>NC_091372.1:11008641-11151141 GCF_038502225.1 Cherax quadricarinatus
CCAGAGACGGAGGTTTGGCCATACTTCCAGAGACGGAGGGTTGGCCATACTTCCAGAGACGGAGGTTTGGCTATAATTCCAGAGACGGAGGGTTGGCCATACTTCCAGAGACGGAGGTTTGGCCATACTTCCAGAGACGGAGGGTTGGCCATACTTCCAGAGACGGAGGTTTGGCCATACTTCCAGAGACGGAGGGTTGGCTATACTTCCAGAGACGGAGGGTTGGCCATACTTCCAGAGACGGAGGTTTGGCTATACTTCCAGAGACGGAGGGTTGGCCATACTTCCAGAGACGGAGGTTTGGCCATACTTCCAGAGACGGAGGGTTGGCCATACTTCCAGAGACGGAGGTTTGGCTATACTTCCAGAGACGGAGGTTTGGCTATACTTCCAGAGACGGAGGTTTGGCTATACTTCCAGAGACGGAGGTTTGGCTATACTTCCAGAGACGGAGGTTTGGCTATACTTCCAGAGACGGAGGTTTGGCTATACTTCCAGAGACGGAGGTTTGGCTATACTTCCAGAGACGGAGGTTTGGCTATACTTCCAGAGACGGAGGTTTGGCTATACTTCCAGAGACGGAGGGTTGGCCATACTTCCAGAGACGGAGGTTTGGCTATACTTCCAGAGACGGAGGGTTGGCCATACTTCCAGAGACGGAGGTTTGGCCATACTTCCAGAGACGGAGGTTTGGCCATACTTCCAGAGACGGAGGGTTGGCCATACTTCCAGAGACGGAGGGTTGGCCATACTTCCAGAGACGGAGGGTTGGCCATACTTCCAGAGACGGAGGGTTGGCCATACTTCCAGAGACGGAGGGTTGGCCATACTTCCAGAGACGGAGGGTTGGCCATACTTCCAGAGACGGAGGGTTGGCCATACTTCCAGAGACGGAGGTTTGGCCATACTTCCAGAGACGGAGGGTTGGCTATACTTCCAGAGACGGAGGTTTGGCTATACTTCCAGAGACGGAGGGTTGGCCATACTTCCAGAGACGGAGGTTTGGCTATACTTCCAGAGACGGAGGGTTGGCCATACTTCCAGAGACGGAGGTTTGGCTATACTTCCAGAGACGGAGGGTTGGCCATACTTCCAGAGACGGAGGTTTGGCCATACTTCCAGAGACGGAGGGTTGGCCATACTTCCAGAGACGGAGGTTTGGCCATACTTCCAGAGACGGAGGGTTGGCTATACTTCCAGAGACGGAGGTTTGGCTATACTTCCAGAGACGGAGGGTTGGCCATACTTCCAGAGACGGAGGTTTGGCTATACTTCCAGAGACGGAGGGTTGGCCATACTTCCAGAGACGGAGGTTTGGCTATACTTCCAGAGACGGAGGGTTGGCCATACTTCCAGAGACGGAGGTTTGGCCATACTTCCAGAGACGGAGGGTTGGCCATACTTCCAGAGACGGAGGTTTGGCCATACTTCCAGAGACGGAGGGTTGGCCATACTTCCAGAGACGGAGGTTTGGCCATACTTCCAGAGACGGAGGGTTGGCTATACTTCCAGAGACGGAGGGTTGGCCATACTTCCAGAGACGGAGGGTTGGCCATACTTCCAGAGACGGAGGTTTGGCTATACTTCCAGAGACGGAGGGTTGGCTATACTTCCAGAGACGGAGGTTTGGCTATACTTCCAGAGACGGAGGGTTGGCTATACTTCCAGAGACGGAGGTTTGGCTATACTTCCAGAGACGGAGGGTTGGCTATACTTCCAGAGACGGAGGGTTGGCTATACTTCCAGAGACGGAGGGTTGGCCATACTTCCAGAGACGGAGGGTTGGCTATACTTCCAGAGACGGAGGGTTGGCTATACTTCCAGAGACGGAGGGTTGGCTATACTTCCAGAGACGGAGGTTTGGCCATACTTCCAGAGACGGAGGTTTGGCTATACTTCCAGAGACGGAGGGTTGGCTATACTTCCAGAGACGGAGGGTTGGCTATACTTCCAGAGACGGAGGGTTGGCCATACTTCCAGAGACGGAGGTTTGGCTATACTTCCAGAGACGGAGGTTTGGCTATACTTCCAGAGACGGAGGTTTGGCTATACTTCCAGAGACGGAGGTTTGGCTATACTTCCAGAGACGGAGGTTTGGCTATACTTCCAGAGACGGAGGTTTGGCCATACTTCCAGAGACGGAGGTTTGGCTATACTTCCAGAGACGGAGGTTTGGCCATACTTCCAGAGACGGAGGTTTGGCTATACTTCCAGAGACGGAGGTTTGGCTATACTTCCAGAGACGGAGGTTTGGCTATACTTCCAGAGACGGAGGTTTGGCTATACTTCCAGAGACGGAGGTTTGGCTATACTTCCAGAGACGGAGGTTTGGCTATACTTCCAGAGACGGAGGTTTGGCCATACTTCCAGAGACGGAGGTTTGGCTATACTTCCAGAGACGGAGGGTTGGCCATACTTCCAGAGACGGAGGTTTGGCTATACTTCCAGAGACGGAGGTTTGGCTATACTTCCAGAGACGGAGGTTTGGCTATACTTCCAGAGACGGAGGTTTGGCTATACTTCCAGAGACGGAGGTTTGGCCATACTTCCAGAGACGGAGGTTTGGCTATACTTCCAGAGACGGAGGTTTGGCCATACTTCCAGAGACGGAGGTTTGGCTATACTTCCAGAGACGGAGGTTTGGCTATACTTCCAGAGACGGAGGTTTGGCTATACTTCCAGAGACGGAGGTTTGGCTATACTTCCAGAGACGGAGGTTTGGCTATACTTCCAGAGACGGAGGTTTGGCTATACTTCCAGAGACGGAGGTTTGGCCATACTTCCAGAGACGGAGGTTTGGCTATACTTCCAGAGACGGAGGGTTGGCCATACTTCCAGAGACGGAGGTTTGGCTATACTTCCAGAGACGGAGGTTTGGCTATACTTCCAGAGACGGAGGTTTGGCTATACTTCCAGAGACGGAGGTTTGGCTATACTTCCAGAGACGGAGGTTTGGCTATACTTCCAGAGACGGAGGTTTGGCCATACTTCCAGAGACGGAGGTTTGGCTATACTTCCAGAGACGGAGGTTTGGCCATACTTCCAGAGACGGAGGTTTGGCTATACTTCCAGAGACGGAGGTTTGGCTATACTTCCAGAGACGGAGGTTTGGCTATACTTCCAGAGACGGAGGTTTGGCTATACTTCCAGAGACGGAGGTTTGGCTATACTTCCAGAGACGGAGGTTTGGCTATACTTCCAGAGACGGAGGTTTGGCTATACTTCCAGAGACGGAGGTTTGGCCATACTTCCAGAGACGGAGGTTTGGCTATACTTCCAGAGACGGAGGTTTGGCCATACTTCCAGAGACGGAGGTTTGGCTATACTTCCAGAGACGGAGGTTTGGCTATACTTCCAGAGACGGAGGTTTGGCTATACTTCCAGAGACGGAGGTTTGGCTATACTTCCAGAGACGGAGGTTTGGCTATACTTCCAGAGACGGAGGTTTGGCTATACTTCCAGAGACGGAGGTTTGGCTATACTTCCAGAGACGGAGGTTTGGCTATACTTCCAGAGACGGAGGTTTGGCTATACTTCCAGAGACGGAGGTTTGGCTATACTTCCAGAGACGGAGGTTTGGCTATACTTCCAGAGACGGAGGTTTGGCTATACTTCCAGAGACGGAGGGTTGGCCATACTTCCAGAGACGGAGGTTTGGCTATACTTCCAGAGACGGAGGTTTGGCTATACTTCCAGAGACGGAGGGTTGGCCATACTTCCAGAGACGGAGGGTTGGCCATACTTCCAGAGACGGAGGTTTGGCTATACTTCCAGAGACGGAGGGTTGGCCATACTTCCAGAGACGGAGGTTTGGCTATACTTCCAGAGACGGAGGTTTGGCTATACTTCCAGAGACGGAGGGTTGGCCATACTTCCAGAGACGGAGGTTTGGCTATACTTCCAGAGACGGAGGTTTGGCTATACTTCCAGAGACGGAGGGTTGGCCATACTTCCAGAGACGGAGGGTTGGCCATACTTCCAGAGACGGAGGTTTGGCTATACTTCCAGAGACCGAGGTTTGGCTATACTTCCAGAGACGGAGGGTTGGCCATACTTCCAGAGACGGAGGGTTGGCCATACTTCCAGAGACGGAGGTTTGGCTATACTTCCAGAGACGGAGGTTTGGCTATACTTCCAGAGACGGAGGTTTGGCTATACTTCCAGAGACGGAGGTTTGGCTATACTTCCAGAGACGGAGGTTTGGCTATACTTCCAGAGACGGAGGTTTGGCTATACTTCCAGAGACGGAGGGTTGGCCATACTTCCAGAGACGGAGGTTTGGCCATACTTCCAGAGACGGAGGTTTGGCTATACTTCCAGAGACGGAGGGTTGGCCATACTTCCAGAGACGGAGGGTTGGCTATACTTCCAGAGACGGAGGTTTGGCTATACTTCCAGAGACGGAGGTTTGGCTATACTTCCAGAGACGGAGGTTTGGCTATACTTCCAGAGACGGAGGGTTGGCTATACTTCCAGAGACGGAGGTTTGGCCATACTTCCAGAGACGGAGGGTTGGCTATACTTCCAGAGACGGAGGGTTGGCCATACTTCCAGAGACGGAGGTTTGGCTATACTTCCAGAGACGGAGGTTTGGCTATACTTCCAGAGACGGAGGTTTGGCTATACTTCCAGAGACGGAGGGTTGGCCATACTTCCAGAGACCGAGGTTTGGCTATACTTCCAGAGACGGAGGGTTGGCCATACTTCCAGAGACGGAGGTTTGGCTATACTTCCAGAGACGGAGGGTTGGCCATACTTCCAGAGACGGAGGGTTGGCTATACTTCCAGAGACGGAGGTTTGGCCATACTTCCAGAGACGGAGGGTTGGCCATACTTCCAGAGACGGAGGTTTGGCTATACTTCCAGAGACGGAGGTTTGGCTATACTTCCAGAGACGGAGGTTTGGCTATACTTCCAGAGACGGAGGGTTGGCCATACTTCCAGAGACGGAGGTTTGGCCATACTTCCAGAGACGGAGGTTTGGCCATACTTCCAGAGACGGAGGGTTGGCTATACTTCCAGAGACGGAGGGTTGGCCATACTTCCAGAGACGGAGGGTTGGCCATACTTCCAGAGACGGAGGGTTGGCTATACTTCCAGAGACGGAGGTTTGGCTATACTTCCAGAGACGGAGGGTTGGCTATACTTCCAGAGACGGAGGTTTGGCTATACTTCCAGAGACGGAGGGTTGGCTATACTTCCAGAGACGGAGGGTTGGCTATACTTCCAGAGACGGAGGTTTGGCTATACTTCCAGAGACGGAGGTTTGGCTATACTTCCAGAGACGGAGGTTTGGCTATACTTCCAGAGACGGAGGGTTGGCCATACTTCCAGAGACGGAGGGTTGGCTATACTTCCAGAGACGGAGGGTTGGCTATACTTCCAGAGACGGAGGTTTGGCTATACTTCCAGAGACGGAGGTTTGGCTATACTTCCAGAGACGGAGGGTTGGCTATACTTCCAGAGACGGAGGGTTGGCTATACTTCCAGAGACGGAGGTTTGGCTATACTTCCAGAGACGGAGGTTTGGCTATACTTCCAGAGACGGAGGTTTGGCTATACTTCCAGAGACGGAGGGTTGGCCATACTTCCAGAGACGGAGGGTTGGCTATACTTCCAGAGACGGAGGGTTGGCTATACTTCCAGAGACGGAGGTTTGGCTATACTTCCAGAGACGGAGGTTTGGCTATACTTCCAGAGACGGAGGGTTGGCCATACTTCCAGAGACCGAGGTTTGGCTATACTTCCAGAGACGGAGGGTTGGCCATACTTCCAGAGACGGAGGTTTGGCTATACTTCCAGAGACGGAGGGTTGGCCATACTTCCAGAGACGGAGGGTTGGCTATACTTCCAGAGACGGAGGTTTGGCCATACTTCCAGAGACGGAGGGTTGGCCATACTTCCAGAGACGGAGGGTTGGCTATACTTCCAGAGACGGAGGGTTGGCCATACTTCCAGAGACGGAGGGTTGGCTATACTTCCAGAGACGGAGGGTTGGCCATACTTCCAGAGACGGAGGTTTGGCCATACTTCCAGAGACGGAGGTTTGGCTATACTTCCAGAGACGGAGGTTTGGCTATACTTCCAGAGACGGAGGTTTGGCTATACTTCCAGAGACGGAGGGTTGGCTATACTTCCAGAGACGGAGGTTTGGCTATACTTCCAGAGACGGAGGTTTGGCTATACTTCCAGAGACGGAGGTTTGGCTATACTTCCAGAGACGGAGGTTTGGCTATACTTCCAGAGACGGAGGGTTGGCTATACTTCCAGAGACGGAGGTTTGGCTATACTTCCAGAGACGGAGGTTTGGCTATACTTCCAGAGACGGAGGGTTGGCTATACTTCCAGAGACGGAGGTTTGGCTATACTTCCAGAGACGGAGGTTTGGCTATACTTTTGGCTATACTTCCAGAGACGGAGGTTTGGCTATACTTCCAGAGACGGAGGGTTTGGCTATACTTCCAGAGACGGAGGTTTGGCTATACTTCCAGAGACGGAGGTTTGGCTATACTTCCAGAGACGGAGGTTTGGCTATACTTCCAGAGACGGAGGCTATACTTCCAGAGACGGAGGGTTGGCTATACTTCCAGAGACGGAGGGTTGGCTATACTTCCAGAGACGGAGGCTATACTTCCAGAGACGGAGGGTTGGCTATACTTCCAGAGACGGAGGTTTGGCTATACTTCCAGAGACGGAGGTTTGGCTATACTTCCAGAGACGGAGGGTTGGCTATACTTCCAGAGACGGAGGTTTGGCTATACTTCCAGAGACGGAGGTTTGGCTATACTTCCAGAGACGGAGGTTTGGCTATACTTCCAGAGACGGAGGGTTGGCTATACTTCCAGAGACGGAGGTTTGGCTATACTTCCAGAGACGGAGGGTTGGCTATACTTCCAGAGACGGAGGGTTGGCTATACTTCCAGAGACGGAGGTTTGGCTATACTTCCAGAGACGGAGGTTTGGCTATACTTCCAGAGACGGAGGTTTGGCTATACTTCCAGAGACGGAGGGTTGGCTATACTTCCAGAGACGGAGGTTTGGCTATACTTCCAGAGACGGAGGGTTGGCTATACTTCCAGAGACGGAGGGTTGGCTATACTTCCAGAGACGGAGGGTTGGCTATACTTCCAGAGACGGAGGTTTGGCTATACTTCCAGAGACGGAGGCTATACTTCCAGAGACGGAGGTTTGGCTATACTTCCAGAGACGGAGGCTATACTTTTGGCTATACTTCCAGAGACGGAGGGTTGGCTATACTTCCAGAGACGGAGGTTTGGCTATACTTCCAGAGACGGAGGTTTGGCTATACTTCCAGAGACGGAGGTTTGGCCATACTTCCAGAGACGGAGGTTTGGCTATACTTCCAGAGACGGAGGTTTGGCTATACTTCCAGAGACGGAGGTTTGGCTATACTTCCAGAGACGGAGGCTATACTTCCAGAGACTATACTTCCAGAGACGGAGGTTCGGCTATACTTCCAGAGACGGAGGTTTGGCTATACTTCCAGAGACGGAGGTTTGGCTATACTTCCAGAGACGGACGGAGGTTTGGCTATACTTCCAGAGACGGAGGTTTGGCTATACTTCCAGAGACGGAGTTTGGCTATACTTGGCGGAGGTTTATACTTCCAGAGACGGAGGTTTGGCTATACTTCCAGAGACGGAGGTTTGGCTATACTTCCAGAGACGGAGGGTTGGCCATACTTCCAGAGACGGAGGTTTGGCTATACTTCCAGAGACGGAGGGTTGGCCATACTTCCAGAGACGGAGGTTTGGCCATACTTCCAGAGACGGAGGTTTGGCTATACTTCCAGAGACGGAGGACGGAGGTTTGGCATACTTGGCGGAGGTTTGGCTATACTTCCAGAGACGGAGGGTTATACTTCCAGAGACGGAGGTTTGGCCATACTTCCAGAGACGGAGGTTTGGCTATACTTCCAGAGACGGAGGTTTGGCTATACTTCCAGAGACGGAGGCCATACTTCCAGAGACGGAGGTTTGGCTATACTTCCAGAGACGGAGGTTTGGACTTCCAGAGACGGAGGTTTGGCTATACTTCCAGAGACGGAGGTTTGGCCATACTTCCAGAGACGGAGGTTTGGCTATACTTCCAGAGACGGAGGTTTATACTTCCAGAGACGGAGGTTTGGCTATACTTCCAGAGACGGAGGTTTGGCTATACTTCCAGAGACGGAGGTTTGGCTATACTTCCAGAGACGGAGGGTTGGCCATACTTCCAGAGACTATACTTCCAGAGACGGAGGTTTGGCTATACTTTTGGCCATACTTCCAGAGACGGAGGTTTGGCTATACTTCCAGAGACGGAGGCCATACTTGGCCATACTTCCAGAGACGGAGGTTTGGCTATACTTCCAGAGACGGAGGGTTGGCAATACTTCCAGAGACGGAGGGTTGGCCATACTTCCAGAGGAGGTTTGGCGGAGGGTTGGCCATACTTCCAGAGACGGAGGTTTGGCTATACTTCCAGAGACGGAGGACGGAGGTTTGGCTATACTTCCAGGCTATACTTCCAGAGACGGAGGACGGAGGTTTGGCTATTTGGCGGAGGGTTGGCCATACTTCCAGAGACGTAGGTTTGGCTATACTTCCAGAGACGGAGGTTTGGCTATACTTCCAGAGACGGAGGTTTGGCTATACTTCCAGAGACGGAGGTTTGGCTATACTTCCAGAGACGGAGGTTTGGCTATACTTCCAGAGACGGAGGTTTGGCTATACTTCCAGAGACGGAGGTTTGGCTATACTTCCAGAGACGGAGGTTTGGCTATACTTCCAGAGACGGAGGTTTGGCCATACTTCCAGAGACGGAGGTTTGGCTATACTTCCAGAGACGGAGGTTTGGCTATACTTCCAGAGACGGAGGTTTGGCGGAGGTTTGGCTATACTTCCAGAGACGGAGGTTTGGCCATACTTCCAGAGACGGAGGTTTGGCTATACTTCCAGAGACGGAGGTTTGGCCATACTTCCAGAGACGGAGGTTTGGCTATACTTCCAGAGACGGAGGTTTGGCTATACTTCCAGAGACGGAGGTTTGGCCATACTTCCAGAGACGGAGGTTTGGCTATACTTCCAGAGACGGAGGTTTGGCTATACTTCCAGAGACGGAGCCATACTTCCAGAGACGGAGGGTTGGCTATACTTCCAGAGACGGAGGTTTGGCTATACTTCCAGAGACGGAGGTTTGGCTATACTTCCAGAGACGGAGGTTTGGCTATACTTCCAGAGACGGAGGTTTGGCCATACTTCCAGAGACGGAGGTTTGGCTATACTTCCAGAGACGGAGGTTTGGCCATACTTCCAGAGACGGAGGTTTGGCTATACTTCCAGAGACAGAGGAGGTAAGGCTATACTTCCAGAGACGGAGGTTTGGCTATACTTCCAGAGACGGAGGTTTGGCTATACTTCCAGAGACGGAGGTTTGGCTATACTTCCAGAGACGGAGGTTTGGCTATACTTCCAGAGACGGAGGTTTGGCTATACTTCCAGAGACGGAGGTTTGGCCATACTTCCAGAGACGGAGGTTTGGCTATACTTCCAGAGACGGAGGTTTGGCTATACTTCCAGAGACGGAGGTTTGGCTATACTTCCAGAGACGGAGGTTTGGCCATACTTCCAGAGACGGAGGTTTGGCTATACTTCCAGAGACGGAGGTTTGGCCATACTTCCAGAGACGGAGGTTTGGCCATACTTCCAGAGACGGAGGTTTGGCCATACTTCCAGAGACGGAGGTTTGGCTATACTTCCAGAGACGGAGGGTTGGCCATACTTCCAGAGACGGAGGTTTGGCTATACTTCCAGAGACGGAGGGTTGGCCATACTTCCAGAGACGGAGGTTTGGCTATACTTCCAGAGACGGAGGTTTGGCCATACTTCCAGAGACGGAGGTTTGGCTATACTTCCAGAGACGGAGGTTTGGCCATACTTCCAGAGACGGAGGTTTGGCTATACTTCCAGAGACGGAGGTTTGGCCATACTTCCAGAGACGGAGGGTTGGCCATACTTCCAGAGACCGAGGTTTGGCTATACTTCCAGAGACGGAGGGTTGGCCATACTTCCAGAGACGGAGGGTTGGCTATACTTCCAGAGACGGAGGGTTGGCCATACTTCCAGAGACGGAGGGTTGGCTATACTTCCAGAGACGGAGGTTTGGCTATACTTCCAGAGACGGAGGTTTGGCTATACTTCCAGAGACGGAGGGTTGGCCATACTTCCAGAGACGGAGGTTTGGCTATACTTCCAGAGACGGAGGTTTGGCTATACTTCCAGAGACGGAGGTTTGGCTATACTTCCAGAGACGGAGGTTTGGCTATACTTCCAGAGACGGAGGTTTGGCTATACTTCCAGAGACGGAGGTTTGGCTATACTTCCAGAGACGGAGGTTTGGCTATACTTCCAGAGACGGAGGTTTGGCTATACTTCCAGAGACGGAGGTTTGGCTATACTTCCAGAGACGGAGGTTTGGCTATACTTCCAGAGACGGAGGTTTGGCTATACTTCCAGAGACGGAGGTTTGGCTATACTTCCAGAGACGGAGGTTTGGCTATACTTCCAGAGACGGAGGTTTGGCTATACTTCCAGAGACGGAGGTTTGGCTATACTTCCAGAGACGGAGGTTTGGCTATACTTCCAGAGACGGAGGTTTGGCTATACTTCCAGAGACGGAGGTTTGGCTATACTTCCAGAGACGGAGGTTTGGCTATACTTCCAGAGACGGAGGTTTGGCTATACTTCCAGAGACGGAGGTTTGGCTATACTTCCAGAGACGGAGGTTTGGCTATACTTCCAGAGACGGAGGTTTGGCTATACTTCCAGAGACGGAGGTTTGGCTATACTTCCAGAGACGGAGGTTTGGCTATACTTCCAGAGACGGAGGTTTGGCTATACTTCCAGAGACGGAGGCTATACTTGGCTATACTTCCAGAGACGGAGGTTTGGCTATACTTCCAGAGACGGAGGTTTGGCATACTTCCAGAGACGGAGGTTTGGCTATACTTCCAGAGACGGAGGTTTGGCTATACTTCCAGAGACGGAGGTTTGGCTATACTTCCAGAGACGGAGGTTTGGCTATACTTCCAGAGACGGAGGTTTGGCTCTACTTCCAGAGACGGAGGTTTGGCTATACTTCCAGAGACGGAGGTTTGGCTATACTTCCAGAGACGGAGGTTTGGCTATACTTCCAGAGACGGAGGTTTGGCTATACTTCCAGAGACGGAGGTTTGGCTATACTTCCAGAGACGGAGGTTTGGCTATACTTCCAGAGACGGAGGTTTGGCTATACTTCCAGAGACGGAGGGTTGGCTATACTTCCAGAGACGGAGGTTTGGCTATACTTCCAGAGACGGAGGTTTGGCTATACTTCCAGAGACGGAGGTTTGGCTATACTTCCAGAGACGGAGGTTTGGCTATACTTCCAGAGACGGAGGTTTGGCTATACTTCCAGAGACGGAGGTTTGGCTATACTTCCAGAGACGGAGGTTTGGCCATACTTCCAGAGACGGAGGGTTGGCCATACTTCCAGAGACGGAGGTTTGGCTATACTTCCAGAGACGGAGGGTTGGCTATACTTCCAGAGACGGAGGTTTGGCTATACTTCCAGAGACGGAGGGTTGGCTATACTTCCAGAGACGGAGGTTTGGCTATACTTCCAGAGACGGAGGTTTGGCTATACTTCCAGAGACGGAGGTTTGGCTATACTTCCAGAGACGGAGGTTTGGCCATACTTCCAGAGACGGAGGTTTGGCTATACTTCCAGAGACGGAGGTTTGGACTATACTTCCAGAGACGGAGGTTTGGCTATACTTCCAGAGACGGAGGGTTGGTTTGGCCTATACTTCCAGAGACGGAGGTTTGGCTATACTTCCAGAGACGGAGGTTTGGCTATACTTCCAGAGACGGAGGGTTTGGCCATACTTCCAGAGACGGAGGTTTGGCTATACTTCCAGAGACGGAGGTTTGGCTATACTTCCAGAGACGGAGGTTTGGCCATACTTCCAGAGACGGAGGTTTGGCTATACTTCCAGAGACGGAGGGTTGGCTATACTTCCAGAGACGGAGGTTTGGCTATACTTCCAGAGACGGAGGTTTGGCTATACTTCCAGAGACGGAGGTTTGGCCATACTTCCAGAGACGGAGGTTTGGCTATACTTCCAGAGACGGAGGTTTGGCCATACTTCCAGAGACGGAGGGTTGGCTATACTTCCAGAGACGGAGGGTTGGCCATACTTCCAGAGACGGAGGTTTGGCTATACTTCCAGAGACGGAGGTTTGGCTATACTTCCAGAGACGGAGGTTTGGCCATACTTCCAGAGACGGAGGGTTGGCTATACTTCCAGAGACGGAGGTTTGGCTATACTTCCAGAGACGGAGGTTTGGCTATACTTCCAGAGACGGAGGGTTGGCTATACTTCCAGAGACGGAGGTTTGGCTATACTTCCAGAGACGGAGGGTTGGCTATACTTCCAGAGACGGAGGGTTGGCTATACTTCCAGAGACGGAGGGTTGGCCATACTTCCAGAGACGGAGGTTTGGCCATACTTCCAGAGACGGAGGTTTGGCTATACTTCCAGAGACGGAGGTTTGGCTATACTTCCAGAGACGGAGGTTTGGCTATACTTCCAGAGACGGAGGTTTGGCCATACTTCCAGAGACGGAGGTTTGGCTATACTTCCAGAGACGGAGGGTTGGCCATACTTCCAGAGACGGAGGGTTGGCTATACTTCCAGAGACGGAGGGTTGGCCATACTTCCAGAGACGGAGGTTTGGCTATACTTCCAGAGACGGAGGTTTGGCTATACTTCCAGAGACGGAGGTTTGGCTATACTTCCAGAGACGGAGGGTTGGCTATACTTCCAGAGACGGAGGTTTGGCCATACTTCCAGAGACGGAGGTTTGGCTATACTTCCAGAGACGGAGGTTTGGCCATACTTCCAGAGACGGAGGTTTGGCTATACTTCCAGAGACGGAGGGTTGGCTATACTTCCAGAGACGGAGGTTTGGCCATACTTCCAGAGACGGAGGTTTGGCCATACTTCCAGAGACGGAGGGTTGGCCATACTTCCAGAGACGGAGGGTTGGCTATACTTCCAGAGACGGAGGGTTGGCTATACTTCCAGAGACGGAGGTTTGGCCATACTTCCAGAGACGGAGGTTTGGCTATACTTCCAGAGACGGAGGGTTGGCCATACTTCCAGAGACGGAGGTTTGGCTATACTTCCAGAGACGGAGGTTTGGCTATACTTCCAGAGACGGAGGTTTGGCCATACTTCCAGAGACGGAGGTTTGGCTATACTTCCAGAGACGGAGGGTTGGCCATACTTCCAGAGACGGAGGGTTGGCCATACTTCCAGAGACGGAGGTTTGGCTATACTTCCAGAGACGGAGGTTTGGCTATACTTCCAGAGACGGAGGGTTGGCTATACTTCCAGAGACGGAGGTTTGGCTATACTTCCAGAGACGGAGGTTTGGCTATACTTCCAGAGACGGAGGTTTGGCTATACTTCCAGAGACGGAGGGTTGGCTATACTTCCAGAGACGGAGGTTTGGCTATACTTCCAGAGACGGAGGTTTGGCTATACTTCCAGAGACGGAGGTTTGGCTATACTTCCAGAGACGGAGGTTTGGCTATACTTCCAGAGACGGAGGTTTGGCTATACTTCCAGAGACGGAGGTTTGGCTATACTTCCAGAGACGGAGGTTTGGCTATACTTCCAGAGACGGAGGTTTGGCTATACTTCCAGAGACGGAGGGTTGGCTATACTTCCAGAGACGGAGGGTTGGCCATACTTCCAGAGACGGAGGTTTGGCCATACTTCCAGAGACGGAGGTTTGGCTATACTTCCAGAGACGGAGGGTTGGCTATACTTCCAGAGACGGAGGTTTGGCTATACTTCCAGAGACGGAGGGTTGGCTATACTTCCAGAGACGGAGGGTTGGCCATACTTCCAGAGACGGAGGTTTCATTTTTACAACTACAGTTCCTTCGTTACTGAGGCTCTGTGAAAGTTGCTACAACTACAGTACTTACGTTACTGAGGCTCTGTGAAAGTTGCTACAACTACAGTACTTACGTTACTGAGGCTCTGTGAAAGTTGCTACAACTACAGTACTTACGTTACTGAGGCTCTGTGAAAGTTGCTACAACTACAGTACTTACGTTACTGAGGCTCTGTGAAAGTTGCTACAACTACAGTACTTACGTTACTGAGGCTCTGTGAAAGTTGCTACAACTACAGTACTTACGTTACTGAGGCTCTGTGAAAGTTGCTACAACTACAGTACTTACGTTACTGAGGCTCTGTGAAAGTTGCTACAACTACAGTACTTACGTTACTGAGGCTCTGTGAAAGTTGCTACAACTACAGTACTTACGTTACTGAGGCTCTGTGAAAGTTGCTACAACTACAGTACTTACGTTACTGAGGCTCTGTGAAAGTTGCTACAACTACAGTACTTACGTTACTGAGGCTCTGTGAAAGTTGCTACAACTACAGTACTTACGTTACTGAGGCTCTGTGAAAGTTGCTACAACTACAGTACTTACGTTACTGAGGCTCTGTGAAAGTTGCTACAACTACAGTACTTACGTTACTGAGGCTCTGTGAAAGTTGCTACAACTACAGTACTTACGTTACTGAGGCTCTGTGAAAGTTGCTACAACTACAGTACTTACGTTACTGAGGCTCTGTGAAAGTTGCTACAACTACAGTACTTACGTTACTGAGGCTCTGTGAAAGTTGCTACAACTACAGTACTTACGTTACTGAGGCTCTGTGAAAGTTGCTACAACTACAGTACTTACGTTACTGAGGCTCTGTGAAAGTTGCTACAACTACAGTACTTACGTTACTGAGGCTCTGTGAAAGTTGCTACAACTACAGTACTTACGTTACTGAGGCTCTGTGAAAGTTGCTACAACTACAGTACTTACGTTACTGAGGCTCTGTGAAAGTTGCTACAACTACAGTACTTACGTTACTGAGGCTCTGTGAAAGTTGCTACAACTACAGTACTTACGTTACTGAGGCTCTGTGAAAGTTGCTACAACTACAGTACTTACGTTACTGAGGCTCTGTGAAAGTTGCTACAACTACAGTACTTACGTTACTGAGGCTCTGTGAAAGTTGCTACAACTACAGTACTTACGTTACTGAGGCTCTGTGAAAGTTGCTACAACTACAGTACTTACTTTGCTGAAGCTGGAGGATGCAACAAGTTTATTTACATTGTTGGGAGAGGTAAATGGCTTCTTTATATGGGTAGATGTGATGGTGGCTGGAACCTCAGTCTTGTCTTCTTCTGAACTTTCTTCCGAGGAACTTCCTTCAGAAGGAGTTTCTTCCGAGGAAGTTTCTTCCGAGGAATCGTCAGACTGGAGATAAATACCATTTAATCGTCAGACTGGAGATAAATACCATTTAATCGTCAGACTGGAGATAAATACCATTTAATCGTCAGACTGGAGATAAATACCATTTAATCGTCAGACTGGAGATAAATACCATTTAATCGTCAGACTGGAGATAAATACCATTTAATCGTCAGACTGGAGATAAATACCATTTAATCGTCAGACTGGAGATAAATACCATTTAATCAACACTCAGCGCCAGGGGAAAAGAGAGTCAGTATCGCAGAATTTTGGAATTATCACGTATATCTAACAATTTCAAGCTGACCAACGGCTTCTGGAACATAGATGAAGCCCTTTCCAGGCTTGTTGATGGTTACCCTACATGAGAACACACCCGCCCGTCCCGTGCAGGTCTCTCTCAGATCCAACCTACCCAACATTCTCCACCTGACTCTCCGCCCTATCTATGTATCATTTCGCCTACTGTTATGCTGAGCATTTCCCGCAAATTAGGTCAATTTTGTCCCAGGATGCGACCCACACCAGTCCACTAACACCCAGGTACCTATTATTATTGGTGGGTGAACATGGATAGCAGGTGTCTTATGGTAACACGTCCTAATGCTTTCCAGCCGTACCGGGGATTCGATCCCCGGACCTCAGTATACGTGAGCTAGCGATCGAGCTGCGGGACATCTATTAGCCCATACTAGGTTGGTCTTTCTCAAACCCAACCCCACTAAGAAGAATATTTGCCCATCATATTTTCAATGTTATAAATGGACATAGACACACTCAACACATGTAATAATACTCACTGGTGAGGCTGTTGGCTTTACGTCATCATTGTGGATGGAGTGGCTTGGAGGCGCTGGCTTATTGCCCACATTATTGCCCCACATACTGGTGCCGGAGAGAGAACCCGTCTGGGCAGCTGTGGGAGCAAAGATATGATATTGTTGGGATTTTTAACCCTGGAGGGTTAGTCACCAAGAATAGCCCAAGAAAGTCAGCCCTCAAACTTATCCCCCAGGATGCCACCCACACCAGTCGACTAACACCCAGGTACCTACTTACTGCTGGATGAACTGGACAACAGGTGTAAGGAGACACGCCCAATGTTTCTACCCCTTCCGGAGATCGAACCACGGACACTCAGTGTGTGAAGCGAGAGCATTGTCTACCAGGCCACGGGCCACAATGGAAATCAGTCACTTTGCCAGACTTTTCTGAGTTATCCTGGAGGGCAGTTTACACTATGTATGAATCGTACCTATGTGTACATGTGCCTAAATTGATGAATAAGACACATGTGCAGGAATTAAGTGTCTAATTCATCAACTTGTCAGTTCTCTGAACCATTCATCTTTACCCAGAGATGTTTCGCCCACCAGTTGGTAATAATTCGACCACTGGCATGTTCTGGGCAGGTGACAGAGAGTGAACAATCATGATGTAAATAAAAATAATAATAATAATAATAATAATAATAATAATAATAATAATAATAATAATAATAATTATAATAATTTCTACCAGTACAAGATACAACTTATAAAGACCATAGCTGACACCAATGACATACTACTATATAGAAAGTCCCTTGTTATGCTGAGAATTTCGGTTTAAAATGGATTAAAATGGCTTAAAAAAACAGATTGAATATTGAGACACTTTTGGGAGGATATGAGAGTCTTTACTGACGAAACGTCAGTCCAAAGCACAGAAGAAAGGTGGAAGATGAGGAGGAGTTTGAGGTAATTAGTCCCTCAGCCTGGAGACGATGTATTCACTCCATCAGTATAGAAACAATGTCATATCTTAATATCATGTTAAAATCTATTATTTAATTTTTTATCTTCTAAAAACTGATCCCTGGCTGTCTTCAAGACTCCTGGCTGTCTTCAAGACTCCTGGCTGTCTTCAAGACTCCTGGCTGTCTTCAAGACTCCTGGCTGTCTTCAAGACTCCTGGCTGTCTTCAAGACTTCTGGCTGTCTTCAAGACTCCTGGCTGTCTTCAAGACTCCTGGCTGTCTTCAAGACTCCTGGCTGTCTTCAAGACCCCTGGCTGTCTTCAAGACTCCTGGCTGTCTTCAAGACCCCTGGCTGTCTTCAAGACTCCTGGCTGTCTTCAAGACTCCTGGCTGTCTTCAAGACTCCTGGCTGTCTTCAAGACCCCTGGCTGTCTTCAAGACTTCTGGCTGTCTTCAAGACTTCTGGCTGTCTTCAAGACTTCTGGCTGTCTTCAAGACCTCTGGCTGTCTTCAAGACTTCTGGCTGTCTTCAAGACCCCTGGCTGTCTTCAAGACTTCTGGCTGTCTTCAAGACTTCTGGCTGTCTTCAAGACTTCTGGCTGTCTTCAAGACCCCTGGCTGTCTTCAAGACCCCTGGCTGTCTTCAAGACTTCTGGCTGTCTTCAAGACCTCTGGCTGTCTTCAAGACTTCTGGCTGTCTTCAAGACTTCTGGCTGTCTTCAAGACCTCTGGCTGTCTTCAAGACTTCTGGCTGTCTTCAAGACTTCTAGCTGTCTTCAAGACTTCTGGCTGTCTTCAAGACTTCTAGCTGTCTTCAAGACTTCTGGCTGTCTTCAAGACTTCTAGCTGTCTTCAAGACTTCTGGCTGTCTTCAAGACTTCTGGCTGTCTTCAAGACTTCTGGCTGTCTTCAAGACTTCTGGCAGTCTTCAAGACTTCTAGCTGTCTTCAAGACTTCTAGCTGTCTTCAAGACTTCTGGCTGTCTTCAAGACTTCTGGCTGTCTTCAAGACTTCTGGCTGTCTTCAAGACTTCTGGCTGTCTTCAAGACTTCTGGCTGTCTTCAAGACTTCTGGCTGTCTTCAAGACTTCTGGCTGTCTTCAAGACTTCTGGCTGTCTTCAAGACTTCTAGCTGTCTTCAAGACTTCTAGCTGTCTTCAAGACTTCTGGCTGTCTTCAAGACTTCTGGCTGTCTTCAAGACTTCTGGCTGTCTTCAAGACTTCTAGCTGTCTTCAAGATTTCTGGCTGTCTTCAAGACTTCTGGCTGTCTTCAAGACTTCTGGCTGTCTTCAAGACTTCTGGCTGTCTTCAAGACTTCTAGCTGTCTTCAAGACTTCTGGCTGTCTTCAAGACTTCTGGCTGTCTTCAAGACTTCTGGCTGTCTTCAAGACTTCTGGCTGTCTTCAAGACTTCTGGCTGTCTTCAAGACTTCTAGCTGTCTTCAAGACTTCTGGCTGTCTTCAAGACTTCTGGCTGTCTTCAAGACCCCTGGCTGTCTTCAAGACTTCTGGCTGTCTTCAAGACCTCTGGCTGTCTTCAAGACTTCTAGCTGTCTTCAAGACTTCTGGCTGTCTTCAAGACTTCTGGCTGTCTTCAAGGCTTCTGGCTGTCTTCAAGACTTCTAGCTGTCTTCAAGACTTCTGGCTGTCTTCAAGACTTCTGGCTGTCTTCAAGACCCCTGGCTGTCTTCAAGACTTCTGGCTGTCTTCAAGACCTCTGGCTGTCTTCAAGACTTCTAGCTGTCTTCAAGACTTCTGGCTGTCTTCAAGACTTCTGGCTGTCTTCAAGACCCCTGGCTGTCTTCAAGACTTCTGGCTGTCTTCAAGACCTCTGGCTGTCTTCAAGACTTCTAGCTGTCTTCAAGACTTCTGGCTGTCTTCAAGACCCCTGGCTGTCTTCAAGGCTTCTAGCTGTCTTCAAGACTTCTGGCTGTCTTCAAGACTTCTGGCTGTCTTCAAGACTTCTGGCTGTCTTCAAGACTTCTAGCTGTCTTCAAGACTTCTGGCTGTCTTCAAGACTTCTAGCTGTCTTCAAGACTTCTGGCTGTCTTCAAGACTTCTAGCTGTCTTCAAGACCCCTGGCTGTCTTCAAGACTTCTAGCTGTCTTCAAGACCCCTGGCTGTCTTCAAGACTTCTGGCTGTCTTCAAGACTTCTGGCTGTCTTCAAGACTTCTGGCTGTCTTCAAGACTTCTAGCTGTCTTCAAGACTTCTGGCTGTCTTCAAGACTTCTAGCTGTCTTCAAGACTTCTGGCTGTCTTCAAGACTTCTGGCTGTCTTCAAGACTTCTGGCTGTCTTCAAGACTTCTAGCTGTCTTCAAGACTTCTGGCTGTCTTCAAGACTTCTAGCTGTCTTCAAGACTTCTGGCTGTCTTCAAGACTTCTGGCTGTCTTCAAGACTTCTGGCTGTCTTCAAGACTTCTAGCTGTCTTCAAGACTTCTGGCTGTCTTCAAGACTTCTAGCTGTCTTCAAGACTTCTAGCTGTCTTCAAGACTTCTGGCTGTCTTCAAGACTTCTGGCTGTCTTCAAGACTTCTGGCTGTCTTCAAGACTTCTGGCTGTCTTCAAGACTTCTAGCTGTCTTCAAGACTTCTGGCTGTCTTCAAGACTTCTGGCTGTCTTCAAGACTTCTAGCTGTCTTCAAGACTTCTAGCTGTCTTCAAGACTTCTGGCTGTCTTCAAGACTTCTGGCTGTCTTCAAGACTTCTGGCTGTCTTCAAGACTTCTAGCTGTCTTCAAGACTTCTGGCTGTCTTCAAGACTTCTGGCTGTCTTCAAGACTTCTAGCTGTCTTCAAGACTTCTAGCTGTCTTCAAGACTTCTAGCTGTCTTCAAGACTTCTAGCTGTCTTCAAGACTTCTGGCTGTCTTCAAGACTTCTAGCTGTCTTCAAGACTTCTAGCTGTCTTCAAGACTTCTAGCTGTCTTCAAGACTTCTAGCTGTCTTCAAGACTTCTAGCTGTCTTCAAGACTTCTAGCTGTCTTCAAGACTTCTGGCTGTCTTCAAGACTTCTGGCTGTCTTCAAGACTTCTGGCTGTCTTCAAGACTTCTGGCTGTCTTCAAGACTTCTAGCTGTCTTCAAGACTTCTGGCTGTCTTCAAGACTTCTGGCTGTCTTCAAGACTTCTAGCTGTCTTCAAGACTTCTGGCTGTCTTCAAGACTTCTGGCTGTCTTCAAGACTTCTGGCTGTCTTCAAGACTTCTGGCTGTCTTCAAGACTTCTAGCTGTCTTCAAGACTTCTGGCTGTCTTCAAGACTTCTGGCTGTCTTCAAGACTTCTGGCTGTCTTCAAGACTTCTGGCTGTCTTCAAGACTTCTAGCTGTCTTCAAGACTTCTAGCTGTCTTCAAGACTTCTGGCTGTCTTCAAGACTTCTAGCTGTCTTCAAGACTAAGACTTCTGGCTGTCTTCAAGACTTCTAGCTGTCTTCAAGACTTCTGGCTGTCTTCAAGACTTCTGGCTGTCTTCAAGACTTCTGGCTGTCTTCAAGACTTCTAGCTGTCTTCAAGACTTCTAGCTGTCTTCAAGACTTCTGGCTGTCTTCAAGACTTCTGGCTGTCTTCAAGACTTCTGGCTGTCTTCAAGACTTCTAGCTGTCTTCAAGACTTCTGGCTGTCTTCAAGACTTCTGGCTGTCTTCAAGACTTCTGGCTGTCTTCAAGACTTCTAGCTGTCTTCAAGACTTCTAGCTGTCTTCAAGACTTCTGGCTGTCTTCAAGACTTCTGGCTGTCTTCAAGACTTCTAGCTGTCTTCAAGACTTCTGGCTGTCTTCAAGACTTCTGGCTGTCTTCAAGACTTCTGGCTGTCTTCAAGACTTCTGGCTGTCTTCAAGACTTCTAGCTGTCTTCAAGACTTCTGGCTGTCTTCAAGACTTCTGGCTGTCTTCAAGACTTCTGGCTGTCTTCAAGACTTCTGGCTGTCTTCAAGACTTCTGGCTGTCTTCAAGACTTCTGGCTGTCTTCAAGACTTCTGGCTGTCTTCAAGACTTCTGGCTGTCTTCAAGACTTCTGGCTGTCTTCAAGACTTCTGGCTGTCTTCAAGACTTCTGGCTGTCTTCAAGACTTCTGGCTGTCTTCAAGACTTCTGGCTGTCTTCAAGACTTCTGGCTGTCTTCAAGACTTCTGGCTGTCTTCAAGACTTCTGGCTGTCTTCAAGACTTCTGGCTGTCTTCAAGACTTCTGGCTGTCTTCAAGACTTCTGGCTGTCTTCAAGACTTCTGGCTGTCTTCAAGACTTCTAGCTGTCTTCAAGACTTCTGGCTGTCTTCAAGACTTCTGGCTGTCTTCAAGACTTCTGGCTGTCTTCAAGACTTCTGGCTGTCTTCAAGACTTCTGGCTGTCTTCAAGACTTCTGGCTGTCTTCAAGACTTCTGGCTGTCTTCAAGACTTCTGGCTGTCTTCAAGACTTCTGGCTGTCTTCAAGACTTCTGGCTGTCTTCAAGACTTCTAGCTGTCTTCAAGACTTCTGGCTGTCTTCAAGACTTCTGGCTGTCTTCAAGACTTCTGGCTGTCTTCAAGACTTCTGGCTGTCTTCAAGACTTCTGGCTGTCTTCAAGACTTCTGGCTGTCTTCAAGACTTCTGGCTGTCTTCAAGACTTCTGGCTGTCTTCAAGACTTCTGGCTGTCTTCAAGACTTCTGGCTGTCTTCAAGACTTCTAGCTGTCTTCAAGACTTCTGGCTGTCTTCAAGACTTCTAGCTGTCTTCAAGACTTCTGGCTGTCTTCAAGACTTCTGGCTGTCTTCAAGACTTCTCAAGCTGTCTTCAAGACTTCTGGCTGTCTTCAAGACTTCTGGCTGTCTTCAAGACTTCTGGCTGTCTTCAAGACTTCTGGCTGTCTTCAAGACTTCTAGCTGTCTTCAAGACTTCTGGCTGTCTTCAAGACTTCTGGCTGTCTTCAAGACTTCTGGCTGTCTTCAAGACTTCTAGCTGTCTTCAAGACTTCTGGCTGTCTTCAAGACTTCTGGCTGTCTTCAAGACTTCTGGCTGTCTTCAAGACTTCTGGCTGTCTTCAAGACTTCTGGCTGTCTTCAAGACTTCTGGCTGTCTTCAAGACTTCTGGCTGTCTTCAAGACTTCTGGCTGTCTTCAAGACTTCTGGCTGTCTTCAAGACTTCCTGTCTTCAAGACTTCTAGCTGTCTTCAAGACTTCTGGCTGTCTTCAAGACTTCTAGCTGTCTTCAAGACTTCTAGCTGTCTTCAAGACTTCTAGCTGTCTTCAAGACTTCTAGCTGTCTTCAAGACTTCTAGCTGTCTTCAAGACTTCTAGCTGTCTTCAAGACTTCTAGCTGTCTTCAAGACTTCTGGCTGTCTTCAAGACTTCTGGCTGTCTTCAAGACTTCTGGCTGTCTTCAAGACTTCTGGCTGTCTTCAAGACTTCTGGCTGTCTTCAAGACTTCTGGCTGTCTTCAAGACTTCTAGCTGTCTTCAAGACTTCTGGCTGTCTTCAAGACTTCTGGCTGTCTTCAAGACTTCTGGCTGTCTTCAAGACTTCTGGCTGTCTTCAAGACTTCTGGCTGTCTTCAAGACTTCTGGCTGTCTTCAAGACTTCTGGCTGTCTTCAAGACTTCTGGCTGTCTTCAAGACTTCTGGCTGTCTTCAAGACTTCTGGCTGTCTTCAAGACTTCTGGCTGTCTTCAAGACTTCTGGCTGTCTTCAAGACTTCTGGCTGTCTTCAAGACTTCTGGCTGTCTTCAAGACTTCTGGCTGTCTTCAAGACTTCTGGCTGTCTTCAAGACTTCTGGCTGTCTTCAAGACTTCTGGCTGTCTTCAAGACTTCTGGCTGTCTTCAAGACTTCTGGCTGTCTTCAAGACTTCTGGCTGTCTTCAAGACTTCTGGCTGTCTTCAAGACTTCTGGCTGTCTTCAAGACTTCTAGCTGTCTTCAAGACTTCTGGCTGTCTTCAAGACTTCTGGCTGTCTTCAAGACTTCTGGCTGTCTTCAAGACTTCTGGCTGTCTTCAAGACTTCTGGCTGTCTTCAAGACTTCTGGCTGTCTTCAAGACTTCTGGCTGTCTTCAAGACTTCTGGCTGTCTTCAAGACTTCTGGCTGTCTTCAAGACTTCTGGCTGTCTTCAAGACTTCTGGCTGTCTTCAAGACTTCTGGCTGTCTTCAAGACTTCTGGCTGTCTTCAAGACTTCTGGCTGTCTTCAAGACTTCTGGCTGTCTTCAAGACTTCTGGCTGTCTTCAAGACTTCTGGCTGTCTTCAAGACTTCTGGCTGTCTTCAAGACTTCTGGCTGTCTTCAAGACTTCTGGCTGTCTTCAAGACTTCTGGCTGTCTTCAAGACTTCTGGCTGTCTTCAAGACTTCTAGCTGTCTTCAAGACTTCTGGCTGTCTTCAAGACTTCTAGCTGTCTTCAAGACTTCTGGCTGTCTTCAAGACTTCTAGCTGTCTTCAAGACTTCTGGCTGTCTTCAAGACTTCTGGCTGTCTTCAAGACTTCTGGCTGTCTTCAAGACTTCTAGCTGTCTTCAAGACTTCTGGCTGTCTTCAAGACTTCTGGCTGTCTTCAAGACTTCTGGCTGTCTTCAAGACTTCTGGCTGTCTTCAAGACTTCTGGCTGTCTTCAAGACTTCTGGCTGTCTTCAAGACTTCTGGCTGTCTTCAAGACTTCTGGCTGTCTTCAAGACTTCTGGCTGTCTTCAAGACTTCTGGCTGTCTTCAAGACTTCTGGCTGTCTTCAAGACTTCTGGCTGTCTTCAAGACTTCTGGCTGTCTTCAAGACTTCTGGCTGTCTTCAAGACTTCTGGCTGTCTTCAAGACTTCTGGCTGTCTTCAAGACTTCTGGCTGTCTTCAAGACTTCTGGCTGTCTTCAAGACTTCTGGCTGTCTTCAAGACTTCTGGCTGTCTTCAAGACTTCTGGCTGTCTTCAAGACTTCTGGCTGTCTTCAAGACTTCTGGCTGTCTTCAAGACTTCTAGCTGTCTTCAAGACTTCTGGCTGCTGTCTTCAAGACTTCTGGCTGTCTTCAAGAGCTGTCTTCAAGGCTGTCTTCAAGACTTCTGGCTGTCTTCAAGACTTCTGGCTGTCTTCAAGACTTCTGGCTGTCTTCTTCAAGACTTCTCAAGAGCTGTCTTCAAGACTTCTGGCTGTCTTCAAGACTTCTAGCTGTCTTCAAGACTTCTGGCTGTCTTCAAGACTTCTGGCTGTCTTCAAGACTTCTGGCTGTCTTCAAGACTTCTAGCTGTCTTCAAGACTTCTGGCTGTCTTCAAGACTTCTGGCTGTCTTCAAGACTTCTGGCTGTCTTCAAGACTTCTGGCTGTCTTCAAGACTTCTGGCTGTCTTCAAGACTTCTGGCTGTCTTCAAGACTTCTAGCTGTCTTCAAGACTTCTGGCTGTCTTCAAGACTTCTAGCTGTCTTCAAGACTTCTAGCTGTCTTCAACTTCTGGCTGTCTTCAAGACTTCTGGCTGTCTTCAAGACTTCTGGCTGTCTTCAAGACTTCTGGCTGTCTTCAAGACTTCTGGCTGTCTTCAAGACTTCTAGCTGTCTTCAAGACTTCTGGCTGTCTTCAAGACTTCTGGCTGTCTTCAAGACTTCTGGCTGTCTTCAAGACTTCTGGCTGTCTTCAAGACTTCTGGCTGTCTTCAAGACTTCTGGCTGTCTTCAAGACTTCTGGCTGTCTTCAAGACTTCTAGCTGTCTTCAAGACTTCTGGCTGTCTTCAAGACTTCTGGCTGTCTTCAAGACTTCTAGCTGTCTTCAAGACTTCTAGCTGTCTTCAAGACTTCTGGCTGTCTTCAAGACTTCTGGCTGTCTTCAAGACTTCTGGCTGTCTTCAAGACTTCTAGCTGTCTTCAAGACTTCTGGCTGTCTTCAAGACTTCTGGCTGTCTTCAAGACTTCTAGCTGTCTTCAAGACTTCTAGCTGTCTTCAAGACTTCTAGCTGTCTTCAAGACTTCTAGCTGTCTTCAAGACTTCTGGCTGTCTTCAAGACTTCTAGCTGTCTTCAAGACTTCTAGCTGTCTTCAAGACTTCTAGCTGTCTTCAAGACTTCTAGCTGTCTTCAAGACTTCTAGCTGTCTTCAAGACTTCTAGCTGTCTTCAAGACTTCTAGCTGTCTTCAAGACTTCTGGCTGTCTTCAAGACTTCTGGCTGTCTTCAAGACTTCTGGCTGTCTTCAAGACTTCTGGCTGTCTTCAAGACTTCTGGCTGTCTTCAAGACTTCTGGCTGTCTTCAAGACTTCTAGCTGTCTTCAAGACTTCTGGCTGTCTTCAAGACTTCTGGCTGTCTTCAAGACTTCTGGCTGTCTTCAAGACTTCTAGCTGTCTTCAAGACTTCTAGCTGTCTTCAAGACTTCTAGCTGTCTTCAAGACTTCTGGCTGTCTTCAAGACTTCTGGCTGTCTTCAAGACTTCTGGCTGTCTTCAAGACTTCTGGCTGTCTTCAAGACTTCTGGCTGTCTTCAAGACTTCTGGCTGTCTTCAAGACTTCTGGCTGTCTTCAAGACTTCTGGCTGTCTTCAAGACTTCTGGCTGTCTTCAAGACTTCTAGCTGTCTTCAAGACTTCTGGCTGTCTTCAAGACTTCTGGCTGTCTTCAAGACTTCTGGCTGTCTTCAAGACTTCTGGCTGTCTTCAAGACTTCTGGCTGTCTTCAAGACTTCTAGCTGTCTTCAAGACTTCTGGCTGTCTTCAAGACTTCTAGCTGTCTTCAAGACTTCTGGCTGTCTTCAAGACTTCTGGCTGTCTTCAAGACTTCTGGCTGTCTTCAAGACTTCTGGCTGTCTTCAAGACTTCTGGCTGTCTTCAAGACTTCTGGCTGTCTTCAAGACTTCTGGCTGTCTTCAAGACTTCTGGCTGTCTTCAAGACTTCTGGCTGTCTTCAAGACTTCTGGCTGTCTTCAAGACTTCTGGCTGTCTTCAAGACTTCTGGCTGTCTTCAAGACTTCTGGCTGTCTTCAAGACTTCTGGCTGTCTTCAAGACTTCTGGCTGTCTTCAAGACTTCTGGCTGTCTTCAAGACTTCTGGCTGTCTTCAAGACTTCTGGCTGTCTTCAAGACTTCTGGCTGTCTTCAAGACTTCTGGCTGTCTTCAAGACTTCTGGCTGTCTTCAAGACTTCTGGCTGTCTTCAAGACTTCTGGCTGTCTTCAAGACTTCTGGCTGTCTTCAAGACTTCTAGCTGTCTTCAAGACTTCTGGCTGTCTTCAAGACTTCTGGCTGTCTTCAAGACTTCTGGCTGTCTTCAAGACTTCTGGCTGTCTTCAAGACTTCTGGCTGTCTTCAAGACTTCTGGCTGTCTTCAAGACTTCTGGCTGTCTTCAAGACTTCTAGCTGTCTTCAAGACTTCTGGCTGTCTTCAAGACTTCTAGCTGTCTTCAAGACTTCTGGCTGTCTTCAAGACTTCTGGCTGTCTTCAAGACTTCTAGCTGTCTTCAAGACTTCTGGCTGTCTTCAAGACTTCTGGCTGTCTTCAAGACTTCTAGCTGTCTTCAAGACTTCTGGCTGTCTTCAAGACTTCTAGCTGTCTTCAAGACTTCTCAAGAGCTGTCTTCAAGACTTCTGGCTGTCTTCAAGACTTCTGGCTGTCTTCAAGACTTCTGGCTGTCTTCAAGACTTCTGGCTGTCTTCAAGACTTCTAGCTGTCTTCAAGACTTCTGGCTGTCTTCAAGACTTCTGGCTGTCTTCAAGACTTCTGGCTGTCTTCAAGACTTCTGGCTGTCTTCAAGACTTCTGGCTGTCTTCAAGACTTCTGGCTGTCTTCAAGACTTCTGGCTGTCTTCAAGACTTCTGGCTGTCTTCAAGACTTCTGGCTGTCTTCAAGACTTCTGGCTGTCTTCAAGACTTCTGGCTGTCTTCAAGACTTCTAGCTGTCTTCAAGACTTCTGGCTGTCTTCAAGACTTCTGGCTGTCTTCAAGACTTCTAGCTGTCTTCAAGACTTCTGGCTGTCTTCAAGACTTCTGGCTGTCTTCAAGACTTCTGGCTGTCTTCAAGACTTCTGGCTGTCTTCAAGACTTCTGGCTGTCTTCAAGACTTCTGGCTGTCTTCAAGACTTCTGGCTGTCTTCAAGACTTCTGGCTGTCTTCAAGACTTCTGGCTGTCTTCAAGACTTCTGGCTGTCTTCAAGACTTCTGGCTGTCTTCAAGACTTCTGGCTGTCTTCAAGACTTCTGGCTGTCTTCAAGACTTCTGGCTGTCTTCAAGACTTCTGGCTGTCTTCAAGACTTCTGGCTGTCTTCAAGACTTCTGGCTGTCTTCAAGACTTCTGGCTGTCTTCAAGACTTCTGGCTGTCTTCAAGACTTCTGGCTGTCTTCAAGACTTCTGGCTGTCTTCAAGACTTCTGCTGTCTTCAAGACTTCTGGCTGTCTTCAAGACTTCTGGCTGTCTTCAAGACTTCTGGCTGTCTTCAAGACTTCTGGCTGTCTTCAAGACTTCTGGCTGTCTTCAAGACTTCTCAAGCTGTCTTCAAGACTTCTGGCTGTCTTCAAGACTTCTGGCTGTCTTCAAGACTTCTGGCTGTCTTCAAGACTTCTGGCTGTCTTCAAGACTTCTGGCTGTCTTCAAGACTTCTGGCTGTCTTCAAGACTTCTGGCTGTCTTCAAGACTTCTGGCTGTCTTCAAGACTTCTGGCTGTCTTCAAGACTTCTAGCTGTCTTCAAGACTTCTGGCTGTCTTCAAGACTTCTGGCTGTCTTCAAGACTTCTGGCTGTCTTCAAGACTTCTGGCTGTCTTCAAGACTTCTGGCTGTCTTGACTTCTAGCTGTCTTCAAGACTTCTGGCTGTCTTCAAGACTTCTGGCTGTCTTCAAGACTTCTGGCTGTCTTCAAGACTTCTGGCTGTCTTCAAGACTTCTGGCTGTCTTCAAGACTTCTGGCTGTCTTCAAGACTTCTGGCTGTCTTCAAGACTTCTGGCTGTCTTCAAGACTTCTAGCTGTCTTCAAGACTTCTGGCTGTCTTCAAGACTTCTGGCTGTCTTCAAGACTTCTGGCTGTCTTCAAGACTTCTGGCTGTCTTCAAGACTTCTGGCTGTCTTCAAGACTTCTGGCTGTCTTCAAGACTTCTGGCTGTCTTCAAGACTTCTGGCTGTCTTCAAGACTTCTAGCTGTCTTCAAGACTTCTGGCTGTCTTCAAGACTTCTGGCTGTCTTCAAGACTTCTGGCTGTCTTCAAGACTTCTGGCTGTCTTCAAGACTTCTGGCTGTCTTCAAGACTTCTAGCTGTCTTCAAGACTTCTGGCTGTCTTCAAGACTTCTGGCTGTCTTCAAGACTTCTGGCTGTCTTCAAGACTTCTAGCTGTCTTCAAGACTTCTGGCTGTCTTCAAGACTTCTGGCTGTCTTCAAGACTTCTGGCTGTCTTCAAGACTTCTGGCTGTCTTCAAGACTTCTGGCTGTCTTCAAGACTTCTGGCTGTCTTCAAGACTTCTGGCTGTCTTCAAGACTTCTGGCTGTCTTCAAGACTTCTGGCTGTCTTCAAGACTTCTGGCTGTCTTCAAGACTTCTGGCTGTCTTCAAGACTTCTGGCTGTCTTCAAGACTTCTAGCTGTCTTCAAGACTTCTGGCTGTCTTCAAGACTTCTGGCTGTCTTCAAGACTTCTGGCTGTCTTCAAGACTTCTAGCTGTCTTCAAGACTTCTGGCTGTCTTCAAGACTTCTAGCTGTCTTCAAGACTTCTGGCTGTCTTCAAGACTTCTAGCTGTCTTCAAGACTTCTGGCTGTCTTCAAGAGACTTCTGGCTGTCTTCAAGACTTCTGGCTGTCTTCAAGACTTCTGGCTGTCTTCAAGACTTCTGGCTGTCTTCAAGACTTCTGGCTGTCTTCAAGACTTCTGGCTGTCTTCAAGACTTCTGGCTGTCTTCAAGACTTCTGGCTGTCTTCAAGACTTCTGGCTGTCTTCAAGACTTCTGGCTGTCTTCAAGACTTCTGGCTGTCTTCAAGACTTCTGGCTGTCTTCAAGACTTCTGGCTGTCTTCAAGACTTCTGGCTGTCTTCAAGACTTCTGGCTGTCTTCAAGACTTCTGGCTGTCTTCAAGACTTCTGGCTGTCTTCAAGACTTCTGGCTGTCTTCAAGACTTCTGGCTGTCTTCAAGACTTCTGGCTGTCTTCAAGACTTCTGGCTGTCTTCAAGACTTCTAGCTGTCTTCAAGACTTCTAGCTGTCTTCAAGACTTCTGGCTGTCTTCAAGACTTCTGGCTGTCTTCAAGACTTCTGGCTGTCTTCAAGACTGACTTCTGGCTGTCTTCAAGACTTCTGGCTGTCTTCAAGACTTCTGCTGTCTTCTAGCTGTCTTCAAGACTTCTAGCTGTCTTCAAGACTTCTGGCTGTCTTCAAGACTTCTGGCTGTCTTCAAGACTTCTGGCTGTCTTCAAGACTTCTAGCTGTCTTCAAGACTTCTAGCTGTCTTCAAGACTTCTAGCTGTCTTCAAGACTTCTGGCTGTCTTCAAGACTTCTAGCTGTCTTCAAGACTTCTGGCTGTCTTCAAGACTTCTGGCTGTCTTCAAGACTTCTGGCTGTCTTCAAGACTTCTGGCTGTCTTCAAGACTTCTGGCTGTCTTCAAGACTTCTGGCTGTCTTCAAGACTTCTGGCTGTCTTCAAGACTTCTGGCTGTCTTCAAGACTTCTGGCTGTCTTCAAGACTTCTGGCTGTCTTCAAGACTTCTGGCTGTCTTCAAGACTTCTGGCTGTCTTCAAGACTTCTGGCTGTCTTCAAGACTTCTAGCTGTCTTCAAGACTTCTGGCTGTCTTCAAGACTTCTGGCTGTCTTCAAGACTTCTGGCTGTCTTCAAGACTTCTGGCTGTCTTCAAGACTTCTGGCTGTCTTCAAGACTTCTAGCTGTCTTCAAGACTTCTGGCTGTCTTCAAGACTTCTGGCTGTCTTCAAGACCCCTGGCTGTCTTCAAGACTTCTGGCTGTCTTCAAGACCTCTGGCTGTCTTCAAGACTTCTAGCTGTCTTCAAGACTTCTGGCTGTCTTCAAGACTTCTGGCTGTCTTCAAGACTTCTGGCTGTCTTCAAGACTTCTAGCTGTCTTCAAGACTTCTGGCTGTCTTCAAGACTTCTGGCTGTCTTCAAGACTTCTGGCTGTCTTCAAGACTTCTGGCTGTCTTCAAGACCTCTGGCTGTCTTCAAGACTTCTAGCTGTCTTCAAGACTTCTGGCTGTCTTCAAGACTTCTGGCTGTCTTCAAGACCCCTGGCTGTCTTCAAGACTTCTGGCTGTCTTCAAGACCTCTGGCTGTCTTCAAGACTTCTAGCTGTCTTCAAGACTTCTGGCTGTCTTCAAGACCCCTGGCTGTCTTCAAGGCTTCTAGCTGTCTTCAAGACTTCTGGCTGTCTTCAAGACTTCTGGCTGTCTTCAAGACTTCTGGCTGTCTTCAAGACTTCTAGCTGTCTTCAAGACTTCTGGCTGTCTTCAAGACTTCTAGCTGTCTTCAAGACTTCTGGCTGTCTTCAAGACTTCTAGCTGTCTTCAAGACCCCTGGCTGTCTTCAAGACTTCTAGCTGTCTTCAAGACCCCTGGCTGTCTTCAAGACTTCTGGCTGTCTTCAAGACTTCTGGCTGTCTTCAAGACTTCTGGCTGTCTTCAAGACTTCTAGCTGTCTTCAAGACTTCTGGCTGTCTTCAAGACTTCTAGCTGTCTTCAAGACTTCTGGCTGTCTTCAAGACTTCTGGCTGTCTTCAAGACTTCTGGCTGTCTTCAAGACTTCTAGCTGTCTTCAAGACTTCTGGCTGTCTTCAAGACTTCTAGCTGTCTTCAAGACTTCTGGCTGTCTTCAAGACTTCTGGCTGTCTTCAAGACTTCTGGCTGTCTTCAAGACTTCTGGCTGTCTTCAAGACTTCTGGCTGTCTTCAAGACTTCTAGCTGTCTTCAAGACTTCTGGCTGTCTTCAAGACTTCTGGCTGTCTTCAAGACTTCTAGCTGTCTTCAAGACTTCTAGCTGTCTTCAAGACTTCTGGCTGTCTTCAAGACTTCTGGCTGTCTTCAAGACTTCTGGCTGTCTTCAAGAGCTGTCTTCAAGACTTCTGGCTGTCTTCAAGACTTCTGGCTGTCTTAGCTGTCTTCAAGAGCTGTCTTCAAGACTTCTAGCTGTCTTCAAGACTTCTGGCTGTCTTCAAGACTTCTAGCTGTCTTCAAGACTTCTAGCTGTCTTCAAGAGCTGTCTTCAAGACTTCTAGCTGTCTTCAAGACTTCTAGCTGTCTTCAAGACTTCTGGCTGTCTTCAAGACTTCTGGCTGTCTTCAAGACTTCTGGCTGTCTTCAAGACTTCTGGCTGTCTTCAAGACTTCTAGCTGTCTTCAAGACTTCTGGCTGTCTTCAAGACTTCTGGCTGTCTTCAAGACTTCTGGCTGTCTTCAAGACTTCTGGCTGTCTTCAAGACTTCTGGCTGTCTTCAAGACTTCTGGCTGTCTTCAAGACTTCTGGCTGTCTTCAAGACTTCTGGCTGTCTTCAAGACTTCTAGCTGTCTTCAAGACTTCTAGCTGTCTTCAAGACTTCTGGCTGTCTTCAAGACTTCTGGCTGTCTTCAAGACTTCTGGCTGTCTTCAAGACTTCTAGCTGTCTTCAAGACTTCTGGCTGTCTTCAAGACTTCTGGCTGTCTTCAAGACTTCTGGCTGTCTTCAAGACTTCTGGCTGTCTTCAAGACTTCTAGCTGTCTTCAAGACTTCTGGCTGTCTTCAAGACTTCTGGCTGTCTTCAAGACTTCTGGCTGTCTTCAAGACTTCTGGCTGTCTTCAAGACTTCTGGCTGTCTTCAAGACTTCTGGCTGTCTTCAAGACTTCTGGCTGTCTTCAAGACTTCTGGCTGTCTTCAAGACTTCTGGCTGTCTTCAAGACTTCTGGCTGTCTTCAAGACTTCTGGCTGTCTTCAAGACTTCTGGCTGTCTTCAAGACTTCTGGCTGTCTTCAAGACTTCTGGCTGTCTTCAAGACTTCTAGCTGTCTTCAAGACTTCTGGCTGTCTTCAAGACTTCTGGCTGTCTTCAAGACTTCTGGCTGTCTTCAAGACTTCTAGCTGTCTTCAAGACTTCTGGCTGTCTTCAAGACTTCTGGCTGTCTTCAAGACTTCTGGCTGTCTTCAAGACTTCTGGCTGTCTTCAAGACTTCTAGCTGTCTTCAAGACTTCTGGCTGTCTTCAAGACTTCTGGCTGTCTTCAAGACTGACTTCTGGCTGTCTTCAAGACTTCTGGCTGTCTTCAAGACTTCTGGCTGTCTTCAAGACTTCTAGCTGTCTTCAAGACTTCTGGCTGTCTTCAAGACTTCTGGCTGTCTTCAAGACTTCTGGCTGTCTTCAAGACTTCTGGCTGTCTTCAAGACTTCTGGCTGTCTTCAAGACTTCTGGCTGTCTTCAAGACTTCTGGCTGTCTTCAAGACTTCTGGCTGTCTTCAAGACTTCTAGCTGTCTTCAAGACTTCTGGCTGTCTTCAAGACTTCTGGCTGTCTTCAAGACTTCTGGCTGTCTTCAAGACTTCTGGCTGTCTTCAAGACTTCTGGCTGTCTTCAAGACTTCTGGCTGTCTTCAAGACTTCTGGCTGTCTTCAAGACTTCTGGCTGTCTTCAAGACTTCTGGCTGTCTTCAAGACTTCTGGCTGTCTTCAAGACTTCTAGCTGTCTTCAAGACTTCTGGCTGTCTTCAAGACTTCTGGCTGTCTTCAAGACTTCTGGCTGTCTTCAAGACTTCTGGCTGTCTTCAAGACTTCTGGCTGTCTTCAAGACTTCTAGCTGTCTTCAAGACTTCTGGCTGTCTTCAAGACTTCTGGCTGTCTTCAAGACCCCTGGCTGTCTTCAAGACTTCTGGCTGTCTTCAAGACTTCTGGCTGTCTTCAAGACTTCTAGCTGTCTTCAAGACTTCTGGCTGTCTTCAAGACTTCTGGCTGTCTTCAAGGCTTCTGGCTGTCTTCAAGACTTCTAGCTGTCTTCAAGACTTCTGGCTGTCTTCAAGACTTCTGGCTGTCTTCAAGACCCCTGGCTGTCTTCAAGACTTCTGGCTGTCTTCAAGACCTCTGGCTGTCTTCAAGACTTCTAGCTGTCTTCAAGACTTCTGGCTGTCTTCAAGACTTCTGGCTGTCTTCAAGACTTCTGGCTGTCTTCAAGACTTCTGGCTGTCTTCAAGACTTCTGGCTGTCTTCAAGACTTCTAGCTGTCTTCAAGACTTCTGGCTGTCTTCAAGACCCCTGGCTGTCTTCAAGGCTTCTAGCTGTCTTCAAGACTTCTGGCTGTCTTCAAGACTTCTGGCTGTCTTCAAGACTTCTGGCTGTCTTCAAGACTTCTAGCTGTCTTCAAGACTTCTGGCTGTCTTCAAGACTTCTAGCTGTCTTCAAGACTTCTGGCTGTCTTCAAGACTTCTAGCTGTCTTCAAGACCCCTGGCTGTCTTCAAGACTTCTAGCTGTCTTCAAGACCCCTGGCTGTCTTCAAGACTTCTGGCTGTCTTCAAGACTTCTGGCTGTCTTCAAGACTTCTGGCTGTCTTCAAGACTTCTAGCTGTCTTCAAGACTTCTGGCTGTCTTCAAGACTTCTAGCTGTCTTCAAGACTTCTGGCTGTCTTCAAGACTTCTGGCTGTCTTCAAGACTTCTGGCTGTCTTCAAGACTTCTAGCTGTCTTCAAGACTTCTGGCTGTCTTCAAGACTTCTAGCTGTCTTCAAGACTTCTGGCTGTCTTCAAGACTTCTGGCTGTCTTCAAGACTTCTGGCTGTCTTCAAGACTTCTGGCTGTCTTCAAGACTTCTGGCTGTCTTCAAGACTTCTAGCTGTCTTCAAGACTTCTGGCTGTCTTCAAGACTTCTGGCTGTCTTCAAGACTTCTAGCTGTCTTCAAGACTTCTAGCTGTCTTCAAGACTTCTGGCTGTCTTCAAGACTTCTGGCTGTCTTCAAGACTTCTGGCTGTCTTCAAGACTTCTAGCTGTCTTCAAGACTTCTGGCTGTCTTCAAGACTTCTGGCTGTCTTCAAGACTTCTAGCTGTCTTCAAGACTTCTAGCTGTCTTCAAGACTTCTAGCTGTCTTCAAGACTTCTAGCTGTCTTCAAGACTTCTAGCTGTCTTCAAGACTTCTCGCTGTCTTCAAGAGCTGTCTTCAAGACTTCTAGCTGTCTTCAAGACTTCTAGCTGTCTTCAAGAGCTGTCTTCAAGGCTGTCTTCAAGACTTCTGGCTGTCTTCAAGACTTCTAGCTGTCTTCAAGACTTCTGGCTGTCTTCAAGACTTCTGGCTGTCTTCAAGACTTCTGGCTGTCTTCAAGACTTCTGGCTGTCTTCAAGACTTCTGGCTGTCTTCAAGACTTCTCTCTGTCTTCAAGACTTCTAGCTGTCTTCAAGACTTCTGGCTGTCTTCAAGACTTCTGGCTGTCTTCAAGACTTCTGGCTGTCTTCAAGACTTCTAGCTGTCTTCAAGACTTCTAGCTGTCTTCAAGACTTCTAGCTGTCTTCAAGACTTCTAGCTGTCTTCAAGACTTCTGGCTGTCTTCAAGACTTCTGGCTGTCTTCAAGACTTCTGGCTGTCTTCAAGACTTCTGGCTGTCTTCAAGACTTCTGGCTGTCTTCAAGACTTCTGGCTGTCTTCAAGACTTCTGGCTGTCTTCAAGACTTCTGGCTGTCTTCAAGACTTCTAGCTGTCTTCAAGACTTCTGGCTGTCTTCAAGACTTCTGGCTGTCTTCAAGACTTCTGGCTGTCTTCAAGACTTCTGGCTGTCTTCAAGACTTCTGGCTGTCTTCAAGACTTCTGGCTGTCTTCAAGACTTCTAGCTGTCTTCAAGACTTCTGGCTGTCTTCAAGACTTCTGGCTGTCTTCAAGACTTCTGGCTGTCTTCAAGACTTCTGGCTGTCTTCAAGACTTCTGGCTGTCTTCAAGACTTCTGGCTGTCTTCAAGACTTCTAGCTGTCTTCAAGACTTCTGGCTGTCTTCAAGACTTCTGGCTGTCTTCAAGACTTCTAGCTGTCTTCAAGACTTCTAGCTGTCTTCAAAACTTCTGGCTGTCTTCAAGACTTCTGGCTGTCTTCAAGACTTCTGGCTGTCTTCAAGACTTCTGGCTGTCTTCAAGACTTCTGGCTGTCTTCAAGACTTCTGGCTGTCTTCAAGACTTCTAGCTGTCTTCAAGACTTCTGGCTGTCTTCAAGACTTCTAGCTGTCTTCAAGACTTCTGGCTGTCTTCAAGACTTCTGGCTGTCTTCAAGACTTCTAGCTGTCTTCAAGACTTCTGGCTGTCTTCAAGACTTCTAGCTGTCTTCAAGACTTCTGGCTGTCTTCAAGACTTCTAGCTGTCTTCAAGACTTCTGGCTGTCTTCAAGACTTCTAGCTGTCTTCAAGACTTCTGGCTGTCTTCAAGACTTCTGGCTGTCTTCAAGACTTCTAGCTGTCTTCAAGACTTCTGGCTGTCTTCAAGACTTCTGGCTGTCTTCAAGACTTCTAGCTGTCTTCAAGACTTCTGGCTGTCTTCAAGACTTCTCAAGACTTCTAGCTGTCTTCAAGACTTCTGGCTGTCTTCAAGACTTCTAGCTGTCTTCAAGACTTCTGGCTGTCTTCAAGACTTCTGGCTGTCTTCAAGACTTCTGGCTGTCTTCAAGACTTCTGGCTGTCTTCAAGACTTCTAGCTGTCTTCAAGACTTCTGGCTGTCTTCAAGACTTCTAGCTGTCTTCAAGACTTCTGGCTGTCTTCAAGACTTCTGGCTGTCTTCAAGACTTCTAGCTGTCTTCAAGACTTCTAGCTGTCTTCAAGACTTCTGGCTGTCTTCAAGACTTCTGGCTGTCTTCAAGACTTCTGGCTGTCTTCAAGACTTCTGGCTGTCTTCAAGACTTCTAGCTGTCTTCAAGACTTCTGGCTGTCTTCAAGACTTCTGGCTGTCTTCAAGACTTCTAGCTGTCTTCAAGACTTCTAGCTGTCTTCAAGACTTCTGGCTGTCTTCAAGACTTCTAGCTGTCTTCAAGACTTCTAGCTGTCTTCAAGACTTCTAGCTGTCTTCAAGACTTCTAGCTGTCTTCAAGACTTCTAGCTGTCTTCAAGACTTCTGGCTGTCTTCAAGACTTCTGGCTGTCTTCAAGACTTCTGGCTGTCTTCAAGACTTCTGGCTGTCTTCAAGACTTCTAGCTGTCTTCAAGACTTCTAGCTGTCTTCAAGACTTCTAGCTGTCTTCAAGACTTCTGGCTGTCTTCAAGACTTCTGGCTGTCTTCAAGACTTCTGGCTGTCTTCAAGACTTCTGGCTGTCTTCAAGACTTCTAGCTGTCTTCAAGACTTCTAGCTGTCTTCAAGACTTCTGGCTGTCTTCAAGACTTCTGGCTGTCTTCAAGACTTCTAGCTGTCTTCAAGACTTCTAGCTGTCTTCAAGACTTCTGGCTGTCTTCAAGACTTCTGGCTGTCTTCAAGACTTCTGGCTGTCTTCAAGACTTCTGGCTGTCTTCAAGACTTCTGGCTGTCTTCAAGACTTCTGGCTGTCTTCAAGACTTCTGGCTGTCTTCAAGACTTCTAGCTGTCTTCAAGACTTCTGGCTGTCTTCAAGACTTCTAGCTGTCTTCAAGACTTCTGGCTGTCTTCAAGACTTCTGGCTGTCTTCAAGACTTCTGGCTGTCTTCAAGACTTCTGGCTGTCTTCAAGACTTCTGGCTGTCTTCAAGACTTCTGGCTGTCTTCAAGACTTCTGGCTGTCTTCAAGACTTCTAGCTGTCTTCAAGACTTCTGGCTGTCTTCAAGACTTCTGGCTGTCTTCAAGACTTCTAGCTGTCTTCAAGACTTCTAGCTGTCTTCAAGACTTCTGGCTGTCTTCAAGACTTCTGGCTGTCTTCAAGACTTCTGGCTGTCTTCAAGACTTCTAGCTGTCTTCAAGACTTCTGGCTGTCTTCAAGACTTCTGGCTGTCTTCAAGACTTCTGGCTGTCTTCAAGACTTCTGGCTGTCTTCAAGACTTCTGGCTGTCTTCAAGACTTCTGGCTGTCTTCAAGACTTCTAGCTGTCTTCAAGACTTCTGGCTGTCTTCAAGACTTCTGGCTGTCTTCAAGACTTCTGGCTGTCTTCAAGACTTCTAGCTGTCTTCAAGACTTCTGGCTGTCTTCAAGACTTCTGGCTGTCTTCAAGACTTCTGGCTGTCTTCAAGACTTCTGGCTGTCTTCAAGACTTCTAGCTGTCTTCAAGACTTCTGGCTGTCTTCAAGACTTCTGGCTGTCTTCAAGACTTCTAGCTGTCTTCAAGACTTCTAGCTGTCTTCAAGACTTCTGGCTGTCTTCAAGACTTCTGGCTGTCTTCAAGACTTCTAGCTGTCTTCAAGACTTCTGGCTGTCTTCAAGACTTCTGGCTGTCTTCAAGACTTCTGGCTGTCTTCAAGACTTCTGGCTGTCTTCAAGACTTCTAGCTGTCTTCAAGACTTCTAGCTCTCTTCAAGACTTCTGGCTGTCTTCAAGACTTCTGGCTGTCTTCAAGACTTCTGGCTGTCTTCAAGACTTCTGGCTGTCTTCAAGACTTCTGGCTGTCTTCAAGACCTCTGGCTGTCTTCAAGACCCCTGACTGTCTTCAAGACCTCTGGCTGTCTTCAAGACCCCTGGCTGTCTTCAAGACCCCTGGCTGTCTTCAAGACCTCTGGCTGTCTTCAAGACCCCTGGCTGTCTTCAAGACCTCTGGCTGTCTTCAAGACCCCTGGCTGTCTTCAAGACCCCTGGCTGTCTTCAAGACCCCTGGCTGTCTTCAAGACCTCAGACTGTCTTCAAGAACCCTGGCTGTCTTCAAGACCCCTGGCTGTCTTCAAGACCTCTGGCTGTCTTCAAGACCCCTGGCTGTCTTCAAGACCCCTGGCTGTCTTCAAGACCTCTGGCTGTCTTCAAGACCCCTGGCTGTCTTCAAGACCTCTGGCTGTCTTCAAGACCCCTGGCTATCTTCAAGACCCCTGGCTGTCTTCAAGACCCCTGGCTGTCTTCAAGACCCCTGGCTGTCTTCAAGACCTCTGGCTGTCTTCAAGACCCCTGGCTGTCTTCAAGACCCCTGGCTGTCTTCAAGACCCCTGACTGTCTTCAAGACTTCTGGCTGTCTTCAAGACTTCTGGCTGTCTTCAAGACTTCTAGCTGTCTTCAAGACCTCTGGCTGTCTTCAAGACCCCTGGCTGTCTACAAGACCTCTGGCTGTCTTCAAGACCCCTGGCTGTCTTCAAGACCCCTGGCTGTCTTCAAGACCCCTGGCTGTCTTCAAGACCCCTGGCTGTCTTCAAGACCTCTGGCTGTCTTCAAGACTTCTGGCTGTCTTCAAGACTTCTGGCTGTCTTCAAGACCCCTGGCTGTCTTCAAGACCTCTGGCTGTCTTCAAGACTTCTGGCTGTCTTCAAGACTTCTGGCTGTCTTCAAGACCCCTGGCTGTCTTCAAGACTTCTGGCTGTCTTCAAGACCCCTGGCTGTCTTCAAGACTTCTGGCTGTCTTCAAGACCCCTGGCTGTCTTCAAGACCCCTGGCTGTCTTCAAGACCCCTGGCTGTCTTCAAGACCCCTGGCTGTCTTCAAGACCTCTGGCTGTCTTCAAGACTTCTGGCTGTCTTCAAGACTTCTGGCTGTCTTCAAGACCCCTGGCTGTCTTCAAGACGTTTGGCTGTCTTCAAGACTTCTGGCTGTCTTCAAGACTTCTGGCTGTCTTCAAGACCCCTGGCTGTCTTCAAGACTTCTGGCTGTCTTCAAGACCCCTGGCTGTCTTCAAGACTTCTGGCTGTCTTCAAGACCCCTGGCTGTCTTCAAGACCTCTGGCTGTCTTCAAGACCCCTGGCTGTCTTCAAGACCTCTGGCTGTCTTCAAGACCCCTGGCTGTCTTCAAGACCCCTGGCTGTCTTCAAGACCCGTGACTGTCTTCAAGACCCCTGGCTGTCTTCAAGACCCCTGGCTGTCTTCAAGACCTCAGACTGTCTTCAAGACCCCTGGCTGTCTTCAAGACCCCTGGCTGTCTTCAAGACCTCTGGCTGTCTTCAAGACCTCAGACTGTCTTCAAGACCCCTGGCTGTCTTCAAGACCTCTGGCTGTCTTCAAGACCCCTGGCTATCTTCAAGACCCCTGGCTGTCTTCAAGACCCCTGGCTGTCTTCAAGACCCCTGGCTGTCTTCAAGACCCCTGACTGTCTTCAAGACCTCAGACTGTCTTCAAGACCCTGGCTGTCTTCAAGACCTCTGGCTGTCTTCAAGACCCCTGGCTGTCTTCAAGACCCCTGGCTGTCTTCAAGACCTCAGACTGTCTTCAAGACCCCTGGCTGTCTTCAAGATCTCTGGCTGTCTTCAAGACCTCTGGCTGTCTTCAAGACCCCTGGCTGTCTTCAAGACCTCAGACTGTCTTCAAGACCCCTGGCTGTCTTCAAGACCTCTGGCTGTCTTCAAGACCTCTGGCTGTCTTCAAGACCCCTGGCTGTCTTCAAGACCCCTGGCTGTCTTCAAGACCCCTGACTGTCTTCAAGACCTCAGACTGTCTTCAAGACCCTGGCTGTCTTCAAGACCCCTGGCTGTTTTCAAGACCTCTGGCTGTCTTCAAGACCCCTGGCTGTCTTCAAGACCCCTGGCTGTCTTCAAGACCTCAGACTGTCTTCAAGACCCCTGGCTGTCTTCAAGGCCTCTGGCTGTCTTCAAGACCTCTGGCTGTCTTCAAGACCCCCTGTTGTCTTCAAGACCTCTGGCTGTCTTCAAGACCTCAGACTGTCTTCAAGACCCCTGGCTGTCTTCAAGACCTCTGGCTGTCTTCAAGACCTCTGGCTGTCTACAAGACCCCTGGCTGTCTTCAAGACCTCTGGCTGTCTTCAAGACCCCTGGCTATTTTACTTAAATGTCTTATGAATATACATACCAGTCTGTATATTATCGAAATAAGCTCATCCACCTTAAAGAGCATGATAATTTTATACAATACCGACAAGCTGATAAGTAAGACACAGGTGCAGTAGTTATTTATCTTTATTACGAAACGTTTCGCCTACATAGCAGGCTTCTTCAGTCGAGTACAGAGGCAGCAGAAACAGTAAAGGTGTTAAGTGATGTAATCCGTCCATTACCCTTGAAGGGTCATGGACTGAATTTCCAAACCAATACTTGTTTTGGAAAGACACATGAGCGAGTACTGGGACATGTTAGAACATCAAGGTCCTGGAACCTTGATGAAGGTCCCAGGACCAAAACGTTTTACACGTATCTATTATCAAGGTTTATACCAAACAAATACTTTCCTACAAGTGGATTAGAGTACGTGAGCCACTGACCCATTATGTACCTCTGTAATCTTTTGACTAACGCCCCCCAGGATGGGTATGGGGTACTTAATGAAGATACTAAAATAACTATAGCCAGTTACCAGGGGCAGCGTTGGCTGGTACAGCCTGTAAGAACGAAGGGCAGGAAGGTCTTCATGTTAACCCTTCTACTGTTGTTGACTGCAAGACAAGTGGACCACAGTCTTCTTCTTGTAGGTTCGCCGGTCTTGTCCCAACCCGGGTCTTTTCCAGATGGTGACTCGGCGTGGACCACAGTCATTCCAGGTTGGCCCTTATATATGCTCCATTCATTGCCACGTCTCGCCACACGAAAATTTGACACACCCTTTTATTGTATAATGATACATACAAGTGGAGGAAAGAATACGTGAGACACTTACCAGGAGCAGCGTTGGCTGCTACAGCAAGAAGTGTAAGAACGAGGGGCAGGAAGGTCTTCATGTTTACTCTTTTACCGCTGTTGACCGCAAAACAAATGAACCGAGATCAGTTCAGCCAAGGTCTTATATATCCTCATGCAAAACAACATCTTCCTAGAAGAAATCTGAATTTATCAGCCGGATTATATTGCATTTCTTAATCAATTTGTATTCATTGAAGTCCTAGTGAGTCAATTGTGATTAAAAACATATATTTCTCTTAAATAATTCTACACGAAATCCGCGTTCATTCGCACTTGACGTCATTTCTAGCTTGACCAAGTATATTTATGTCAGCAAAGAATAGTTGTGTGTGTGTGGGTTCGTTATCTGGCTTTAACCTCAAATACTTTTCCCCTAAACCATACCCCGGCCGAGATTGAACCCGCTGTCAGAGAGTCTCAAAACTCCAGCCCGTCGCGTTAGCCACTAAGGCTGATGGACTGATTCCATCATTTTTATTTCATTACTGCTGCTGCCTTTGTGTTTGACTGAAGAGGCCTGCTGTGTAGGCGAAACGTTTCTTCAGTAAAGATACCCAACTGTTGCATATGTGTCTTAATCTTCAACTTGTCGGTATTTTATACCGTCTTCAACAAGGTCGTTGATCAAGGTCCCAGGACCGAAACGTTTTCTAATAAATGTCCTATTTTTTGCTCACGTGTCTTTCTAAAGCGATTTGTCAGTATCTATTACCAAGATGCTTGCCCAGATGCTAGGCTGTTAGAAACTCCTCATGCAGGGGATTTTTTGTTGGCTCTCACCAATTATTACCTTGGCACACGCCTCGCAACACAGGCACTTCGCTGCATCTGAAGCATTGCTAAGATAGACAGATTCAGGTACCATCTGCTTGTTTGCCATGGATCTGAGGGAAACCTTGCAAGGTATAAAGAGCTTAGCAACATCAAGAATAGCCTTGCAACAGCCGGATGCTCCCCAAGAAAACATATCCACGTTTACTCTTCACATCCACTAGCAACACAAAGCATCCAGATGGAATCACCTTCAAGCTTGTTTAGACGGCAAGTAGGTGGTGTTGGACTACACATGTACATCCACATTGATACCTATTTCCTACACAGTAGGGAGGAAGGAGAGGCAGCTACCAGCTTCATGGAGTCACAGAAGTCTAGAAATCATACGAGACTTTACCATCGTATGTTTATACTCACTCTCCAGGAGCTATGGCGAAGCTCCTGTAGAGTGAAACGCTGCCACAGGAAAATGTCATTACTAAATGTTTGTTCCCATAGTATTACGTACACAAAAGTGAAGAATAGCCTGCATACATTACTATAACCGAGCCAATAATGGTGCAAGCAAAACTTAACAGCAGTATTTGATCTGTATTTCCTTCCCAAGTACACAAACTGGTATATACAATATGTACACTATTTACCGTATATACAATAATATAAATCCTGAATACCTTCCACATCCCCCCCAGGCGCTGTATAATCCTACGGGTTTCGCGCTTCCTCTTGATTATACTAATAATAATAATCACAATAATACAATAATGTAAGAGAAAGTGTACAACAGGGTGAACAAAGAAGGCAAAATACGAGAGCCAGAGAATGCACTGTGAGGGACCAGCAGCCCAGACAAGTCTGCCAATTCGCGTGTCATAAATGAACCACGTTGTTTCACAGCTTTGACGGGTTTGTCTGTGGCTGGCTGATGACCCGAGGTACTGACATAACTACGGGGCTCCTGGTCGGGAGGCAGCCTATATGGGAGTGTGACATATGCAGAATAAAATGAACATACTCGTAGCTTGCCACACATAGGCTCACCAACCCTCTGCGGGTTGGGTAAAATCTCCTTAGTAACTTAAGCAAAAAAGACTCAAAAGAGCATCTAAGAATCCCAGGGCACCTAGTTTTGACTTCTGGCACGTCAATGTTGCAAAGGGGTAATATCTGTTCTGTCTTGTTTACGCTCCCCAGCTGGACAAAATATATGTAATGTAATCGTTGACAGACACTTCTGTGCTTGTAACATATCCCTTAAGCAGAGTGTACTGTACTATCCATCATCTTTGTACTATATGTATCGTTTAAACGCTGTGTTCTATATTATATAATGAAGTATGCATATTTTGTGCATTTATTAAAAGATGGATTTAACTGGAGTTTACCTGGAGAGAGGTTCAGGGGTCAACGCCCCCGCGGCCCGGTCTGAGACCAGGCCTCATGGGAAAGCTTCTCGGAGAAATCCAAGTATTTTTCCATAATGCCTTTTTTTATCAGTTTCTCCGAGGGTGTGGGACTCCGTCTGTGCCTATACATTCTGCTAGTTAGGAATAATAAAATATTTGACTACCATACAAGTTTTATTTGAATCAATTAAACATTTATATTATATATAAAACATACAAAATGAAATAATTTAAAGATACAAGCAGTAATAACTGAGTTATTGACTGTCCACATTCACAACTCCGGATAATGAATTCTGATTCTGTACAAAACATGATTCTGTATATCTGGTGAGTGTCTAGCAGTGACTGGAAAAAAAACAGGACTTCAGTGTTTTAAGTGATTAAATTCTTGCATCAGTATGGTGCTGGTAATGATAGAAGCGTTGTGTGTGTATCAGAGAGTAAAGCTGGTATCTGAGGATGGTGTTGAGGACAGCAGAAACAGACACAGTTGTGTGACTAGTTGGTGGAGCCGATTTTGTGTTTTGGAGTGAGAGAGATGGTCCAAAGCCACAGTGTGACCAAGAGTAGGTATAACTCATGAAAAGTTCTAGATGTGTGTGAGTGAATGTTATAACAGGTAATATTTACTGTGGAGGAAGTTGTGTGTAGAGCAATGGTCAAGCATGTCTTTGTGTTCAACGTGGATTAACACAGTGAAGGAGACGTGCAGAGGTCAAGCGAGTTAAACGAGGGTCATCATCAAGGACAATCACTATCCACTGACAAATAACACTAACCATGGAGGATGGTAGATCAAGGAACCAGCAGACTAGTGAACAGGATTTAAGCTGTTACAAGTCTGAAGGATCTAGCTTAGATGCTGTCTAGAATACTAGAACAACAAGACATTATCATAGTTCTGATTCACGGGTCATTATTTCTAAATTAGTTAGATGTAAAACATTGTCTTTCTCTAGATGGACAAACTATTCTCCTGGAGGTGTTCTTGGCGGAGGTAGTGGTGATATTGTACCACCAGAGGACAGTAGATGGAGGGTCGTCCTAGTGGTTAGTGGGGATGAGCCACTAACTTAGTTGGTGGTCGTCTTGACAGTGGTCGAGCTTGTAACCTGCCTTACTGGTCGTGAGTTGGGGCAGCCTGAAAGAATGTATATAACTGACAGTCAAATACCACAGGTCGTGAATTATAGGCAGGCATAAAGAAAACATATCATCTGGAATTATAAAACACTAAAACAAAACAAATTGATTTATAAACAAAGTGGCGTCTGTTAACTTGATTGTAGAAACAATAGTAGCACTTACAAGACTAACTACATTTTGCATATATATTTATAATTGTACTTTATTTTGATTTTATTATTAGATTAAACAGCTTAGAGACTTTACGAAATTCTGCATTGTTTACCACTGGATGTGTTCAGTATTCGAAATAATTAAGAGATATATACAACCACAGCTTACAGTGCGTAATGTTGGTACAAACACAGCCCACGATGGGTAATATTGGTACAAACACAGCCCACGATGGGTAATATTGGTACAAACACAGCCCACGATGGGTAATATTGGTACAAACACAGCCCACGATGGGTAATATTGGTACAAACACAGCCCACGATGGGTAATATTGGTATAAACACAGCCCACGATGGGTAATATTGGTACAAACACAGCCCACAATGGGTAATATTGGTACAAACACAGCCCACGATGGGTAATATTGGTACAAACACAGCCCACGATGGGTAATATTGGTACAAACACAGCCCACGATGGGTAATATTGGTACAAACACAGCCCACGATGGGTAATATTGGTACAAACACAGCCCACGATGGGTAATATTGGTACAAACACAGCCCACGATGGGTAATATTGGTACAAACACAGCCCACGATGGGTAATATTGGTACAAACACAGCCCACGATGGGTAATATTGGTACAAACACAGCCCACGATGGGCAATATTGACTTAAGCAGACAACGTCTAAGCTTGGTGATATGTTGGTAAAAATATTGTTGTAAGCTGAGGAGAGAGAACATCTGGAGCCACACCTCCAGAGATGGAATTTTATTTATACAACTACAGTTCTCTCGTTACTGAGGCTCTGTGAAAGCTGCTACAACTACAGTACTTACGTTACTGAAGCGGGAGGATGAAAATGGTCTTCTTTCGTGGAAGCGATAGGCAAGAGGCTTGTTTTCATCAGTGGAAGAGGCACTGGGCTTATTTTCATCAGTGGGAGAGGCAATGGGCTTGTTTCTATTGTTGGGAGAGGCGACGGGCTTGTTTTCATCAGTGGGAGAGGCAACGGGCTTGTTTCTATCGTTGGGAGAGGCGACGGGCTTATTTTCATCAGTGGGAGAGGCAATGGGCTTGTTTCTATCGTTGGGAGAGGCGACGGGCTTGTTTTCATTAGTGGGAGAGGCAAGAGACTTCTTTTCATCAGTGGGAGAGACGACAGGCTTTTTTTCATCAGTGGGAGAGGCAAGGGGTTTCTTTTCATCAATGGGAGCAGCGGTAGTGGCTGGAGCTTCAGTTTTCTCTTTCTCAGTCTTCTCTTCTGCAGAGCTCTCCTCTGAGGAATCACCACACTGGAGGCAAAAGAATCATTGATCACCACACGTTAGTAATGCCCGGCTTTCAATTTAGAGCTAATCTCTTATTTATCTACTGTTTTATACTGATCATTATCTCTATCACGACAGCAACGTCCCTATAGATAACATCTCTAGCTAGCACTTACACCTATGCACACAATCATGACGGGTACGACGCCTTTGGAAGGGCCTGGTTGGGCGTTGCGGGCCTTGATGGAGTGGACTGGGGGCACTGGGTTGCTGTCCACACTCAAAGGACTTAGTGTAGTGGTGCTGGTGGTGGTGTCGAAGAGGGAACTGGTCTGGGCAGCTGGGTGAGCAAAGAGGAGCGTAAACACAGAGCGTGATGGGTCGAAATTGCTTTCTCAATCCTAAAGTAAAAATATTTAGATGACTGGTAGATATTACAGATAATTTGATCAATGAAACAACACTTGGGTATCTTTACTAAGAGACGTTTCGTCCAACAAGGCGGTAGAAAACAAGGTCGCCTTGATGCTAGTCTAGGGTTCTTTATACAAGGACTTGGAGCTCGTAATCCCTTCTTTGGCACGAACCTTAGTCTATTTCCTTCCCCAGATTTAGCTCCTACTCAGTCATATAATAACTAACATAGTGATTTTGCTGTTATAATCAAATTGTGTTAATATCATTCGCACATACAAGTATCTACAACCGTTTCCAGTATTATCTATCACTAATAATGTTACGCCTCGAGTTGGATGAATGAGATCATCGACCTTAAGGATCATTATATAAATAACCGGCACGTAGGAGAAATTTAAGGACCGAAACGTTGTCATAAGCTTTTTTTCTGTGTGCGGGATATTTATGTAATGTTGCAGTCATGGCACTGTGATTATTTTGTTTATAAAGGGTCGCTGACTCCATCAACTTTTCTGTACTCGACTGAAGAAGCCTATTGTGTAGGCGGAACGTTTCGAAATAAAGATACCTAACTGTTGCATATGTGTTTTACCTAACAACCTGTCGATATTTTATACCATTTTAATATTCGACTTCACCAAGTACATACGTGTTAGACCTTAGAGACTACAGTTACCAGCACCTAACGACCTACTCCTCGGAACATAGCTAGCCACCCACGGACACTGAGTCTGTGAGTGTGTGATGGCACTCACAAGTGAAGGAAAGAGTACACGAGATACTTACCAGGAGCAGCGTTGGCTGCTACAGCCAGAAATACAAGAACGAGGGGCAGGAAGGTCTTCATGTTTGCTCTTCTACCGCTGTTGACCGCAAAACAAGTGAACCCAGATCATTCTAGGCAAGCCCTTATATATGCTCCACTTAATCCCACTTTCAGAGCCCTTGACAAGCATCAAGGAATCACCTTGAAGGGGTATGAAGTAATAAAGACTGACTGTAAAGGTTCTTACGATGCATAACAGTGCCCATGAGCGAGGATATTCAGTACGTGTGAATGAATCACTTTAAATGCTTGTGATAATGACTTGAAGCCCTTATTTTTCTTCTTTATATGTATACACAAGCATTATCTCTCAAGTCGCAGTAGGATTCAAACCTGCAAACTCGGCATCAGAGTGTGACACAGTACTTGATCTGCTGTGGAATGAGATAATTTTTGTAAATAATTTTCCCTGTTTGCAAATTGTTAAGCATTTCAAAATCTCATTCGTTTACTGCTTGTGGTAGAATTTGATAAAATTACGTTGAACAAGCCTGGTGCTCCTGAGTATGGAAAAATACCGTCTTCCTTCGGTTAGGTTCCCATACTTATCTGGAATCTGGCGTTGTGGGTAAAGTACTGTGCACTCTGAAGCCGAGTTTGCAGGTTCGAATCTTGCTGTGAACTGAGAGATAATATTTGTAAATAATATCGCCTGTTTGCGAATTGTTAAGCATATGTAAGTCACAGGTCAGAGAGGACTGGCGGTGTACAGATAAATCCCAGAGACTGGTATCAGAATTTATAATCTTTCCACTTGTAAGGAGAATCTTTTTTAAGAGTTAGAGTGTAAGATAACATTTAGGAATGTTAGAACATGACTTTCCTAGCGGTATTGTACATGGTTATACATGTATACAATACCTAGAAGTGGATAAATTAGATTTAATATTTGTTATAGGCTTGACTTGTAGAATTATATCAGTTATAAACTATAGATTTATCTCAAACGTCTCATTATTATCTAAAATTTGAAAAGATAATATATTATATATGGTTTTATTGTTATACAAAAAGTCCTTCATCTTCGGGAGTTTTGGCTACAGTCCAGGTTGATAAGAGTGTCAATGTTTGATCTCATAGTGATGTTAAACTGTGTTTATTTTCCTCTAGAAAATAGTGAACATCTAGTTAAGTTCTCCATCGATCTAGGTGTAGTTTATAACACTGACGACCACAATATCTTACTGGTGAACCTGGATTATTATGAAGTTAGTGACCATACTCTCACAAAGTTCTACTGTACTTTACATACAGACATCAATATGTAACTATCAGTGCGGCCAGCAGTAACAGCCTGGTTGATTAGACCCTGATCCACCATGAAATCTGGTCTCAGACCAGGCCGCGGGGGCGCTGACCCCCGAAGCCCTCTCCAGGTATACTACTTTATCTACCAAAACTCTGAACACTCAGGTACCTCAGGGTAATGTCTTGGGTCCACTGTGGTACCTCAGGGTAATGTCTTGGGTCCACTGTGGTACCTCAGGGTAATGTCTTGGGTCCACTGTGGTACCTCAGGGTAATGTCTTGGGTCCACTGTGGTACCTCAGGGTAATGTCTTGGGTCCACTGTGGTACCTCAGGGTAATGCCTTGCGTCCACTGTGGTACCTCAGGGTAATGCCTTAGGACCACTCTGGTACCTCAGGGTAATGTCTTGGGTCCACTGTGGTACCTCAGGGTAATGTCTTGGGTCCACTGTGGTACCTCAGGGTAATGTCTTGGGTCCACTGTGGTACCTCAGGGTAATGTCTTGGGTCCACTGTGGTACCTCAGGGTAATGTCTTGGGTCCACTGTGGTACCTCAGGGTAATGTCTTGGGTCCACTGTGGTACCTCAGGGTAATGCCTTAGGTCCACTCTGGTACCTCAGGGTAATGTCTTGGGTCCACTCTGGTACCTCAGGGTAATGTCTTGGATCCACTGTGGTACCTCAGGGTAATGCCTTGAGTCCACTGTGGTACCTCAGGGTAATGCCTTGGGTCCACTGTGGTACCTCAGGGTAATGCCTTGGGTCCACTCTGGTACCTCAGGGTAATGCCTTGGGTCCACTCTGGTACCTCAGGGAAATGCCTTGGGTCCACTCTGGTACCTCAGGGTAATGTCTTGGGTCCACTGTGGTACCTCAGGGTAATGCCTTAGGTCCACTCTGGTACCTCAGGGTAATGTCTTGGGTCCACTCTGGTACCTCAGGGTAATGCCTTGGGTCCACTCTGGTACCTCAGGGAAATGCCTTGGGTTCACTCTGGTACCTCAGGGTAATGTCTTGGGTCCACTGTGGTACCTCAGGGTAATGCCTTGGGTACACTCTGGTACCTCAGGGTAATGTCTTGGGTCCACTCTGGTACCGCAGGGTAATGTCTTGGGTCCACTGCTATTCCTCAACTATACTATGGATCTACGATATGATTCTCAGTCCTGTTTGTACCTGACAAAACATTCGTGATATCAAATACAGATGCTGTGGCCCTCGACAACAGTCAAGTAGAAGCTCGTAGAGTTATTTACCTGGATAGGTCACCAACAACTTACTCTCAATGTTGACAAGATCTTCCACATATTCAGTAATAAAGGTTAAAACACCTGATTATCATAATAGTTCACAGAGTAAAATATTCTCTCAAACATACGTTACTAGGTTGTTGAAAATTGTATAAAATACTGACAGGTCGAAATTTAAGATATATGTGCAACAGTTGGTATCTTTATTGTTGAAATTTTTCGCCTATACTAGGCTTCTTCAGTCAAATACAGAGGGAGCGGTAGTAATGAAATAATGATGTAATCAGTCCCTCAGCCTGGAGAAGAGTTAAGCACCATGGTGTTGAGTCGATGTTGTTCCAGACCTTGGTGCTGAACTCTTCTCCAGGCTGAGGGACTGACCACCTTGTTCCAGACCTTGGTGCTGAACTCTTCTCCAGGCTGAGGGACTGACCACCTTGTTCCAGACCTTGGTGCTGAACTCTTCTCCAGGCTGAGGGACTGACAACCTTGTTCAAGACCATGGTGCTGAACTCTTCTCCAGGCTGAGGGACTGACCACCTTGTTCCAGACCTTGGTGCTGAACTCTTCTCCAGGCTGAGGGACTGACCACCTTGTTCCAGACCATGGTGCTTAACTCTTCTCCAGGCTGAGGGACTGACCACCTTGTTCAAGACCATGGTGCTGAACTCTTCTCCAGGCAGAGGGACTGACCACCTTGTTCCAGACCATGGTGCTGAACTCTTCTCCAGGCTGAGGGACTGACCACCTTGTTCAAGACCATGGTGCTGAACTCTTCTCCAGGCAGAGGGACTGACCACCTTGTTCCAGACCATGGTGCTGAACTCTTCTCCAGGCTGAGGGACTGACCACCTTGTTCCAGACCATGGTGCTGAACTCTTCTCCAGGCTGAGGGACTGACAACCTTGTTCCAGACCATGGTGCTGAACTCTTCTCCAGGCTGAGGGACTGACCACCTTGTTCCAGACCATGGAGCTGAACTCTTCTCCAGGCTGAGGGACTGACAACCTTGTTCCAGACCATGGAGCTGAACTCTTCTCCAGGCTGAAGGACTGACCACCTTGTTCCAGACCATGGAGCTGAACTCTTCTCCAGGCTGAGGGACTGACAACCTTGTTCCAGACCATGGAGCTGAACTCTTCTCCAGGCAGAGGGGCTATCCGCCTTGTTCCAGACCTTGGTGATGAACTCTTCTCCAGGCTGAGGGACTAACCACCTTGTTCCAGACCATGGAACTGAACTCTTCTCCAGGCAGAGGGACTGACCACCTCAAATATTTTTTCTCTAAGGTTGATGGACTGATTATATCATCTTTATTTCACTACTACTACTGCCTCTGTATTTGACTGAAGAAGCCTACTGTGTAGGCGAAACGTTTCATCAATAAAGACACCCAACTGTTGCACATGTCTTATTCTTCAACCTTAAACTCTCCGCTACTCATAAATATCCCTCTACCTCACTTATGGTATCTGTTCTTGAGGATCAATACCAGCAAATCACCTTTACAATTCGATGTTACCCAACAAACACCATCTGTTAAGACAGTCACCCACTCTGGTACAGACAGACAACACACATCATGACTCAAACATCTGAACATACTCAACATACAACGCATCCGCACTTGCTACCATACATTTCATATATACAGGACACTTAGACGGAACTTAAACCCAAAACCTACTCTTCCTGGAGACCTGCTTTTACGGACACAGGTGCAGAATGGCCTGCACACCTGGTTGTAATTGGTAAATAGTGGACCAAGCAGAAGACAACAGCACTATATGACTTGTATTTCCTTCACCAAATAAGCAAGCTGGTATTTACAATATGTACACTATTCACAATGTGTACAGTAATGTAAGAGCAAGTGTACAAAACGGTGATCAAAGGAGGTAAAAAATAATCGCCAGAGAATGTATAGTGAGTGACCAGCAGCCCCAGACAAGTCTACCACACTAGCGTCACAGGTGAACCACATTGCTTCACAGCTTTGACCGGCTTGTCTGTGATTGGCCGATGAACCGAGGTACTGATATAACAACGGGGCTCCTATTGATCGTTAAGCCCTTAGCACCTGTTTCGCTGGTCGGGAGGCAGCCTATACGGGAGTCTGACATATGCAGAATAAAATTTAACATACTCTTACCACGCCACAGTTCACTATCCATCACCTGGTGCACTGAACACAGAGACTGCAGGCTGAGGGACTGATTACCTCATTCTCCTCCTCATCTTCCAGCGTCCTTCTCTTGTATTGGACAGAAGAAGCCACTGGCTGGCGAAACATTTCCTCAATAAAGATTTACAAGTGTCTCATTCTTCATCTTGGCGATTTTCTAACCCATTTACATCTAACCCATTTACATCACACGTGAATTAAAGGGAATGTTTTTTTTACACCAATTTACACATAAAAGTGAGAGATGTGCTCTTAAACACTACATTTTTACTGTCCACCGTAGTCGGATTAGGAGGTAACTTTATTGAAAGCTCTCGGCCAGGCAGAAGAGGCTTTTCATAGTTATCAGGCCCGTTGCAGGAGTATGGTAATGAACTAAAGTAACTTTGATGGCTCCTGCACATACAGCACCTGCATTAACCTGGTCTTGTTTAACTTACACCAGTGTGGGAAATATGAGACAGGAAACTTTGATCAAACTTGGTTGTCTCACACGCACACCAATACACAGACACAGGTGCTGTGAGTCGACCACTGCAACCACAATTTTGTGAGTGCAAACACACACCACATATTGTATCTCAGTCCACAGCAGGATTCGAACCTATAAACTGAGCATCAAAGTACGTAGTAGTACCTTCTCCACACAGTCACATCGGCCGAGTGGAGAATCCTGCTGTGGACCGAGATATAGTGTCTGTGTGTACATATATAAGAATTTTGATAGTCAAGGGCAATAAAATATTAAGCAATATGCTAGGTTTATTGAATTTCAAGAAACAGAATATTTACACCAAAGTAAAAAAGAAAATTAATTTAAATATTAAAGAAGAAAGATCAGCAGGGCCATTAACTGCTCTGTCATATCTATTGATGAAGACATTGTGTCTCTGTGTGAGACCAAGTTCTGGGTAATGTCTACAGTTCACTTGGTGATGACTTAGAACTGAACGTCAGTACTTGAAGTGCTTGAGGCAGCAGGTAATGAACGGAGCTCCAAGCAATAATGTGTTGTTGGTACTGATGGTCGAGTTGTGTGAATATCACAGTGTGAAGTTGATGGTCTGAGGACAGTGTTGACAGCAGTAAAAACAGCCACAGTTGCGGGTCCAGATGAGCCAACTTTGTGTTTTGATGGAGAGAGATGGTCCATAGCCACACCATAAACTAGTCAGGTTATAAGTCAAGAAAAATCTACACAATAAAAGATTTCAAGGTTTTTGGAGAAATCAAGACGTGTGTTAGTAATTTTTACTTGGCAGGTAACAATTACTGTGGGGGAGTTGTGTGTAGAGCAATGGTCAAGCATGTCTCTGTGTTCAACGTGGATTAACACAGTGAAGGAGACGTGCAGAGGTCAAGCGAGTTCAACGAGGGTCATCATCAAGGACATTCACTATCCACTGACAAATAACACTAACCATGGAGGATGGTAGATCAAGGAACCAGCAGACTAGTGAACAGGATTTAAGCTGTTACAAGTCTGAAGGATCTAGCCTAGATGTTGTCTAGAATACTAGAACAACAAGACATTATCATAGTTCTGATTCACGGGTCATTATTTCTAAATTAGTTAGATGTAAAACATTGTCTTTCTCTAGATAGACAAACTATTCTCCTGGAGGTGTTCTTGGCGGAGGTAGTGGTGATAGTGTACCACCAGAGGACAGTAGATGGAGGGTCGTCCTAGTGGTTAGTGGGGATGAACCACTAACTTAGTTGGTACTAGGTACTTGCCTCACTGGTCGTGAGTTGGAGCCAGTCTAAAATATGGAATAAAACAAAAAATAAACCACTGGAAATTACAAACCTGGTATTGTCTCTAAACCGGCCTTTACATAAACATTTTATAATTAATAATTTTTTGAGGATTACATAAACCCTAAAAATTATAATTGTGAGCTTATTCCTGTTACGCACATATGGATATATGAAATTCTCTTTACAAATTAATTATACGCCTGGGAATTTAATCTCATTTGTTATATGTTAGATTTTTCAGTTCTGGAATCTTTAGATTATTTACTACGAAATTCAGCAGTTATCTAACACTGGGAATAATTAATAGAATTAGACAATACCAGTGAAAATAAGGCACTTTGCTTGACTTTTTTGGGGAGTTATCCTAGGCAATTTACGCTATGTATGATAATTGTACCTATGTGTACCTGCGACTACTGTCTTCCATATCCCAAATCTGAACGAGATTTTATTTAGATTTAAACACAGCCCAAGATGGGTAATATTGATTTAAACACAGGCCATGATGGGAAATATTGATATAAACAGACAACGTCAAAGCTTGGTGATATTATCATGGCAAACATCTTCGTGTAAGCTGAGGAGAGAGAGAACTTCTGGAGCCGCACCTCCAGAGACGGAGGTTTGGCCAAACTTCCAGAGATGGAGGTTTTATTTTTGCAACTACAGTACTTACGTTACTGAGGCTGTGTGAAAGTTGCTACAACTACAGTACTTACGTTACTGAGGCTGTGTGAAAGTTGCTACAACTACAGTACTTACGTTGCCGGGGTTGGAGGGTGCTAAGGGCGCATTTCCTTCGGCGGGAGAGGCAGCGGGTTTGTTTCCTTCGGCAGGAGAGGCAGCGGGTTTATTTCCTTCGGCGGGAGAGGCAGCAGGCTTGTTTTCACCGTTTGCAGAGGCAGCAGGTTTCTTACCATCATTGGGAGCAGCAGCGTCGGCTGGAGCCTCCGTCTCGTCTTCTTTGTCTTCGTCATCTTCGGAATCATCAGGCTGTAAAACAAAAGAAATGCGGATTATCAAACGATAGCAGTCATCGCTTTCATCTATTTTGGTCCGATGCTTATTTATCCGATGCTTATTTGTTTTGGCTACAACAACGAAGTGAACATAGGTAACATCCCCCACTTACGGACATTCATACAGACAATGCAGATAATACTTGCATATGGGTTTGCGTTACGGGTCTTGATGGAATGACTTGGGAAAACTGGGTTGTCGTCCTCGGTGGTAGGACTGAGTGTAGTAGTGGTGGTGGTGCCTGAGAGGGGACCCGCCTGGGCAGCTGTGTGGACAAAATTGTATATTTTTAAAACATGGTGCAAAGAGATGCGTTAAGGAACATTTTCACTACTTGGCAATACATTTCATTACATCAATTTTTATATAAAACACATGTGCAACACCTGAGTATTATAATGATAAAACACTCGTCCTGTTGCTGGTGAAGGGCTCTTTATCCAAGGACCTGAAGTTGCACGTCCCTTTCTTGGAACAAAATTTATTGACTCCCAATCCCAGGCGCAGTATCACCCCCTTCCCCAAGGATTTAGCCGTCTCCTTGAATAAAATAACAACTATTTACTCTAATGAACTTGCATTCTGAGGCTTTTCCTACACCTTACGACTTTGAGACCCCAGTTACCTACCAGCACCTGCTGACCTGCTCCTAAGAACACAGCTAATTCCCACAACCTGTTACTTTAACCTACACTAAGTTAGTTATTGTATGATGATACATACAAGTGGAGGAAAGAGCACGTGAGCCACTTACCTGGAGCAGCGTTTGCTGCTACAGCCAGAAGTGTAAGACCGAGGAGCAGGAAGGTATTCATGTTTACTCTTCTACCGCTGTTGACCGCAAAAGAAGTGGACCCAGATCCCTTCAGGGAAGCTCTTATATACACTCCATTTGATGAACTATTCAGAGCCGTACACAGGCATTAAGGAACCACCTTGAGGATCTGTGAAGAAATGAAAGATGACTGTAACACTATTTTGAGAGTCAAACCAGTGCCCATGTGCGAGAATATTCAATACAATTGTGCATGAATCACTCTTGGAACAGTGTGCCATCTTAATTACTTTTGGTAAAAAAAATTGAAGCCCTTATTCTACCGTATATACAGGATGATTTAACAACTGCAAATGCATATGAAGATAGGGTAAGTAAAGCGAAGGTCAATTATATTTGCGAAATTGCTTTCACCCAATGTTCAGAATATCTTGTAGATTGTGTCAAGGTTAGGAACTAAAGATTGTATGGTACTAGGATAAACGAAGACAGTTTTGTGGTACGTACAGTACGTAGTGAGGACGTCCATGGCCAGCCATAGTGTTAACCTGTTGAGGAAGAGAACTAAAAATGTTCGTAACACAAATTTCCATCACTATAGAATTCATCAGTCGAATAGATAGATGAAGTGTAGAGATAGTTTGAGGTAATCAGTCCCCCATTTTAAAAGGGTGATTCCTCCAGCATACAAATTCATCTCTCTTCCACAGGCGAAAGTTTCACACAGGCGAAACGTTGCATCAATAATGATACCAGTACTGAAGATGTCTTACACATCAACTTCTCGGTGTTGCAGACTATTTACAAAAGCTAAAAAGTAACTATTGAACAAAACTAAAGGAAAACAACAACGTAATTTCTCTGACGCTTAACAGTCGAGTAACTCTTACACTGAACTGATTTTTTTTAAAAATGATGTAAATTTTAGTGGTTAATTTTTATTTACAAAGTTATTAGTCTTAATTATCATAATCAATATTAATTTTTACTGTATCTCATAGTGAATTTTTGACCATCTGTACAAAAAAAATTGATAGTCTTCAGCAAATATTTTTGCAATAAGAGATTAAGCACACCGGGTAAAAATAATAGATGAGAATGGATGTAATCACGCGGATAAATTTTAAAGTGGTGGAGTGGTAAGCCAGTGGAAGGCCTCGGTCAGACGACCAAAAGCTCCAACTGTGGGTCATCATACTTCTAACAAAGATTCTCTTTACGAATCGAAAGAATTCAAATTCTGATACTACTCGGCGATGTATATATATATATATATATATATATATATATATATATATATATATATATATATATATATATATATATATATATATATATATATATATATATATATATATATATATATGTATATACAGGCAATAAATTCTCAGCAAACCGAAAAATAGTGAAATTTTAAGCGCTTTCGTGAATTCTCACATTATCAGGAAGCCTGACAATCTGAGAAGTCACGAAAGATTAGATTTAGATTTTGCCACCGAAGTGGCTAGTTTACTGTGCCGCCCATATCCATCCTGTGGATGGTAGCGCGAGAGCATATGGATACACAAAAGGCCTAGGAACTAGGCCCCAAAGGGTTAACAGGAATACATATGGATTTATATCTACATATCTATAGTTCACTTATCTGTTACAAGCAAATTTAGGAAATTTGCTTAGTATATCTGGTATCTTATTTTCATTAATAAGATATCTTGACATGTCACATAGGTTATTATACTGTCTGTCTCTGTATTCCTCAATAAGTGGACAATTAAGCACATAGTGTTCAAGAGAGTGACCATATGTCTGATCACATAATTTACATTTAGTTTGATCATCATCTGTGTGTCTCCCAAACTGCCAGAAGTACTTGTAACCAAGCCTAAGCCTGGCCACTACAACATCAGTCAGTACTTGTAACCAAGCCTAAGCCTGGCCACTACAACATCAGTCAGTACTTGTAACCAAGCCTAAGTCTGGCCACTACAACTTCAGTCAGTACTTGTAACCAAGCCTAAGCCTGGCCACTACAACATCAGTCAGTACTTGTAACCAAGCCTAAGTCTGGCCACTACAACATCAGTCAGTACTTGTAACCAAGCCTAAGTCTGGCCACTACAACATCAGTCAGTACTTGTAACCAAGCCTAAGCCTGGCCACTACATCAGTGTTCACATTACACGTTGCTCCATAAACATACTTATCTACGTTCATGTTATCATAGTGGGTTATAGATCTACTCAGGCTTCTAACTGCATTCCTATAACAATCATTTTCATTATTTACTTCTCTCCTAATATTATTCCTAATGCTAGACACAGTTATACCAGAGTTATATTCTACATTCTCCTTCTGGGTACTCTTCTTGGCTAACATATCAACTTTATCATGAAGGAGTAATCCAATGTGTGATGGGATCCATAGCAATTGTACATTAATTCCTTTGTCCCTAATTTTTGAGTATCTATACCTGGCTTCTCCAATGAGCATGTTGTTGGAGTCATTATATGAATCAAGAGCCTTCAATGATGACATAGAATCAGTAATGATGATAGAGTCAAGCTCAGTGTCATAAGTTAGCTTTAGCGCCATTAGGATTGCAAACAATTCAGTTTGCAGTGTAGACGCCCAGTTGTTAATTCTTATGCCTAACTCAACAAATTTATTATGGTTCTTAACTAGGGAGATGGCAACAAGAGCAGATGCAGCCCTGCCAGAAGACTCCTGTTTAGATCCATCAGTGTATATAACTTGTGGTAACTTATTACTACCAGCTAGGTGAGAAATTTCTTCTTGAGCAGTTGCTCTAACAAGAGATTTAAGGAAGGGATTACTAGCAATGAGCTTCTTGGGAGGGACTTGTAGGTATGTGATATTAAATGAACACATCTTCCATGGAGGGGTGAAATGCTCTTGTTGCCTACAGTGATACAGATCATGCAGGTTATAAAACTTAATGCAATTGCACGTTTTCACAATCCATTTAGATCTGTGTGTATTTACCTCTAGACACTTGGTAAGATTCACTGTGACAGTGTCTGGTTCGTTTCTCAACATTCTAATACAGAGTACAGTGTTAATTTCAACAATCCTATCACTGATACTAGAAATACCAAGCTCTTTCCTCATGTTAAGAACTTTTGTAGATCTGGGACAGCCAAGAATAATCCTGAGAACTTCATTTTGCATTAACTCCAAGGGTCGGAGAGAACTTTCTCTAGCTAATATCAACATGGGAGCAGCATAATCAATTAAGGACCTAACATAGGCTATGTACATCATTCTCACGATTCTCACATTAGCACCATAGTTGGGATTGTAGCCAGCAACAGCTTTGAGAGCATTTAGCCTAGCTTTGCATTTCTTGTTTAGTTGTGGTATAGTGGATTTGTTAAAGGGTACATCTACACCAAGATATCTGTAAGTTTTAACGTAGCTAATGATTTCACCCTGCAAATAGATGGGTGGGGGATGTCATTTGCTTGTTAATATCTTTGTTTTAGAGGAAGATATTATGAGGCCTAGTCGATTACAAATTGCTTGAACTTCATTAAGAATGGTATTCATCTTCTTATGCCCTGTTGTATGGATCATGATATCATCAGCATAGCTTATAGCTATATGTTTAGGTGAGGCAGGTAGAGCATTTAGGAGAGCATTAATCAGAATATTAAATAGCATGGGACTAAGAACTCCTCCCTGCGGTGTACCTAAAGACATTTCTTTAGAATCACTTCTGAAGCCTTGGTAAAGGACAGAGGATACTCTATTTGACAGGTATTCTATTATCCAGCAGAGTAAGCTACCACCAATATTCATTTTGGCTAGTTCATGTAGTATAACGGTTCTGTTCGCAATATCAAATGCAGATTTTAGATCAAGAAAAGTGGTAAAACTAGTAGAGGTGTGTGCAGTGAGAAAGGTGGAAATACAGTTCTGCACACTTTTACCTTTCATGAACCCATAGAGGTAGGGGGAAAGTTGATGTCTGATTCTGTAGTACAGTCTGTTAAGCATCATTCTTTCAAAAGTTTTACAAAGACAACTAGTTAAGGAGATCGGCCTAAATGTATCAGGCTGTTGGGGCTTAGGGATAGGCACAATGAGACTATTGGTCCAGGAAGTAGATTATACAGTGCCAACAAAGGGTTATCAGGCACGTGCCTTAGAGTTCTGAGAATATCATAGGTTATACCATCCTCTCCAGGAGCAGTTGATCGACCTTTGGTTAATGCATTATCTAATTCATACTCGGTAAAGAGGCAATCACTCTCATCAATATTTTGGCTCATAAAATTAATCAGTTTCAACATTTCTTCAGAAGTACTCTCTAAATTTTTTCTAATATGAGATGGAAGGTTTTCATGCCTGGATGTTTTGGACCAGTCATTTATGAGGTCATTTGCTTTTTCAAGAGGAAAGGGATGAGCAACATTGCCAGTCTTTTTCCTGGTTATTTTATTTATACCTTTCCAAGCCAAACTCAAAGGGGTGGACCTATTTAATCCACTAACAAACTGTTCCCATTCCTGTTGCCTAAATTCTTGAGAAGTCACGAAAGCGCTTGTAATTTCACTGTTTTCCCACTGTGGTTGTTCTGCATAAATATATATTCTTGCAGACATGTTGATAAGCAGTGATGAAATCAATAGCGTTCGCTGCCTGAGCAATGAAGTGCCTGGTTGCTTCCTGAGTCATCATTGCATGTTGATGCTGCATTAGTACTCTCTCAGCAGACGGGAGATCTGAGGGAAACAAGCCAGTCATTAAGCCAGGTAGGGTGTGGCTTTAAGTGTAATTATAAAAAGTGTTCAACGATGATCAGTAAAGAAGAGTGGGTTTTATAGCTTTAATAAAGGAGAAGGCAATGGATTTTTATTATTTTTATTGAGCAAGATTGGATATGTCAGCAGTGTGTTGCTGCCCCATATGTTATAGTTACAAAGTGGGAACAAAAGCTAGTTACGTTTCCCTGTCATATTCCATCACATAGGATGGTGTTACTGCCATATTCCATCACACAGGATGGTGTTACTGTCATATTCCATCACACAGGATGGTGTTACTGTCATATTCCATCACACAGGATGGTCTTACTGTCATATTCCATCACACAGGATGGTGTTACTGTCATATTCCATCACACAGGATGGTGTTACTGTCATATTCCATCACACAGGATGGTGTTACTGTCATATTCCATCACATAGGATGGTGTTACTGTCATATTCCATCACACAGGATGGTGTTACTGTCATATTCCATCACACAGGATGGTCTTACTGTCATATTCCATCACACAGGATGGTGTTACTGTCATATTCCATCACATAGGATGGTGTTACTGTCATATTCCATCATAAAGGATGGTGTTACTTTCATATTCCATCACACAGGATGGTGTTACTGTCATATTCCATCACATAGGATGGTGTTACTGTCATATTCCATCATAAAGGATGGTGTTACTTTCATATTCCATCACACAGGATGGTGTTACTGTCATATTCCATCACATAGGATGGTGTTACTGTCATATTCCATCATAAAGGATGGTGTTACTTTCATATTCCATCACACAGGATGGTGTTACTGTCATATTCCATCATATAGGATGGTGTTACTGTCATATTCCATCACATAGGATGGTGTTACTGTCATATTCAATCACATAGGATGGTGTTACTGTCATATTCCATCACACAGGATGGTATTACTGTCATATTCCATCACATAGGATGGTGTTATTGTCATATTCCAACACAAAGGATAGTGCAATTGTCACTCATCCTTCAGAGTGCAGGTACTGTACTTCCCACCTCCAGAACTGTAACATCCTCACTCATCCTTCAGAGTGCAGGCACTGTACTTCCCACCTCCAGAACTGTAACATCCTCACTCATCCTTCAGAGTGCAGGTACTGTACTTCCCACCTCCAGAACTGTAACATCCTCACTCATCCTTCAGAGTGCAGGCACTGTACTTCCCACCTCCAGAACTGTAACATCCTCACTCATCCTTCAGAGTGCAGGTACTGTACTTCCCACCTCCAGAACTGTAACATCCTCACTCATCCTTCAGAGTGCAGGTACTGTACTTCCCACCTCCAGAACTGTAACATCCTCACTCATCCTTCAGAGTGCAGGTACTGTACTTCCCACCTCCAGAACTGTAACATCCTCACTCATCCTTCAGAGTGCAGGTACTGTACTTCCCACCTCCAGAACTGTAACATCCTCACTCATCCTTCAGAGTGCAGGTACTGTACTTCCCACCTCCAGAACTGTAACATCCTCACTCATCCTTCAGAGTGCAGGTACTGTACTTCCCACCTCCAGAACTGTAACATCCTCACTCATCCTTCAGAGTGCAGGTACTGTACTTCCCACCTCCAGAACTGTAACATCCTCACTCATCCTTCAGAGTGCAGGTACTGTACTTCCCACCTCCAGAACTGTAACATCCTCACTCATCCTTCAGAGTGCAGGTACTGTACTTCCCACCTCCAGAACTGTAACATCCTCACTCATCCTTCAGAGTGCAGGTACTGTACTTCCCACCTCCAGAACTGTAACATCCTCACTCATCCTTCAGAGTGCAGGTACTGTACTTCCCACCTCCAGAACTGTAACATCCTCACTCATCCTTCAGAGTGCAGGTACTGTACTTCCCACCTCCAGAACTGTAACATCCTCACTCATCCTTCAGAGTGCAGGTACTGTACTTCCCACCTCCAGAACTGTAACATCCTCACTCATCCTTCAGAGTGCAGGTACTGTACTTCCCACCTCCAGAACTGTAACATCCTCACTCATCCTTCAGAGTGCAGGTACTGTACTTCCCACCTCCAGAACTGTAACATCCTCACTCATCCTTCAGAGTGCAGGTACTGTACTTCCCACCTCCAGAACTGTAACATCCTCACTCATCCTTCAGAGTGCAGGTACTGTACTTCCCACCTCCAGAACTGTAACATCCTCACTCATCCTTCAGAGTGCAGGTACTGTACTTCCCACCTCCAGAACTGTAACATCCTCACTCATCCTTCAGAGTGCAGGTACTGTACTTCCCACCTCCAGAACTGTAACATCCTCACTCATCCTTCAGAGTGCAGGCACTGTACTTCCCACCTCCAGAACTGTAACATCCTCACTCATCCCTCAGAGTGCAGGCACTGTACTTCCCACCTCCAGAACTGTAACATCCTCACTCATCCTTCAGAGTGCAGGTACTGTACTTCCCACCTCCAGAACTGTAACATCCTCACTCATCCTTCAGAGTGCAGGTACTGTACTTCCCACCTCCAGAACTGTAACATCCTCACTCATCCTTCAGAGTGCAGGTACTGTACTTCCCACCTCCAGAACTGTAACATTCTCACTCATCCCTCAGAGTGCAGGCACTGTACTTCCCACCTCCAGAACTGTAACATCCTCACTCATCCTTCAGAGTGCAGGTACTGTACTTCCCACCTCCAGAACTGTAACATTCTCACTCATCCTTCAGAGTGCAGGTACTGTACTTCCCACCTCCAGAACTGTAACATCCTCACTCATCCTTCATGCAGGTACTGTACTTCCCACCTCCAGAACTGTAACATCCTCACTCATCCTTCAGAGTGCAGGTACTGTACTTCCCACCTCCAGAACTGTAACATTCTCACTCATCCTTCAGAGTGCAGGTACTGTACTTCCCACCTCCAGAACTGTAACATCCTCACTCATCCTTCATGCAGGTACTGTACTTCCCACCTCCAGAACTGTAACATCCTCACTCATCCTTCAGAGTGCAGGCACTGTACTTCCCACCTCCAGAACTGTAACATCCTCACTCATCCCTCAGAGTGCAGGTACTGTACTTCCCACCTCCAGAACTGTAACATCCTCACTCATCCTTCAGAGTGCAGGCACTGTACTTCCCACCTCCAGAACTGTAACATCCTCACTCATCCTTCAGAGTGCAGGTACTGTACTTCCCACCTCCAGAACTGTAACATCCTCACTCATCCTTCAGAGTGCAGGTACTGTACTTCCCACCTCCAGAACTGTAACATTCTCACTCATCCTTCAGAGTGCAGGTACTGTACTTCCCACCTCCAGAACTGTAACATCCTCACTCATCCTTCATGCAGGTACTGTACTTCCCACCTCCAGAACTGTAACATCCTCACTCATCCTTCAGAGTGCAGGCACTGTACTTCCCACCTCCAGAACTGTAACATCCTCACTCATCCTTCAGAGTGCAGGTACTGTACTTCCCACCTCCAGAACTGTAACATCCTCACCCATCCTTCAGAGTGCAGGTACTGCACCTCCCACCTCCAGAACTGTAACATCCTTACCCATCCTTCAGAGTGCAGGTACTGTACTTCCCACCTCCAGAACTGTAACATCCTCACTCATCCTTCATCAGAGTTCAGACTCTGTACTTCCCACCTCCAGAACTGTAACATCCTCACTCATCCTTCAGAGTGCAGGTACTGTACTTCCCACCTCCAGAACTAACATCTTCACTCATCCTTCAGAGTGCAGGTACTGTACTTCCCACCTCCAGAACTGTAACATCCTCACTCATCCTTCAGAGTGCAGGTACTGTACTTCCCACCTCCAGAACTAACATCTTCACTCATCCTTCAGAGTGCAGGTACTGTACTTCCCACCTCCAGAACTGTAACATCCTCACTCATCCTTCAGAGTGCAGGTACTGTACTTCCCACCTCCAGAACTGTAACATCCTCACTCATCCTTCAGAGTGCAGGTACTGTACTTCCCACCTCCAGAACTGTAACATCCTCACTCATCCTTCAGAGTGCAGGCACTGTACTTCCCACCTCCAAAACTGTAACATCCTCACTCATCCTTCAGAGTGCAGGCACTGTACTTCACACCTCCAGGACTCAAGTCCAGTTAACCGGTTTCCCAGAATCCCTTCAAGTGTTAATAATCCCAAGGGAATCTTCGGTGTTCCTGACAGTGGAAGATGAGGTAATCAGTCTCCCAGCCTTGTATAACTATACACGGAAGTCAAGCATATGGATAGTCTACCTGGAGAGTCTATCTGGAGAATCTACTCTCCGGTGATCTGGTCCCAGACCAGATTTTACAGATTATTTGAAGACTAATAGTCAATACTATGATCTAGAGATTTCTATACAGGTTCGGTTGGGTTAGGTTAGGTTAGGTTAGGTTAGGTAAGGTTTGTCAGGTTAGGTTAGGTTAGGTTAGGTTAGGTTAGGTTAGGTTAGGTTAGGTTAGGTAAGGTTTGTCAGGTTAGGTTAGGTTAGGTTAAGTTAGGTTAGGTTAAGTTAGGTTAGGTTAAGTTAGGTTAAGTTAGGTAAGGTTTGTCAGGTTAAGTTAGGTTAGGTTAGGTTAGGTTAGGTAAGGTTTGTCAGGTTAGGTTAGGTTAGGTTAAGTTAGATTAGGTTAGGTAAGGTTTATCAGGTTAGATTAGGTTAAGTTAGGTAAGGTTTGTCAGGTTGAATTAGGCTAGGTTAGGTTAGGTTAGGTTAGGTTAGGTTAGGTTAGGTTAGGTTAGGTTAGGTTATTTTAGGTTAGGTTAGGTAAGGTTTGTCAGGTTAGGTTAGGTTAGGTTAGGTTAGGTTAGGTTAGGTTAGGTAAGGTTTGTCAGGTTAGGTTAGGTTAGGTTAGGTTAGGTTAGGTTAGGTTAGGTTAGGTTAGGTTAGGTTAGGTAAGGTTTGTCAGGTTAGGTTAGGTTAGGTTAGGTTAGGTAAGGTTTGTCAGGTTAGGTTAGGTTAGGTTAGTTTAGGTTAGGTAAGGTTTGTCAGGTTAGGTTAGGTTAGGTTAGTTTAGGTTAGGTTAGGTTAGGTTAGGTAAGGTAAGGTTTGTCAGGTTAGGTTAGGTTAGGTTAGGTTAGTTTAGGTTAGGTAAGGTTTGTCAGGTTAGGTTAGGTTAGGTTAGTTTAGGTTAGGTTAGGTTAGGTTAGGTTAGGTTAGGTTAGGTTTGTCAGGAAACAGGACAAATGTGTCCTGACGTGGGACTTAGTTATATGATAACCCACAGCTGGAGCTTTTGGTCATCTGACCGCGACCTTCCACTGGCTTACCACTCCACCACTTTAAAATCAACAGTTATAATTATAACCATTAAATATTTCTTTACATTTCAAAACATCATAAAACACTCTTCTCCCCGAGTGACTTCAGTAGACATGGTTACTGCTTCTGAAACCTTGTTTGGCTAACTGTTTCTCTCTGCCGAAACTCTTGAGCTGGACACAGATATTTCTAGCCATATAACTAGACTGTAGCTGACCAGAAGTGATTTAACTTACTCTAGTTATGTCTGTTGTCTAGGTTATTCTAGTTGTTCCTTCTGATACTCCTTTTCTTATTCCAGTGTCTCTGACGCCACTAGTTTTTGCTTCCAGACGCCACTAGTTATTGCTTCAAGACGCCACTAACTAGTCTTGCTTCAAGACACCACTAACTGGTCTTGCTTCAAGACACCACTAACTGGTCTTGCTTCAAGACACCACTAACTGGTCTTGCTTCAAGACACCACTAACTGGTCTTGCTTCAAGACACCACTAACTGGTCTTGCTTCAAGACACCACTAACTGGTCTTGCTTCAAGACACCACTAACTGGTCTTGCTTCAAGACACCACTAACTGGTCTTGCTTCAAGACACCACTAACTGGTCTTGCTTCAAGACACCACTAACTGGTCTTGCTTCAAGACACCACTAACTGGTCTTGCTTCAAGACACCACTAACTGGTCTTGCTTCAAGACACCACTAACTGGTCTTGCTTCAAGACACCACTAACTGGTCTTGCTTCAAGACACCACTAACTGGTCTTGCTTCAAGACACCACTAACTGGTCTTGCTTCAAGACACCACTAACTGGTCTTGCTTCAAGCTCCCTTACCTCCTGACGACCACTTCTCTAATTTGTATGATCACTGATAGACCAATAATTACGAAATACTGTACAGTATTGCAATGACACTCGTGTATACTGCAGCTATCACTGTGTTCTTGCATACAAGTATACAAACATCACACGTATATACAACACTGTAAGAATAATTCGTGTATATATAATGACTATTCCTGCCCACATAACTGTATGGGTCGCGTAGATCCAGTTTGTTGTGATGGATAAATATAGATTTTGTGAAATATTCTTGTGTTAATATCTGTGTTTATAACTGATACACTCAAAATATTAATTTTTCGCTTTGGCATCTTCGAGTACGATTATTTTTTTTTTTTAAATAATGTGGTGTATAACTTAGGGTGTTAAATTTTCGTGTGGCGAGACGTGGCAAGGATTGGAGCATATATAAGGGTCTGCCTGGACTGACTGCGGTCCACTTCTTTTGCGGCCAACAGTGGTAGAAGAGTAAACATGAAGACCTTCCTGCCCCTCGTTCTTACACTTCTGGCTGTAGCAGCCAACGCTGCTCCTGGTAAGTGGCTTACGTACTCTTTCCTCCACTTGTAAGTACCATCATACACTCACAAGATTTTACTTCTGGAGTTGCAGCTGTGTTAGAGTGCTGGGGATGTCATGAGAGCCTCAGTCTTGGTACAATACTAAAGTTGCCGAGAAAGATTCAATGTTCGTGGGTCGGGCGAATGTTTTTAAGTGGGTTTGGGTTTGAGAAGAAGGTGCCAAGTATGGGCCAGTAGGTCTGCTGCAGTGTTCCTCCTTTCTTATGTTCTTATGTCTCTCTAGACACTTGAAGATCCTCTAGTCTTTCCCAAGAGAATGAAGAACTATGTCTTAGGAGAAATGAGAACGTCTCTAGTACCTCCGAGGGAAAGACCCTCTCTAGGCCTTCTGAGGGGAAGAACCTCTCTAGGACAACAGAAACTTGAGGGCCCCTAATCCCGGAGGGGCCCCAGAAGCCACTTTAGTCCACACTGATTAAAAATTTTGGGTCTACTGTATGAGGAGTTATAAAAAATAATAATATTAATAATACAGTGTAATTCAATACAAAATAATAGAATAAAAATTACAAGGTTATTAAAGTATGATGTAGGCCTAGCTGTAGGCCTAGATGTTGCTGGTTGTGAAGGTGACTCATAACAGTTCAAGCTTCAGGAACCCCATGACAGTTCAAGCTTCAGGAACCCCATGACAGTTCAAGCTTCAGGGACCCCATAACAGTTCAAGGTTCAGGGGCACCATAACAGTTCAAGGTTCAGGGACACCATAACAGTTCAAGGTTCAGGGACACCATAACAGTTCAAGGTTCAGGGACACCATAACAGCTCAAGGTTCAGGGACACCATAACAGTTCAAGGTTCAGGGACACCATAACAGCTCAAGGTTCAGGGACACCATAACAGTTCAAGGTTCAGGGACACCATAACAGCTCAAGGTTCAGGGACACCATAACAGTTCAAGGTTAAGGCCCCTAAAAATATAGGTCCTCCACTTTTTGTTAGTTTCTTAGCCATTTCTCATGTTATGTAAGATGTTTGTACTTACGTTTACCTGTGTCTAAATAATGTTACTTACTTCAGCTGCCCAGGGTGGTCCGCTGTTTGGCCCTCCTACCACCACCTCCACCACTGAGATTCCTCTTTCTGGCATTAGCAACCCAGTGCCACCCAGTCAAGTCAGAGATGCCCGCAGCGCCCAGTTCCCGCAGCCTTCTAACGTGGTGGGTGGAGTTACCTGTGTACTCACCTATTTGTACTCCCCTATTTGTGGTTGCAGGGGTCGAGTCCTAGCTCCTGGCCCCGCCTCTTCACCGGTTGCTACTAGGCCCTCTCTCTCCCCGCTCCATGAGCTTTATCAAACCTCGTCTTAAAACTGTGTATGGTTCCTGCCTCCACTACGTCATTTTCTAGGCTATTCCACTGCCTTACAACTCTATGACTGAAGAAATACTTCCTACTATCTCTCTGACTCATTTGTGTCTTCAACTTCCAATTGTGGCCTCTTGTTTCTGTGTCCCCTCCCTGGAACATCCTGTCCTTGTCCACCTTGTCTATTCCACGCAGTATTGTGTGTGTGTGTGTGTGTGTGTGTGTGTGTGTGTGTGTGTGTGTGTGTGTGTGTGTGTGTACTCACCTATTTGTACTCCCCTATTTGTGGTTGCAGGGGTCGAGTCCTAGCTCCTGGCCCCGCCTCTTCACTGGTTGCTACTGGGTCCTCTCTCTTCCTACTCCATGAGCTTTATCAAACCTCGTCTTAAAACTATTTATGGTTTCCGCCTCCACTATGTCACTTTCTAGGCTATTCCGCTGCCTGGAACATCCTGTCTTTTTCCACCTTGTCTATTCCACGCAGTATTTTATGTCGTTATCATGTCTCCCCTGACCCTCCTCTCCTCCAGTGTCGTCAGGCCGCTTTCCCTCAACCTTTCTTCATAGGACATTCCCCTTAGCTCTGGAACTAATCTTGTCGCAAACCTTTGCACTTTCTCTAATTTCTTGACGTGCTTGATCAAGTGTGGGTTCTAAACTGGTGCTACATACTCCAGTATGGGCCTGACGTACACTGTGTACAGTGTCTTGAAAGATTCCTTACTAAGGTATCGGAACGCTGTTCTCAGGTTTGCCAGGCGCCCATATGCTGCAGCAGTTATCTGGTTGATGTGTGCTTCCGGAGACATGCTCGGTGTTATACTCACCCCAAGATCTTTCTCTTTGAGCGAGGTTTGCAGTCTTTGGCCACCTAGCCTATACTCCGTCTGCGGTCTTCTGTGCCCTTCCCCGATCTTCATGACTTTGCATTTGGCGGGGTGTGTGTATGTGTGTGTGTGTGTGTGTGTACTCACCTATTTGTGGTTGCAGGGGTCGATTCCCAGGTTCTGGTCCCACCTCTTCCCTAGTCGCTACTAGGTCCACTCTCCCTGCTCCAAGAGCCTTACCGTACCTCATCTTAAAACTATGTACTCACCTAATTGTGGTTGCAGGGATCGATTCACAGCTCCCGGTGCGTGTGTGTGTATGTGAGAGAGAGAGAGAGAGAGAGAGAGAGAGAGAGAGAGAGAGAGAGATGAAACACTCAATAAGAACACTATAAAAATCATATCTAAACCTACATAAGAAACAAATGAGAATCGCTAAACTCACGGTATTAAATTCTCCTTCAATTTCTCATCCCCAGGATTCCCCACCTTCACCCATTCATGGGAACAGACCCATCTCTCCTCCCTTCAGCCAGAGTGACGTAAGTATACCACCTCTAACACAATACACTTTTAATTCAATTATTTACACCCATAACGTAACCAAAATTTTAAATGTCTGACGACGGCTCCAGTTTTCACCGAAACTTCGAAATATTTAATGAAAAATAATCCATATTAATGATCCAATTTTAGTTTTCAATTGTATTATCGGGTACCTACTTACTGCTAGGTGAACAGTGACAACAGGTGTGAGGTGGCTAACACCTGGGTGTTAGTCACTTTACACCTGCTGTCCCTGTTCACCTAGTAGTAAGTAGGTACCTGGGTGTTAATCACCTTATACCTATTGTCCCTGTTCACCTAGCAGTAAGTAGGTACCTGGGTGTTAGTGGACTGGTGTGGGTGGCATCCTGGGGACAAAATTAACCTAAGTTGCAGGAAATGCTCTGCTTAACCAGGGACTTTCTATATAGTATGTCATGGGTGTCAGCTATGGTCTGTATAAGTTATACCATGTATTGGTAGAAATAAAGATTATTATTATTATTATTATTATTATTATTATTATTATTATTATTATTATTATTATTATTATTAAATCTATAGGGGAAGGAAGGAGGGGTAGGGGTCGTCCTCGGAAAGGTTGGAGGGAGGGGGTAAAGGAGGTTTTGTGGGCAAGGGGCTTGGACTTCCAGCAGGCATGCCTGAGCGTGTTAGATAGGAGTGAATGGAGACGAATGGTACTTGGGACCTGACGAGCTGTTGGAGTGTGAGCAGGGTAATATTTAGTGAAGGGATTCAGGGAAACCGGTTATTTTCATATAGTCGGACTTGAGTCCTGGAAATGGGAAGTACAATGCCTGCACTTTAAAGGAGGGGTTTGGGATATTGGCAGTTTGGAGGGATATGTTGTGTATCTTTATACGTATATGCTTCTAAACTGTTGTACCTCTGCAAAAGCAGTGATAATGTGTGAGTGTGGTGAAAGTGTTGAATGATGATGAAAGTATTTTCTTTTTGGCGATTTTCTTTCTTTTTTGGGTCACCCTGCCTCGGTGGGAGACGGCCAACTTATTGAAATTATTATTATTATTATTATTATTATTATTATTATTATTATTATTATTATTATTATTATTATTATTATTATTATTAAATGTTGCACATGTGTCTAATTTATAATCTTGTTGGTTCTGTGAACCATTTATTGGCAGGATGACTCTGAATCACGATCACTGAGTGACTCTGCTGACTCCAGCATCTCTGAAATCAGCAGCAATGACAGTGACAGCAGTGTAAGATTCTCCTCCCAGGTTCACAATCCTCCAGAATCACCCTTAAGTTTTGGTAGCGTAAGTATCACTGTTGTAGCACCTTACAGTGACCTTCACTGGCGTAAGATCTGTTGTAGCGCCTTACAGTGAACTTCACTGGCGTAAGTTCTGTTATTGTCAAAGTTTCCACTTAACCTCAGGAAACTTAGATTCTGTGTCAGTGCTTTTTTCCTTTCCCTTAACGAAGCTTCAATGATGTATCTTTCTCGCCTGCGTTCCAAGGAGTACAGGTCAAGGGACTTCAACCGTTCTCGGTAATTTAGGGAATTTTTGATATTTATAAGTGAAGTGAAAGTTCTCTGTATATTCTCCAGGTCAGCAATTTCGCCCCTTGAAGGGATCATTAGTGAACCACAATATTACACCCTAGAGAGCACAAGCGATTTGAAGAGATTTATCATGGGCTTGGCATCCCTAGTTTTGAAGGTTCTCATTATCCATCCTAAAATTTTCTAGCAGATGAGGTAAATACATTGTTGTGGCCTTTGAAGGTGAGATCCTCTGACATTATCACTCCCAGGTCCTTCACATCAGTTTTTCGCTCTATTGTGTGATTGGAATTTGTTTTATACTCTGATACAGTTTTCATTCCTCGAGTTTTCCATATCGGAGTAATTCGTATTGTTTTCTGAGGCCAATTTAAAGATTTGTTTGATATCCGCCTAGAGATTTACAGTGTCCTCAGTGGATGACACTGTTATGCAGATTCTGGTATCATCAGCTAAGGACACAGTGCTATGGCTTACATCCCTGTCTGTGTCAGATATGAGGATGAGGAACAGGATGGGAACGAGTACTGTGCCTTGTGGAGCAAAACATTTCACTGTAGTCGTCTCAGACTTTACTCTGTTTACTATTACTCTTTGTGTTCTATTTATTGCGAATTTATAGATCCATCTACTCACTCTTCCTGTTATTCCTTTATCACCCATTTTGTGTGCTATTACACCATGGTCACACTTGTCATAAGCTTTCGTATACTACATCTGCATTCTGTTTGTCCTCCAGCGCATCGAAGACTATATCATAGTGGTCCAGTAGTTGTGAGAGGCAAGAGTGACCATCCAAGACTATATCATAGTGATCCAGTAGTTGTGAGAGGCAGGAGTGACCATCCAAGACCATGTCATAGTGGTCCAGTAGTTGTGAGAGGCAGGAGTGACCATCCAAGACTATATCATAGTGGTCCAGTCGTTGTGAGAGGCAGGAGTGACCATCCAAGACTATATCATAGTGATCCAGTAGTTGTGAGAGGCAGGAGTGACCATCCAAGACCATGTCATAGTGGTCCAGTAGTTGTGAGAGGCAGGAGTGACCATCCAAGACTATATCATAGTGGTCCAGTAGTTGTGAGAGGCAGTAGTGACCATCCAAGACTATATCATAGTGGTCCAGTATTTGAGAGAGGCAGGGACGACCTGCTCTAAATCCATGCTGCCCTCGGTTGTGCAATTATTGGGAATCCAAATGGTTGGCGATCTTGCTTTTGAAAATCCTTTAAAAACTTTTTATGACGTGGGACATTAGTGCTATTAGTTGCTATTGTTTTACTGCTACCTTTGTCGAGAGGGGCTATGTCTGTTGTTGTTAGTGACTGTGGGAAGACCCTCGTGTTTAGGCTATAGGATGACCCCTGTGTCTAAGCTATGGGATGACCCCTGTGTCTAAGCTATGGGATGACCCCTGTGTCTAAGCTATGGGATGACCCCTGTGTCTAAGCTATGGGATGAACCCCCCGTGTCTAAGCTGTGGGATGACCCCTATGTCTAAGCTATGGGATGACCCCCCCGTGTCTAAGCTGTGGGATGACCCCTGTGTCTAAGCTATGGGATGACCCCCCCGTGTCTAAGCTGTGGGATGACCCCCGTGTCTAGGCTATGGGATGACCCTTGTGTCTAGGCAGTGGGATGACCCTTGTGTCTAGGCAGTGGGATGACCCTTGTGTCTAGGCTGTGGAATAACCCCTTGTGCTTAGGTAGTGGGATGACCCTTGTCTAGGCAGTGGGATGACCTTTGTGTCTAGGTAGAGGGATGACCCTTGTGTCTAGGCAGTGGGACGACCCCTGTGTCTAGGCTCCCTATGGGTTGGTATTTTTTCATTGTTTAATTCTTTCGTTTAATGATTTTTTGCAGGCTGATTTCAACTCACGACCAGTGAGGCAGGTACCTACTACTACCACTGAGAAGAACGTACGACCAGTGAGGCAGGTACCTACTACTACCACTGAGAAGAACATACGACCAGTGAGGCAGGTACCTACTACTACCACTGAGAAGAACGTACGACCAGTGAGGCAGGTACCTACTACTACCACTGAGAAGAACGTACGACCAGTGAGGCAGGTACCTACTACTACCACTGAGAAGAACGTACGACCAGTGAGGCAGGTGCCTACTACTACCACTGAGAAGAACGTACGACCAGTGAGGCAGGTACCTACTACTACCACTGAGAAGAACGTACGACCAGTGAGGCAGGTACCTACTACTACCACTGAGAAGAACGTACGACCAGTGAGGCAGGTACCTACTACTACCACTGAGAAGAACGTACGACCAGTGAGGCAGGTACCTACTACTACCACTGAGAAGAACATACGACCAGTGAGGCAGGTACCTACTACTACCACTGAGAAGAACGTACGACCAGTGAGGCAGGTACCTACTACTACCACTGAGAAGAACGTACGACCAGTGAGGCAGGTACCTACTACTACCACTGAGAAGAACGTACGACCAGTGAGGCAGGTGCCTACTACTACCACTGAGAAGAACGTACGACCAGTGAGGCAGGTACCTACTACTACCACTGAGAAGAACGTACGACCAGTGAGGCAGGTACCTACTACTACCACTGAGAAGAACGTACGACAGTAAGGCAGGTTACTAGTTCCACCACTGCCAAGACGATCACCAACTAAGTTAGTGGCTCATCCCCACTAACCACTAGGACGACCCTCCATCTACTGTCCTCTGGTGGTACAATATCACCACTACCTCCGCCAAGAACACCTCCAGGAGAATAGTTTGTCTATCTAGAGAAAGACAATGTTTTACATCTAACTAATTTAGAAATAATGACCCGTGAATCAGAACTATGATAATGTCTTGTTGTTCTAGTATTCTAGACAACATCTAGGCTAGATCCTTCAGACTTGTAACAGCTTAAATCCTGTTCACTAGTCTGCTGGTTCCTTGATCTACCATCCTCCATGGTTAGTGTTATTTGTCAGTGGATAGTGAATGTCCTTGATGATGACCCTCGTTTAACTCGCTTGACCTCTGCACGTCTCGTTCACTGTGTTAATCCACGTTGAACACAGACATGCTTGACCATTGCTCTACACTGTTGTTGTCACTCACCCAGCGACATTTTCTTGCACACGTTTTTTTCTCCAGTTGTATCTCCACCAGATCACGTTTGAGCTCTGTAACATCTCTCAGTAACTAAGAGAAGCAAGCTAGATCAAGCAAGTTCACCAAGCATTAACGTTGATTCTGCTGTTGTCGACACTGTTCACCATCTCTGCCATCAGTACCAACACATGACAAACAGTATGATGATACCGACGAACTCTGGACAAAAGCCACTTGTTCGCAGTACTATTTATTAATGATAATCCATCCTTTCGTAAATGTCCTCAACTGTACATAAATATCCAATTCCAAAAGACCACATTGATGATTATAATATCAATAATTATCCACTGTTTTAAGCATTTAAAACACCCATTATTTTTTGTAAACAGAGACGCTATAACTTGAAGTCAAGTGTGGACACAGCATGGTGTGAGACATCAAACTTCAGATATATAACTCATGATTCTTAACTGTATAGCTATAACTGCGGACATCTATTGACCCAGTTGCAGTTATCTAAATCGTTAAGCTTGTATTTAACCCTCTGCTTTTGTTTAGTAAATATATACATGTTGCGTAGAATAGAATAAAGCCAGCATTCCAAACCAAAATTTTATTGATCTAAACCAGTTATATATATATATATATATATACTGATCTCTGGCTGAAGGAGACTCGAACCTACGAACCTTGGGACAAGGTACGCAGTGCTTTACCAATCTACCCACATCGGACAATACCTTGGCGTGTAGCTTGCGCTACACGTTTGATCCAAGGCAGCCAGCTATCAGGGAGAAGGCTTACAGCTTTTCATCTCATCCCCTGCATGCATCAGCCTTACTAGAGATATTAACAATGCAAGGAATTGTCCAGTGTGGGTAGATTGGTGAAGCACTGCGTACCTTGTCCCAAGGTTCGTAGGTTCGAGTCTTCTTCAGCCAGAGATCAGTGTTTGTGTATATTTCGCCTGCTCTTGCGAATTCTTTATATATTTATATATATATATATATATATATATATATATATATATATATATATATATATATATATATATATATATATATATACAAAAATGAACAGGAAATCCAAGTCGAAATTTTTCACATCAAACCATAACAAGTGCCTAATTTCAATTTCTAACTCGTGGGTTAGTTAATTTTAGACTTAAAAAAAGGCATATCTTATCAGCTTTCCCTTGCTTCACTGCATGACAGTGTCTTCCATTGTAGACACTGCAAGGCTCCAGGAGGACATTGCAGACACTACAAGGCTCCAGGAGGACACTGCAGACACTGCAAGGCTCCAGGAGGACATTGCAGACACTGCAAGGCTCCAGGAGGACATTGCAGACACTGCAAGGCTCCAGGCGGACATTGCAGACACTGCAAGGCTCCAGGCGGACATTGCAGACCCTGCAAGGCTCCAGGAGGACATTGCAGACACTGTAAGGCTCCAGGAGGACATTGCATACACTGTAAGGCTCCAGGAGGACATTGCAGACTCTGCAAGGCTCCAGGCGGACATTGCAGACCCTGCAAGGCTCCAGGAGGACATTGCAGACACTGTAAGGCTCCAGGAGGACATTGCAGACATTGTAAGGCTCCAGGAGGACATTGCATACACTGCAAGGCTCCAGGAGGACATTGCAGACACTGCAAACCAAATCTTTCAGTGGGCTGCAGAAAACAATGTGAAGTTCAACGATGAGAAATTTTACTCAGATATGGTAAACATGAGGAAATTAAAACTTTATCAGAGTACAAAACAAATTCTGGCCACAAAATAGAGCGAAACACCAACGTCAAAGACCTGGGAGTGATCATGTCGGAGGATCTCACCTTCAAGGACCATAACATTGTATCAATCGCATCTGCTAGAAAAATGACAGGATGGATAATGAGAACCTTCAAAACTAGGGATGCCAAGCCCATGATGACACTCTTCAGGTCACTTGTTCTATCTAGGCTGGAATATTGCTGCACACTAACACCACCTTTCAAGGCAGGTGAAATTGCTGACCTAGAAAATGTACAAAGAACCTTCACGGCGCGCATAACGGAGATAAAACACCTCAATTACTGGGAGCGCTTGAGGTTCCTAAACCTGTATTCCCTGGAACGCAGGCGGGAGAGATACATGATTATATACACCTGAAAAATCCTAGAGGGACTAGTACCGAACTTGCACACGAAAATCACTCACTACGAAAGCAAAAGACTCGGCAGACGATGCACCATCCCCCCAATGAAAAGCAGGGGTGTCACTAGCACGTTAAGAGACCATACAATAAGTGTCAGGGGCCCGAGACTGTTCAACTGCCTCCCAGCATACATAAGGGGGATTACCAATAGACCCCTGGCAGTCTTCAAGCAGGCACTGGACAAGCACCTAAAGTCGGTACCTGACCAGCCAGGCTGTGGCTCGTACGTTGGATTGCGTGCAGCCAGCAGTAACAGCCTGGTTGATCAGGCCCTGTTCCACCATGAGGCCTGGTCACAGACCGGGCCGCAGGGGCGTTGACCCCAGGAACTCGCTCCAGGTACTCCACGTAAGTAATGATGGTAATGGATGCTATATCATTATTCCGACGCACAAACATCTATCACATTAAAAATATGCGAGATAATCAAAGAACATGCGCAGTAAGCATTTATGTCTATTGCATTCCTAAGTGTTGATTCTTGGGTGATAAGGACAGTAATAGGTTTAGTAGAGAAACAGAAATGAGCAGGAAGGGTAAAGAGAAAGGAGAGTCTTTCAATGTTTATTATGCTAATTGCCGTAGTGCTAGGAATAAGATGGACGAGTTGAGATTAGTTGCTAGTGCAGGTAACATTGATGTATTTGCCTTAACTGAGACGTGGTTTAATTCAAAAAGTCGGGACATGCCTGCGGAATGTCATATTCAGGGTTTTAAATTGTTCCAAGTAGATAGAAGTATCGGGAAGGGGGGTGGGGTGGCATTGTATGTCCGAGATCGCTTGAACTGTTGCATAAAAACGGGTATTAAGTCTGAAGTAACACATACAGAGTCTGTTTGGATAGAATTTTCAGAGGGGCATGAAAAACTGATTTTAGGAGTGATATACCGTCCCCCAAACTTAGATAGGGACCAGGGGAGACTACTATGGGAGGAAATTGTTAAGGCCACAAGGCACGATAATGTAGTAATTCTAGGAGACTTTAACTTTAGTCATGTTGATTGGAATTTCTTGACTGGGAATTTAGAATCATACGACTTCTTAGAAGTAGTTCAGGATTGTTTTTTGAAGCAGTTTGTGACAGAACCTACAAGGGGAAATAACCTGCTTGACTTAGTTCTGGCAAACAATGAATCCCTTGTTAATAATTTAGAAGTTTCAGAGGAACTGGGTGCTAGCGACCACAAATCAATTACATTTAGCATTGAATGGAAGTACGATAGTAGCGATAACTCAGTAACAGTCCCAGATTTTCGCTTAGCAGATTACGATGGGCTCAGAGAACACTTATCATCTGTTGACTGGGGTAACGAAGTAAGCTATCAATATGACAGTTTTCTGAACACTATACATGCTGCTCAAAGAACGTTTATCCCATATAAAGAAATTAGATCAAATAGAAATGACCCAAAATGGATGAATAATAGGCTCAAATATCTACTAGGGCATAAGAAAGGAATTTATAGGCGTATCAAAAGAGGTGAGGGTCATCTTATGAATCAGTATATTGACATTAAGAGGGACATTAAAAAGGGGATAAGAAAAGCTAAAAGGGACTATGAAATTAAAGTTGCTAGGGATTCTAAAACTAACCCAAAAAGTTTTTTCCAGGTCTATAGAACAAAAGTCAGAGATGAGATAGGTCCCCTTAAAAATAACTATGGGCACCTTACTGACAAAGAGAATGAAATGTGCTCGATTTTTAATAATTATTTTCTCTCAGTTTTTACACAGGAAGACACTAACAATATTCCAGTAATTAATTTTTATAGTGGGCTAGAAGAAGATAAATTATGTAACATCACAGTCACTAGTGAGATGGTTGTGAGGCAGATAGACAGACTGAAGCAAAATAAGTCGCCGGGTCCTGATGAGGTTTTTTCAAGGGTTCTTAAGGAATGCAAAATGGAACTCTGTGAGCCATTAACTAATATTTTTAATTTATCTCTTCAAACAGGTGTAGTGTCTGATATGTGGAAGACGGCTAATGTAATTCCTATTTTTAAAACAGGGGACAAATCGTTACCGTCAAATTACCGCCCAATAAGCCTGACCTCAATTGTAGGCAAATTACTAGAGTCAATTACAGCTGAGATTATAAGAAGCCATCTCGATAAGCATAGCTTGATTAATGATACTCAGCATGGATTCACAAGAGGCCGGTCTTGTCTAACTAATTTATTAACTTTCTTCAGTAAAGCTTTTGAGGCTGTTGACCACGATAAAGAATTTGATATTATTTACTTAGATTTTAGTAAGGCTTTTGATAGAGTTCCGCACCATAGACTGTTAAAGAAAGTGGCAGCTCATGGCATTGGGGGAAAATTGCTCTCGTGGATCGAGTCATGGCTCACTGACAGGAAGCAGAGAGTGTCCATAAATGGGGTTAAATCCGAGTGGGGATCTGTAACAAGTGGCCTTCCACAGGGATCAGTCTTGGGCCCGTTGTTGTTTATAATATATATCAATGATCTTGATGAGGGAATTACTAGTGATATGAGCAAATTCGCCGATAACACAAAGATAGGTAAGATAATTGATTCAAACGTAGATGTTATGGAACTTCAGGAGGATTTAAACAAACTCTATTCTTGGTCAGAAAAGTGGCAGATGCAGTTCAATGTAGATAAATGCAAGGTTCTGAAGCTTGGGAGTGTCCATAACCCTAGTACTTATAAGTTAAATGATGTAGAACTTAGCCATACAGATTGCGAAAAGGACTTGGGGGTTATGGTGAGCAGCAACCTTAAACCAAGACAGCAATGCCTAAGCGTACGTAATAAGGCAAATAGATTAATTGGATTTATATCAAGAAGTGTAAGTGTCATACTGCAGCTTTATACATCATTAGTAAGGCCTCACCTAGATTATGCAGCTCAGTTCTGGTCTCCATATTATAGAATGGACATAAATTCGTTAGAAAACATTCAGCGTAGGATGACTAAATTAATACATAGCATTAGAAATCTTCCTTATGAAGAAAGATTGAAGACTCTTAAGTTACATTCACTTGTTAGACGAAGAATGAGGGGAGACCTGATCGAAGTGTATAAGTGGAAGATAGGTATTAATAAAGGGGATATTAATAAGGTCTTGAGGATGTCTCTCCAAGAGAGAACCCGCAGTAATGAATTTAAATTAGATAAGTTTAGATTCAGGAAGGACATAGGAAAGTATTGGTTTGGAAATAGGGTAATAGATGAGTGGAACAGTCTACCTAGTTGGGTTATTGAGGCTGGGACTTTGGGTAGTTTCAAATTTAGGTTGGATAAGTACATGAGTGGGAGGGGTTGGATTTGAGTGGGACTTTCACATCAGAGCTTATTTCTTGGGTGGCATTGAAAATTGGATTGGTCAAATGTTTGTTAGTGGGATGAATTGTAAAGGACCTGCCTAGTATGGGCCAACAGGCCTGCTGCAGTGTTCCTCCTTTCTTATGTTCTTATGTTTAATACCGACAGATTGTTAGGTAAGACACATATACAACAGTTAGGTATCTTTATTTCGAAACGTTTCGCCTACACAGTAGGCTTGATAAAGCTCCTGGAGAGCGAAACGTTGCCACAATAAATGTCACATTAGTTGCACTTGTGTCCTTTTACTTTACATTATTATTTTTTTATTATCACACCGGCCGATTCCCACCAAGGCAGGGTGGCCCGAAAAAGAAAAACTTTCACCATCATTCACTCCATCACTGTCTTGCCAGAAGGGTGCTTCACACTACAGTTTTTAAACTGCAACATTAACACCCCTCCTTCAGAGTGCAGGCACTGTACTTCCCATCTCCAGGACTCAAGTCCGGCCTGCCGGTTTCCCTGAATCCCTTCATAAATGTTACTTTGCTCACACTCCAACAGCACGTCAAGTATTAAAAACCATTTGTCTCCATTCACTCCTATCAAACACGCTCACGCATGCCTGCTGGAAGTCCAAGCCCCTCGCACACAAAACCTCCTTTACCCCCTCCCTCCAACCCTTCCTAGGCCGACCCCTACCCCGCCTTCCTTCCACTACAGACTGATACACTCTTGAAGTCATTCTGTTTCGCTCCATTCTCTCTACATGTCCGAACCACCTCAACAACCCTTCCTCAGCCCTGTGGACAACAGTTTTGGTAATCCCGCACCTCCTCCTAACTTCCAAACTACGAATTCTCTGCATTATATTCACACCACACATTGCCCTCAGACATGACATCTCCACTGCCTCCAGCCTTCTCCTCGCTGCAACATTCATCGCCCACGCTTCACACCCATATAAGAGCGTTGGTAAAACTATACTCTCATACATTCCCCTCTTTGCCTCCAAGGACAAAGTTCTTTGTCTCCACAGACTCCTAAGTGCACCACTCACTCTTTTTCCCTCATCAATTCTATGATTCACCTCATCTTTCATAGACCCATCCGCTGACACGTCCACTCCCAAATATCTGAATACGTTCACCTCCTCCATACTCTCTCCCTCCAATCTGATATTCAATCTTTCATCACCTAATCTTTTTGTTATCCTCATAACCTTACTCTTTCCTGTATTCACCTTTAATTTTCTTCTTTTGCACACCCTACCAAATTCATCCACCAATCTCTGCAACTTCTCTTCAGAATCTCCCAAGAGCACAGTGTCATCAGCAAAGAGCAGCTGTGACAACTCCCACTTTGTGTGTGATTCTTTATCTTTTAACTCCACGCCTCTTGCCAAGACCCTCGCATTTACTTCTCTTACAACCCCATCTATAAATATATTAAACAACCACGGTGACATCACACATCCTTGTCTAAGGCCTACTTTTACTGGGAAAAAATTTCCCTCTTTCCTACATACTCTAACTTGAGCCTCACTATCCTCGTAAAAACTCTTCACTGCTTTCAGTAACCTACCTCCTACACCATACACTTGCAACATCTGCCACATTGCCCCCCTATCCACCCTGTCATACGCCTTTTCCAAATCCATAAATGCCACAAAGACCTCTTTAGCCTTATCTAAATACTGTTCACTTATATGTTTCACTGTAAACACCTGGTCCACACACCCCCTACCTTTCCTAAAGCCTCCTTGTTCATCTGCTATCCTATTCTCCGTCTTACTCTTAATTCTTTCAATTATAACTCTACCATACACTTTACCAGGTACACTCAACAGACTTATCCCCCTATAATTTTTGCACTCTCTTTTATCCCCTTTGCCTTTATACAAAGGAACTATGCATGCTCTCTGCCAATCCCTAGGTACCTTACCCTCTTCCATACATTTATTAAATAATTGCACCAACCACTCCAAAACTATATCCCCACCTGCTTTTAACATTTCTATCTTTATCCCATCAATCCCGGCTGCCTTACCCCCTTTCATTTTACCTACTGCCTCACGAACTTCCCCCACACTCACAACTGGCTCTTCCTCACTCCTACAAGATGTTATTCCTCCTTGCCCTATACACGAAATCACAGCTTCCCTATCTTCATCAACATTTAACAATTCCTCAAAATATTCCTTCCATCTTCCCAATACCTCTAACTCTCCATTTAATAACTCTCCTCTCCTATTTTTAACTGACAAATTCATTTGTTCTCTAGGCTTTCTTAACTTGTTAATCTCACTCCAAAACTTTTTCTTATTTTCAACAAAATTTGTTGATAACATCTCACCCACTCTCTCATTTGCTCTCTTTTTACATTGCTTCACCACTCTCTTAACTTCTCTCTTTTTCTCCATATACTCTTCCCTCCTTGCATCACTTCTACTTTGTAAAAACTTCTCATATGCTAACTTTTTCTCCCTTACTACTCTCTTTACATCATCATTCCACCAATCGCTCCTCTTCCCTCCTGCACCCACTTTCCTGTAACCACAAACTTCTGCTGAACACTCTAACACTACATTTTTAAACCTACCCCATACCTCTTCGACCCCATTGCCTATGCTCTCATTAGCCCATCTATCCTCCAATAGCTGTTTATATCTTACCCTAACTGCCTCCTCTTTTAGTTTATAAACCTTCACCTCTCTCTTCCCTGATGCTTCTATTCTCCTTGTATCCCATCTACCTTTTACTCTCAGTGTAGCTACAACTAGAAAGTGATCTGATATATCTGTGGCCCCTCTATAAACATGTACATCCTGAAGTCTACTCAACAGTCTTTTATCTACCAATACATAATCCAACAAACTACTGTCATTTCGCCCTACATCATATCGTGTATACTTATTTATCCTCTTTTTCTTAAAATATGTATTACCTATAACTAAACCCCTTTCTATACAAAGTTCAATCAAAGGGCTCCCATTATCATTTACACCTGGCACCCCAAACTTACCTACCACACCCTCTCTAAAAGTTTCTCCTACTTTAGCATTCAAGTCCCCTACCACAATTACTCTCTCACTTGGTTCAAAGGCTCCTATACATTCACTTAACATCTCTCAAAATCTCTCTCTCTCCTCTGCATTCCTCTCTTCTCCAGGTGCATACACGCTTATTATGACCCACTTCTCGCATCCAACCTTTACTTTAATCCACATAATTCTTGAATTTACACATTCATATTCTCTTTTCTCCTTCCATAACTGATCATTTAACATTACTGCTACCCCTTCCTTTGCTCTAACTCTCTCAGATACTCCAGATTTAATCCCATTTATTTCCCCCCACTGAAACTCTCCTACCCCCTTCAGCTTTGTTTCGCTTAGGGCCAGGACATCCAACTTCTTTTCATTCATAACATCAGCAATCATCTGTTTCTTGTCATCCGCACTACATCCACGCACATTTAAGCAACCCAGTTTTATAAAGTTTTTCTTCTTCTCTTTTTTAGTAATTGTATACAGGAGAAGGGGTTACTAGCCCATTGCTCCCGGCATTTTAGTCGCCTCATACGACACGCATGGCTTACGGAGGAAAGATTCTTTTCCACTTCCCCATGGACAATAGAAGAAATAAAAAAGAACAAGAGCTATTTAGAAAAAGGAGAAAAACCTAGATGTATGTATATATATATATATGCATGTGCGTGTCTGTGAAGTGTGACCAAAGTGTAAGTAGGAGTAGCAAGATATCCCTGTTATCTTAGCGTGTTTATGAGACAGAAAAAGAAACCAGCAATCCTACCATCATGCAAAACAGTTACAGGTTTTTGTTTCACAGTCATCTGGCAGGACGGTAGTACTTCCCTGGGTGGTTGCTGTCTACCAACCTACTACTTTACATATTGTCGGTAATTCTACAAACTTTGTTTACAAAGTGCTCCTCCTCTTTTAACTTAAGTGGTACATTGTACTGCAGTTTAAGTGGGGTTGTTTGCTCTAATGTCTCGTAATGAGATGGGATGTTATGCAGAGTCATGTTGTGCAAGAAAGGTATAAAATACCGACAATATGAAAGTTAAGACACATATGCAACATCTGGATATCTTTATTGTAGACGTTTCGCCATCCAGTGGCTTTATCAATACAGATTCTAGGACATAATAGGAAGACAGTAGAACTATATACAAAAGATGAGGTAATCAGTCCCTCGGCCTTGGAGTTAGTGTTCACAGCATCGTGGTGGAGGAGAATCTGGAGCAAAGACAAGAAGACTGGTGGTTATATAGGCGTCAGTGGATAGGGACGGGCAGCAGACGAGGGCAAAGTCACTGGTAGGCGGGATTCCCCAGTGGAAGTAGGTCCTTCCCAAAGAGATGGGTTAGTTGCAGCAGCTGTGAAGAAGGTCTTGTAGATGTCCTCTGAACCAAGATTCCATGATGTTGCAGTTAAGTTAAGACACATGTGCAACATCTGGATATCTTTATTGTAGACGTTTCGCCATCCAGTGGCTTTATCAATACAGATTCTAGGACATAATAGGAAGACAGTAGAACTATATACAAAAGATAAGGTAATCAGTCCCTCGGCTTTGCAGAGTCATGCTCGTCATGCAGAGTCATGCTCGGAGGGTGAGACACTGTGAGTATGTGTTGATAGCATTACTCTCTCTGTCCTGGGTGTGTGAAGGTGTAAGAACCCGGACTCTCTTTCTCTCTCTCTCCTCTCACGGTTAGTACCTGAGTCAACACTTTCTCTTGTCACAGTACTAGAGTCCAGACTTTCTCTTTTCATAGTTAATACCAGAGGTCAGACTTTCTCTTGTCACAGTACTAGAGTCCAGACTTTCTCTTGTCACAGTTAATACGAGAGTTCAGACTTTCTCTTGTCACAGTACTAGAGTCCAGACTTTCTCTTTTCATAGTTAATACCAGAGGTCAGACTTTCTCTTGTCACAGTACTAGAGTTCAGACTTTCTCTTGTCACAGTACCAGAGTCCAGAATGTCTCCTTTCACAATTAGTACTGGAGTACAGACTCTCTCCTCTCACAGAAAGTGCCAAAGTACAGACTCACTCACTCTCTCTCTCTCTCTCTCTCTCTCTCTCTCTCTCTCTACATAAGGTTTAACAAAGGTTGCTGCCCGTCTTGTTGTGTAACAGCTCAATTCTTGCTGTCCGCGGGGTGAACTCTCCAAATATATATATATATATATATATATATATATATATATATATATATATTCACATATCTGGGTCCTCAGACATGTCGAAGAAGGAGCTTCCTGTGATCGACCTGCGCCTGGCCAAGGGTTCGACCCGAGGGTCCCTGGTTCGACAGCTTCGGGAGGCCCTTACAACCGTCGGCTTCACCTACCTCACTGGTGTCGACGGCTACGACGAGAATGAGCTACTTCGACTCACTCGCTGGTTCTTCAGGTAGGTCTTGATGAGTGAACATTAAATTGGTATAAAATACCGACAGGTTGTTAGGTAAGACATAAGATATGTAAAGTAAAAGGACACAAGTGCAGCTAATGTGACATTTATTGTGGCAACGTTTCGCTCTCCAGAATAAATGTCACATTAGCTGCACTTGTGTCCTTTTACTTTACATATTGTCGGTAATTCTACCAACTTTATTACAAGACATAAGATATTTGAAGACGATGTAATCAGTCCATCACAAAACCTCAGAACTTCAAGGGTGATGGGCTGATTACATCGTCTTCAAGTATCTTCTGCTTCTATCAACTTTTCTGTACTCTACTGAAGAAGCCTACTGTGTAGGCGAAACGTTTCGAAATAAAGATACCTAACTGTTGCATATGTGTCTTACCTAACAACATAGGTCTTGATGACCAGTTGACACTTCATTATCAGTGTCTTGTTTAGCTAACAGAACTCTGCGGCCCAGTCCCCGGCCCATTATGTGCCTTTGTAATGTTGAGGTACAGTTCCTGGACCCATTATGTGCCTCTGTAATGTTGAGGAACAGTCCCTGGACCCATTATGTGCCTCTGTAATGTTGAGGTACAGTCCCTGGACCCATTATGTGCCTCTGTAATGTTGAGGTACAGTCCCTTGACCCATTATGTCCCTCTGTAATGTTGAGGAACAGTCCCTGGACCCATTATGTGCCTCTGTAATGTTGAGGAACAGTCCCTGGACCCATTATGTGCCTCTGTAATGTTGAGGTACAGTTCCTGAACCCATTATGTGCCTCTGTAATGTTGAGGTACAGTCCCTGGACCCATTATGTGCCTCCGTAATGTTAATTATCCGCAGTTGGGTTGCTAGCGCACTCAACTCACACACTGAAGTCTGTGGTTCGATCTCCGGATGTGTTTCCTTAAGACATCTGCTGTCACTGTTCACATAGCAGTAAAATAGGTACCTGGGTGTTAGTGGACTGGTGTGGGTCGCATTCTGGGAGAAAATTCACCTAATTTGCGGCAAATGCTCAGCATAACAAGGTACTTTCTGTATAGTAGTATGTCATTGATGTCAGCTATGGTCTGTATACCTTGTACATGTACTGGTAGAAATAAAGATTATTATTATTAGTGGCAGAAGAATGTGGTATTATCGGGTAGACATGGTATTTACAGCCTACCGCCGACTTCCTCTCTCTACAACATTCTCTCATGCCCGAATTTGGCAGGAATAAGCATAGTCTTGATTACCCCCTTCCTCTCCCCAAGTGACCTGACCTCACTGCCTGCTGACCGCCATCTACTCCTCACAGTTTACCCTTGGAGGACAGGATGAAGATCTCAAGGAAGTGTTTCAACCCCGAGTGCAAGAATGAGTACCGAGGTTACTTTCCAGTTATCCCTGGGGAAGTGTCTCACAAAGAGGGTAAGTACGTCCTCAACATATACTGAAACAATTACAAACAATATTATGAATATTTTTAGCTTGATGAATACTGTATATAAATTGTACATAATACCGACAGACGTTTCGCCCTCCAGTGGCTTTATAAGTACAATACAAAGACATTATGTGAAGAATTATATACAGATGAGGTAATCAGTCCCTCAGCCTTGGAGGGACTGATTACCTCATCTTCCGTAGTCTTGAAGGAACTTCAGTTCCTTCAAGACTACAAAGTGAGTTATTTCCATAAAGTATTTTTGCATAAAGACGTTTGGTCTCGGTAGGGTTTGAGATTGGTCCGAAGATGGACACGGAGCCGATGAACCCGGAGTCGCTAAAGACCAAGATGGACACGGAGCCGATGAACCCGGAGTCGCTAAAGACCAAGGACACGGAATCGACGAACCTGGAGTCGTTCATGATCCAATTTTTCTACGAGGAGAATCAGTGGCCAGACGACCCCTCAGGACACACAGCCACTGCTAAATACTTCAAGGTGAGAACTCAATGTAATCTATAGCATAACGAGAAATTAAACATATGTAAAACAGGAAAAAAAAAATTTGGTTTGAGAGTTTTTAAGAGTAAATACTAATGGGCCATGTAACGCAATATATTAAAGATGTATTTAATATAAATATATTAATATATATATATATATATATATATATATATATATATATATATATATATATATATATATATATATATATATATATACATATATATATATATATATATATATATATATATATATATATATATATATATATATATATATATATATATATATATATATATATATATATATATATATATATATATATATATATATATGCAATAAGATCACAGTAAACAGGTGATTTCAGAATATGCAAAACAACCACTCTGAAAGAATAGAGAAATTCCAAGCGCTTTCGTGACTACTCACATTATCAAGGAACTATAGTTCCTTGATAATGTGAGTAGTCACGAAAGCGCTTGGAATTTCTCTATTCTTTCAGAGTGGTTGTTTTGCATATATATATATATATATATATATATATATATATATATATATATATATATATATATATATATATATATATATATATATATATATAGTTGCTCCCAGGGATGCTGACACGGCTGAAGCACTTAGAGGAAAGCACCCTGCCAGGGAAACCAGTGGCACCAACAGTTCCAACACCTCTGTCCCCACTATGGAACCATTGATTGTGGAAGACTCAGACATTTACAAAGCAATAATGTCGTTCCCATCTGGCTCTGCTGGGGGTTACACTGGAATAAGGCCACAGCATTTAAAGGAAATGGTTAATCCAGTTATTGGGGAAATTGCAGAGACACTGCTTTCAGAGATCACAAGGTTCGTCAACAATTCCTTGGCTGGTCTGATTCCTGATGAAATTAGACCTTTCTTTTTTGGTGCAACACTTTGTGCACTTAAAAAGAAGGATGGAGGAATTCGACCAATTGCAGTAGGCAACACGTTACGCCGCCTCGTATCCAAAGCTGCTGTCCGAAGTATTCGTGCACAGGCAGCCATGATGCTTCAACCAAACCAGCTTGGCTTTGGGGTCTCTCAAGGAAGTGAAGCAGCGGTTCATGCAACAAGGGCATATATCAACAACCTGCCTGAGGACAATGCAGTGGTAAAATTAGATTTCAAGAATGCGTTCAATCTCCTGAAAAGAGACGTGGTATTAGCAGCAGTACAAGAACATTTCCCTGGTCTCTTCCCTTTTGTTTCAGCTGGGTATAGCAAGGAATCAATGCTTCTCTTTGGAGAGCATGAAATCACATCATCGGAGGGTGTCCAACAAGGAGATCCTCTTGCACCATTTCTCTTCTGTATTGCAGTTAGGGAAATCACAGTCAGACTGACCAGCGAGCTAAACATCTGGTTCCTAGATGATGGCACACTAGCAGGTACAAAGGAGTCCCTCCTACATGACCTTACACAGGTAATGACACGGGGACAGGAAATGGGTCTCATCCTGAATCCATCCAAATGTGAAATCATCTCAGTCAGTCAACAAGTGATAAATGCAGTGAGATCAAAACTACCAGGAGCAGCAGTCATTGCCCCCACAAATAGTGTCTTGCTAGGAGCACCTCTGGGAAGCAATGCCATTGACACAATTCTCAGGAAGAAATTGGAAGAGTTAAGGAGAATGGAACAACGAATAAGCAATCTGGACACCCACGATGCCTTGTACCTTCTCACAAAGTGCTTGAGTCTGCCCAGGTTGACATATTTCCTAAGATGTGCACCTTCATATGATAACCCTATACTGCACGAATATGACAGTATTCTGAGGGAGATTTTTACGAAAGTACTTAACCTTACTCTAGAAGACGGGCAGTGGAACCAAGCTACACTTCCAGTCAGACTAGGAGGCATTGGTGTCCGCAAGTCATCACAGATTGCGTTACCTGCTTTTCTGTCCTCGTGTATTGCATCCAGAGAGCTTGTAGCAGCGATTCTCCCTGAACATCTTAGGGACAAGATTGGAGCCCAGGACCAAAAATTCATTGACGGAGCAATGATCTGGGATAATCTAACGGGCTCAGAAACCAGACCTGCTCTCCCCAACAACTACAAACAATCGCACTGGGATGGTCCAGTAGTGGAAAATATTGCCTCAACGATGCTTCAGAGTGTGTCAGGGAAGGATAGAGCCCGCCTGCTGGCAGTGAGAGCCCCTCATGCTGGGGACTTTCTGTTGGCTGTTCCCAACTCCAGCCTTGGCACACGCCTCGACCCACAGACCATCCGCATCGGTGTTGCCCTTCGACTTGCCGCCCCTATTCTCGCCGAACACAGGTGTATTTGTGGCAGTGAAGCAGCAGACCGATTCGGGTACCATGGTCTTGTGTGCCGTAAATCCGAGGGAAAGATTGCAAGACATGAGGAGGTTAATAACATTATCAAGAGGAGCCTCACAACAGCTGGATGCCCAGCAGTAAGGGAGCCACCCCAACTACGCAGATCTGATGGCAGCCAGAAGCGTCCAGATGGTATCACCCTTCAAGCCTGGACAGATGGGAAGCAGGTGGTGTGGGACTATACATGTGCATCTACCTTGGCTGATACCTATCTCCAATACACCAGGGAGGAAGGAGGGGCAGCTGCCAGCTTTAGGGAGTCCCAAAAGTCTAGAAAATAGGGAGAACTTGCCCATCATTATATGTTTGTTCCCATAGGCTCAGAGACCCTTGGCTCATGGGGAAAGAGTCCATCTAATTTCCTTAAGGAGCTGGGAAAAAGACTCATCAGGGTAACTAGGGATCCCAGGGCAGCTAGTTTTCTGTTCCAGCGGCTCAGTGCGGCTGTTCAAAGGGGTAATGCATGCTGCATTTTGGGCACACGCCCCAGCTCTGAGAAGCTGGATGAGATTTTCGCCTTATAATCGGTGATACACACGTAACAACATGTACCGTATATGCCACCTTTATATCAACAATGTATCTCTTAAATCTTCTGTGCCATATTATGTAATAAAATATTCCTATTGGTAAAAAAAATAGTTTAAAAGATGGGGTGGTAGGGGAAGTGGAATATTCAAATGGCTTCAGGAAGAAATCCAAATATTCTTCCTTGAAGCCTTTTTATCCACTTCTCCGAGGCTATGGGTCCCACAATTTACACCAGAGGTGGACCCCATCCTATATATATATATATATATATATATATATATATATATATATATATATATATATATATATATATATATATATATATATATATATATATATATATATATATATATATATATATATATATATATATATATATATATATATATATATATATATATTCTGTATGATTAGTAAATCATACAGAATATATACACTGGTAGTTTATATCAATCACTGTTTTAGTTATCAAAGTATTCTTTACTGGTGGTGTACAGGTGATAAGCAACCTTAATGACATTCGTGTAGTAGATAGATTTGAAACCCCATTAACCATCCAACCAGCCTTACTGACCCTCGTTTAGTAGATAGGCTTTAAACCCCATTAACCACCCAACCAGCCTTAATGACCCTCGTTTAGTAGATAGGCTTTAAACCCCATTAACCACCCAACCAGCCTTAATGACTCTCGTTTAGTAGATAGGATTTAATCTCCATTAACCAACCACTCTAACTCCATAAGAGTGTAATAGCTTGTTTGTGTACCCAGTATCTAGTAGTTTTTGTGATAGGTTCAATTATCAGTTGTTTACTGATAATTATCAGTGGTGATTCTGTTATCTGTAATCAGTAAGGGGAATTAGAGGACAGATTACTGACCTTCTTTATCACGGACTCTGTGGATTAGACATTTCACTTACCAGGGACTGTATCAGTTTATGAATTAAGTCCCCGGTGGGCGAAACGTCTGCACAAGAGATTCCATAAACCCGCAGTGTGTCTTGTGATGAATGGTTTGAAAAACTGACAAGTTGAAGATTGAGACACTTATGCAACATATGGAAATCTTTATTCAGGAAACGTTTCGCCACACAGTGGCTTCATCAGTCCAATACAAAGTAGAAAGGCATAAGGAGAGGAAGAGTTTGAGGTAATCAGTCCCCCAGCTTGGAGTCGATGTATTCAGTCCATCAATCTTATAGAATCATTGTCCTCATCGCTCTCGGGCCGTGTGGACAGGCTGCGCAGTAGCTCCCGAATCGTCTGGTTTTCTGTGCAGTTTTCCTGTTTTGAGCAATCAAAATGGCGGACAGACATGGACGCAGGGTAAATACTGTCTGTGTGGAGCTGGTACGTGGTACCCTGAGTAGTTCTACAATGCAGGTGCTGCTGCCAAGTATCATCCGCGATGTGTACGGCATACCGAACGACGAGTTGTATGGTGTAGCAGTGAATGGAGTGTCCAGGATCTTTATCAAGTTTAAGAGTGCTGGGTTTTACTCCAGCATAGTAGACACGTTCCAAGAAAAGAGGATGACCGTTAATTCTGCAGTGGAGGTCTGCCTACATGACGTATCAAGCTATGTAACGTGGGTAAAGGTGAGAAATGTCCCCTTTGAGGCCTTGGAATATGATGTTGTGGAGGTATTCCGTAGGTATGGCAAGATCCATTCGGCAGAGTTGGGAGTGTGGAAGGATGGGCCTTATATGGGACTGCCAGAGGGATCTTTCACATTGAAGATGACACTGAGACAACCTATACCATCGTACGTTCTGATGGAATAGTTCAGAACACAGGTTTATGTAAATTATGCAGGACAGCGTCGGACATGTAGGCTGTGCGGGTCTTGTGACCATATGGCGGCCCAATGTCATCAAAGGCAGGGATGGAGGGAACAGGCGCCAACAACTGTGGAACGACAGCTGGGCTCCTTGGCACCTGGGACAGGTGAAGCTGCAAGACAGGCGTCTGGAAGTTGGAGTGAAGAAGTAGACAGAGCGGAGTCGGAATTGGGAGCGTGCGCCACGTTACCTGTGGGAACTGTGTCTGAGCGACCATCTACGGATGCGACTGTTGACAGAAGTGACTTACAACAGGATGGTCTGTTGGACGAGGTCTTGAAAGACTTCTTGGGGGAGGTGGAAGACAGTCAGGAAGGGGAGAAGGACGGAAGGGTATTGGAGGGGGTAGCAGTTGCACAGGAGTGTGAGAACACCTTGTGCAACGAGAGTAAGCAGCACACGGTGGTGGTTGAGGTGCACCAGAAGGACATGGATGCTGAGGCAACGTGTGGAGATGGCACACGTAAGCGAGCAGCTGGGACGTCTGATATGGAAGATGTCTTAACGCTAGGGCAGAGATCTGGAAAGAAACCTTGGAAGACCGTGCTAGATCTCCCAGGGAATGGTGGCACCGGTTCTGTGGTGCTGCAAGGGTCGAAGGAAAAGGGGGGGATCGGAGGTCTGGATAGACCAAGTGACAAACATGGCTATAGTCAACAGCCACGTATTTCGAGCAACCTTCAAAAGCGGTGGGGCAAGCCGCCTTTACTGTCATAATTCAAGGTTGTAACGATAAATGTTAATGGCCTGAGAGCCGAGGTTAAAAGAGTATGGGTGGAATGGTTTTTAAAGAGATTTAATGTAGATATATGTTTCATTCAGGAGCACAATTATAAGTTTGGTTGTGAGTTGTCTTTGATAGGATATAAGTTGTATGTGAGTGGCTCGTTGAGGTTGAAAGGTGGGGTTGTTGTGGCTGTAAAGGAAACCAGTCCATTGCGTATTTTGGGGTGGGAGAAGGGGGGGGAGGGTCGTGAGGGTGGAGGGAGAATGGGGTGCAACGAGGGTTTGTTTTATAGGAGTGTATATGCCGGCAGATGGCAACGCATGAGTCAAGGAGAACTTTGTGAGGGAATTTTTGATGTACTATTTAAGGGGTTTACCTTTAGTCACTGTAATAGGGGGAGATTGGAATTGTGTTATTAGGGGGGGGATGTGGAACCGAGGGGGGCGGGGTGTATGTTGGGCATGTTACGTAATGTGTTTGGAGACGTGGGGGTTTTGGATGTTGTGGGGAGGGGTGGTTGGCAGGTTGAGTATACGTTTGTCAGACGGGATTATGCTGCAAACTTAGATAGGATCTATGCAACGGAAGCTGTACGTGTGTTGGGAGTCAGGACTTTTGATGTGGGGTTTTCTGATCATAGGGCAGTTATGGCAGATCTTGATTGGGAGGGTATGGTTAGAATACAATTGGGTTTTTGGAAATTAAATGCAAGACTCGTGAGGAGTGAGGAGGTGAGTATGGCTTTTGGGGAATGGTGGCAAACTTTTTGGGATTCTAGAGAGGTGGAGTCGTGTGTCTTAGAATGGTGGGAAAGGCACGCTAAGCCGGGTATAGCAGGTTTCTATAAGAGGAAGGGAAGGGAAGAGGCAAGGTGGAGGTATGGGTTGCAAAATTATTTTGAATATCAGCTAAATGGGTGTTATGAGGAAGGGGGGTTGGCAGTATGGAAACATGGTGCAACTCAAGGACAGGTTGGCAGAGTTACATAATGGTAGATTTGATGTGGTATGTGTAAGGGCAGGAATGGAGGCTGTGCTGTGGGGGGATAAACCTTCGGGAAGTGTTTTGCGAGGTTTTAGGGTAAGGCAGAAGGATTCGACTATTTTAAACTTGGAGGTAAGTGAGGATATGGGTGGTTATCATAAGGGACAGGTACTGAATACTACAGAAGGCATGAGCAATTATGCTGATTTCTGGTTCCAAAAGAAGTGGGGGAAGGGGGATGAGGGCGATGCTATTGAGGAGGTGTGGGGGGGGAGAGGTTTAGGGTCATGTGAAGAGGAGGGCATGGGGATGGGAGGTGAGATTAGCATGGGGGAAGTTGAGGAGGCTGTGTTCAACATGAGTACTGGCAAGGCACCGGGTATAGATGGGATTTCAAATGATTTTTATAGAATTCAATGGGAGCACATTAAGTACTGTCTGGTGAGGGTCATGAATTGTATGCGACGGGAGGGACAGTTAGGACAGACTCAGCGAACGGGTGTAGTCGTATTAGTACGCAAAAAGCAAGAGGGAAGAGTATTGAGTGAGTACAGAGCTATTTCGCTAATGTGTGCCGACTACAAGATTTTCGCAAAGATACTGGGCAATAGGATGAAGGAGGTGTTAGGTGGGGTTATTCATAAGGGGCAGATGGGTATTCTGGACAGAAGCATGAGAGATGGGCATGGCCGAATTAGGGATTTTTTGGAGGGTTGCAACGGGGGAGGGCTTTTGGGTATTGATTGGGAAAATGCATACGACTATGTGGATAGAAACTTTCTGAGGGCTAGTTTGTTGCATCTCGGTTTCAGCATGGGAGTGGTGAGGTGGGTTGATACGATGTATTCATCTGCAATGGTGCGGGTACAAATTAATGGCAGGTTGGGAAGGCCTGTAAGGATGGAGAGGGGTTTGAGACAGGGGTGTCCCCTGTCTCAGATATTGTTTGCGTGTATGCAGCATCCGTTTTATGGGCTCGTTGAGGGGAGGGGGATTTTAAATGGGAAGAAGGATAGGTGTATAGATGTGGTGGGGTTTGTGGACGATACCACTGTTCTGATAGCCGGAGTGGAGGGATTACGTACGGTGGAAAGTGTGTTGGAGCTTTTCAGGAGGGCATCTGGCATGCGGGTGAACAGAGCAAAATCAAGTTTGCTGGAGGTGGGTGCCTGGGTGGGGAGGGCTTGGGGTTGGAGTTTGGGTGGGACGTAGTGGCTAGGCTATAAATTTGTGGAGTTATATACATGACAGATGCGCGGGAGGCTAGGCAGGTGAATTCGGAGGTGGTGGTGGAGAAGGCAGTAAAAAGGTTAAGGAGTTTATGGGCGGGGGACGTCACCTTACAACAGCGGGCGATAATCATAAATTCATTAGTTTATATTAAAGTGTGGAGTATGGCTGTGGTGTATCCACTGCGGACCCCAGACGTATATGAGATTCAGAGGAGGGCATTACGTTATGTTTGGGGTTTCGGGAGGGCATGGCTAAGCAAGGAGGTGGTGATGTCGAATATACGCAGTGGAGGAGTAGGCCTTTTAGCGTTGGGGCCGAGAGTAAAGGCCTTATATGTGAAACAGAGGTTCGTTATGGAGGGGGGGGGAAAGAGGGGTTAGAGTGGGGAAAGTGATGGAGGATGTGCGGAGATGGTGGAGCGGAAAAGAATTAATTGAATGCGAGGATATGCTGAGGTTATTGTTATTGATTAGGGAGGTGGAAAAACTTAGGGTGAGGCGTTTGGTGACGATGAGCAGGAGGCCGGAAATCATACAGGGGGTATCGGGTTATCCCTTGTATGATTGGGGTATGATGTGGAATGACTTTCGAAAGCTTAAGTTAATGCCGAGAGTACGGGAGTTTGTATATAGGTTTATAATGGGGATATTAGCATCGAAAGCTGTTTTGTGTTCAATGGGATTGGTGAGGGAACAGACCTGCGATCACTGTGGAGAACAGGAAACAGCTTTTCATGCGGTTTATTTCTGTGAAGAGTTGAGGGAGGTAAGGGTGTGGTTAGCGAAGGTTTTTAGGTTGATGGGTGGGGGTAATGTAGAGACCCTGCGAGCCTTAACATTAGAAGTACGCGGGGTCTCCAGAGAAGTGAAAAGGGCAATTATGTATGTAGTGGCGGATTTTCTGTATATTTCCTGGGGGATGAGGGACACGGGAGGGGGAGAATTAGGATTAGGGCAATTCCGGCGGGCATATATAGAACGGTTTGCAGAAACAAACTTATTTACGGGGGACAGTGGAGGGCACGTTTTCCGGAGACCTACTGCAAAATTACGGTCAATGGCCTCATTCAGTTGGCGAGCTAATTATACGTAAAGGACTGGTTTCCTTTACAAGCGGGTTGACATTAGTTTTTCTGAGGGAGAGTGTATGAAGTAAAGGACTGGCGAAGGAATGTGAGGGTCGGGAAGGTATGTACTGCGTGGTGCTGTGTTGACATGTAAGTTTTGTGTGCAAGATTTTGATTAGCCCAAAATTTGTATAAATTATGTCCTTGAGATTAAAAGAGAGTTATAGAAGTCACTGTCCATGTTAGTCTACCAGTTTTTGCAAAGATAATTTTTCTGGAATGTATTTTCGCAGTATTTATTGTAATTCTGTAGGGAATTTATTTCCTCTTAGATGGCTTTTATATTAGTTTTTACATAATTTGTTTTCCATCACCTTTGTAATGTTATTAAGTTTCGTTGCTGATGCAACGTATGCTGTAAGAATCTTGTAGTTGTTAATGCTTTATACACTTATGTAATTTTGTGTAATGCTTATTGTTGTTATAGAGTAATGTTGACGGATAATTACCAGACTTTGTTCTTAAGTTAAATCTCATAATCAGTTGCATGTATATATAAAGTTACAAAAATTTATGTTTGATCACTGCTGTGATCAATACGTGTGTGAATGTTGTGGCTGTATTTATAGATGAGTTTTCATGGGGGGCGTCCCCCCCTCCAACAGTTTTGTGTGTATGTGTCAGATATATTATCATTTTGTATAATATGTGTCAGTGAATGGTGGGTATGTATTTTCCGTGTTTCAAAATTTTTTCTCTTGCACTTGTGTTATAATTCTTCGTAATTTTGTCCACATCCTGTATTGTTGTGGTATTTAATATTTTATACTACCTTGTAATTTATGATGTTTTAAATAAAATATAAAAAAAAATCTTGAAGAATGTACAGCATAGGGCCGTAGACGTGGCTTATATACTGTAGTGAGGTGAAGCAACTGTCAGACACTGCAGCATCATGGGATCTTGACACAAAGAATTCTTCAACACTTGTTCAACCTTTGGACGAAGACCTACTTCGACTAGTGGATGGTACCACTATGACCCCGCCTCCTCCTGCTTCACCTCACCTGACTACTTCGACTAGTGGATGGTACCACTATGACCCCGCCTCCTCCTGCTTCACCTCACCTGACTACTTCGACTAGTGGATGGTACCACTATGACCCCGCCTCCACCTGCTTCACCTCACCTGACTACTTCGACTAGTGGATGGTACCACTATGACCCCGCCTCCACCTGCTTCACCTCACCTGACTACTTCGACTAGTGGATGGTACCACTATGACCCCGCCTCCTCCTGCTTCACCTCACCTGACTACTTCGACTAGTGGATGGTACCACTATGACCCCGCCTCCTCCTGCTTCACCTCACCTGACTACTTCGACTAGTGGATGGTACCACTATGACCCCGCCTCCACCTGCTTCACCTCACCTGACTACTTCGACTAGTGGATGGTACCACTATGACCCCGCCTCCGCCTGCTTCACCTCACCTGACTACTTCGACTAGTGGATGGTACCACTATGACCCCGCCTCCTCCTGCTTCACCTCACCTGACTACTTCGACTAGTGGATGGTACCACTATGACCCCGCCTCCGCCTGCTTCACCTCACCTGACTACTTCGACTAGTGGATGGTACCACTATGACCCCGCCTCCGCCTGCTTCACCTCACCTGACTACTTCGACTAGTGGATGGTACCACTATGACCCCGCCTCCTCCTGCTTCACCTCACCTGACTACTTCGACTAGTGGATGGTACCACTATGACCCCGCCTCCTCCTGCTTCACCTCACCTGACTACTTCGACTAGTGGATGGTACCACTATGACCCCGCCTCCTCCTGCTTCACCTCACCTGACTACTTCGACTAGTGGATGGTACCACTATGACCCCGCCTCCGCCTGCTTCACCTCACCTGACTACTTCGACTAGTGGATGGTACCACTATGACCCCGCCTCCGCCTGCTTCACCTCACCTGACTACTTCGACTAGTGGATGGTACCACTATGACCCCCCCTCCGCCTGCTTCACCTCACCTGACTACTTCGACTAGTGGATGGTACCACTATGACCCCGCCTCCGCCTGCTTCACCTCACCTGACTACTTCGACTAGTGGATGGTACCACTATGACCCCGCCTCCTCCTGCTTCACCTCACCTGACTACTTCGACTAGTGGATGGTACCACTATGACCCCGCCTCCTCCTGCTTCACCTCACCTGACTACTTCGACTAGTGGATGGTACCACTATGACCCCGCCTCCTCCTGCTTCACCTCACCTGACTACTTCGACTAGTGGATGGTACCACTATGACCCCGCCTCCGCCTGCTTCACCTCACCTGACTACTTCGACTAGTGGATGGTACCACTATGACCCCGCCTCCGCCTGCTTCACCTCACCTGACTACTTCGACTAGTGGATGGTACCACTATGACCCCGCCTCCTCCTGCTTCACCTCACCTGACTACTTCGACTAGTGGATGGTACCACTATGACCCCGCCTCCGCCTGCTTCACCTCACCTGACTACTTCGACTAGTGGATGGTACCACTATGACCCCGCCTCCTCCTGCTTCACCTCACCTGACTACTTCGACTAGTGGATGGTACCACTATGACCCCGCCTCCTCCTGCTTCACCTCACCTGACTACTTCGACTAGTGGATGGTACCACTATGACCCCGCCTCCTCCTGCTTCACCTCACCTGACTACTTCGACTAGTGGATGGTACCACTATGACCCCGCCTCCGCCTGCTTCACCTCACCTGACTACTTCGACTAGTGGATGGTACCACTATGACCCCGCCTCCTCCTGCTTCACCTCACCTGACTACTTCGACTAGTGGATGGTACCACTATGACCCCGCCTCCTCCTGCTTCACCTCACCTCACTACTTCGACTAGTGGATGGTACCACTATGACCCCGCCTCCTCCTGCTTCACCTCACCTGACTACTTCGACTAGTGGATGGTACCACTATGACCCCGCCTCCGCCTGCTTCACCTCACCTCACTACTTCGACTAGTGGTTGGTACCACTATGACCCCGCCTCCGCCTGCTTCACCTCACCTCACTACTTCGACTAGTGGTTGGTACCACTATGACCCCGCCTCCGCCTGCTTCACCTCACCTCACTACTTCGACTAGTGGATGGTACCACTATGACCCCGCCTCCGCCTGCTTCACCTCACCTCACTACAGTATATAAGCCACGTCTACGGCCCTATGCTCTACATTCTACAAGATTGATGGACTGAACACATCGACTCCAGGCTGAGGGACTGATTACCTCAAACTCCTCCACTCCGTATGCCTTTCTGCTTTGTATTGGACTGATGAAGCCACTGTGTGGCGAAACGTTTCCTGAATAAAGATTCCCATATGTTGCATAAGTGTCTCAATCTTCAGTGTGTGCCTTGTTTACAAACTGAAGTTATTGTCCACTACGCTTGAGGTTCCTAAACCTGTACTCCCTGGAACGCAGGCAGGAGAGATACATGATTATATACACCTGGAAAATCCTAGAGGGACTAGTACCGAACTTGCACACGAAAATCACTCACTACGAAAGCAAAAGACTTGGCAGACGATGCACCATCCCCCCAATGAAAAGCAGGGGTGTCACTAGCACGTTAAGAGACCATACAATAAGTGTCAGGGGCCCGAGACTGTTCAACTGCCTCCCAGCACACATAAGGGGGATTACCAACAGACCCCTGGCAGTCTTCAAGCAGGCACTGGACAAGCACCTAAAGTCGGTTCCTGACCAGCCGGGCTGTGGCTCGTACGTTGGTTTGCGTGCAGCCAGCAGCAACAACCTGGTTGATCATTCTCTGATCCACCAGGAGGCCTGGTCACAGACCGGGCCGCAGGGGCGTTGACCCCCGGAACTCTCTCCAGGTAAACTCCAGGTACTGTTCCCGTGATCAGCTCCGTCACGTACACATTGGTTAAATAGAGAATATATTTATGAGACTTTTGCTAGCCAGTGGTCGTATTAAGCCAGCAGTGGGCGAAATTCCTTATTAAATGTAGTACGATTGAATATAGTATACACAGACTTTGCAAAAGCCTTTGACAAGTGTGACCATGGTGTAATAGCACACAAAATGCGTGATAAAGGAATAACAGGAAGAGTGAGTAGATGGATCTACAACTTCCTGACACAGAACACAAAGAGTAGTAGTAAACAGAGTAAAGTCCCAGGCAGCCATGGTAAAAAGCTCTGTTCCACAAGGTACAGTACTTGTTCCCATTCTATTCCTCATCTTCATATCAGACATAGACAGAGATGTAAGCTATAGCTCCGTGTCTTCCTTTGTGGATGACACCTGCATCACCATGACAGTGACCTCCATCGAAGACACTGCGAGACTTCAAGCGGACATCAACCAAATCTTCAAATGGGCCACTCAAAACAATATGAAGTTCAACGACGAGAAATTTCAACTACTCAGATATGGAAAACTTGAGGAAATTAAAAATGTGTCAGGGTATAGCGCAAATTCTAACCATACAATAGAGCGGAAAAGTAATGTGAAGGACCTGGGAGTGATAATGTCAGAGGATCTCGCCTTCAAAGACCACAACAATGTATCTACCTCATCTGCTAGGAAAATGATAGGATGGATAATGAGAATCTTCAAAACTAGGGACGCCAAGCCCATGATGATTCTCTTCAAATCGCTTGTGCTCTCTAAGCTGGAATACTGCTGTACACTAACTGCCCTCATCAAGGCTGGCGAAATAGCTCACCTGGAGAGTGTACAAAGAACTTTCACGACACACATAAGTACAATAAAGCACCTAAACTACTGGGAACGGTTGAAAGTCCTTGATCTGTATTCCCTCGAACGCAGGCGAGAGAGATACATGATAATATACACTTTGAAAATTCTAGAGGGATTAGTGCCAAACTTGCACACGAAAATCACTCCCTATGAAAGCAAAAGACTCGGCAGGAGATGCAACATTCCCCCGATGAAAAGCAGGGGGGCCACGAGTACACTGAGAGACAACACAATAAGTGTCTGGGGCCCAAGACTGTTCAATTGCCTCCCAGCATACATAAGGGGGATTACCAATAGACCTCTGACTGTCTTCAAGAAGGCACTGGACAGGCACCTAAAGTCAGTACCTGACCAACCGGGCTGTGGTTCGTACGTCAGTTTGCATGCGGCCAGCAGTAACAGCCTGGTTGATCAGACCCTGATCCACCATGAGGCCTGGTCTCAGACCGAGCCGCGGGGGCGTTGACCCCCGGAACCCTCTCCAGTCTCCAGGTAATTTCAGGGTTAAGTAAATAATTTTGTTAGTCGGTTTGGGTCTGAAAAGGACCTGCCTAGTATGGGCCAGTAGGCCTGCTGGAGTTACGTTGAAAATGGTATATAAAAACAGTTAGGTAGCTTTATTCCGAAACGTTTCGCCCATACAGCAGGCTTCGTGACTCGAGTACAGAAAACTTTGTACATGAACGGTGGAAGAATTGGGACACTTTTCGCCACACAGTGGCTTCATCAGTCCAATACAAAGTAGAAATGGGTAAGGAGAGGAGGAGTTCGAGGTAATCAGTCCCTCAACCTGAAATCGATGTGTTCAGTCCATCACTCTTGTAGGAAGTGCAGCATAGGGCCGGAGAGGTGGCTTATATACGGCAGTCAGATGAGTTGAAGCAGGAGGAGGCGGGATCACAGTGGGACCTGCCACTTGTGTAAGTAGGTCGTCGTCCAAAGGCTGGGCAAGCGTTGAAGTCTTTGTACCAAGATCCCATGATGTTGCATGATGTTGAACGGTATACAGTACCGACAAGATGGGTATGACCTACTTCCACTGGGGAATCCCGCCCACCAGTGACAATGCCCTCGTCTGCTACCCGTCCCTTTCCACCTGACGTTAGTATATAATAGACCCCAATGGAAATAAGTCACTTTGACTAACTTTTTTCAGGTTATCCTGGTTCTCTACACATATGCTGCTATGTTTGATAATCCACGTAACTGTATTTGTGTACACCTGAATAAAGTTACTATAAGAACCAGCCTTCTTGCCCGTGCTCTAGATTCTTCACGACTACGGTGCTCTACACACCAAGTTTAAGGCTGAGGGACTGATTACCCCATCTTTTGCATATAGTTCTACTGTCTCCAAATTATGTCCTACAATTTGTATAGATAAAGCCACTGGATGGCGAAATGTATACATAAAAGATACCCAGATGTTTCACATGTGTCTATTTCTCAAAGAAAAGTTTGCAGAGGCAGTAGAGATGTGAAGACGATGCAATCAGTCCAGTACCTTTAAACTTATTTATTTATTTATTTAATGTCTTGACAAACAGTACATTGAAATTTTATATTTAAAATAGTGGGTTGCAATGCAAAGAGAACCTCTATTATGTTCAATTATATTCCTGTCAACAATGGATAAAAGGTTCAAAGTGATTGTTGAAGTTATGATGTGGGAGGACATAGGTGAGTAAGTGTATACTGAGTATTTAGCATTTAGTCTAGGGTGATTAAGTGGCTTTTGAGAAGAGTCTTAAGCTGGTTTTCAGACTGGGTTACTTTAATATCTTCTGGTAATAAATTCCATATTTTGGGGCCCTTTATGTGCATAGAGTTTTTACACAGTGTGGTATGGACACGAGGTATATCAAAAAGAGATCTGTGTCTTGTGTTGTGGTCGTGTGTCCTGTTTAGGTTGGTGAGGAGAAGTTTGAGTGGAGGGTTTATATTTGTGTGTATTGTTCTGTGTATGTAGTAGGCACATGAATAGGTATGGCTTTGAGGTGGTCAGTCCCTCAGCCTGGCTTGTGATACTGCTTTCTTATGTGTTTATGTTTGATTCAGACATGGATGGAGAACTATCATCAGAAGATGACGGAGGCGGCGCTGGAGTTGTTAAGGCTCATTGCTGAAGGTTTTGACGCGCCCAGTGACTTCTTCACGTCACTGTTCGTGCCCCGTCACCTCTCTACCCTCCGCCTCATCCACTACCCAGCCAGGACTGATGCCCCAGAGTGGGCCCGTGATGGTGAATACGGTGAGTATAAGCACACCATTGTGTAATAAAAGCATAACAATGGAAGAACATTGTAGCTGGCCTCTGCTGGTCTGTTGCAGGCCATTGCCTAGAGTCTAAACCAACCATTTCCGCCTACCCACTTATCTAACCTTCCCCTAAAACCTCCTAAGAATTAACCTCAGATACTGTGCAACATCTGGGTGTCTTTATTTGACGAAGAGCGTTGGTTCTTCCTATTACGTTTGAAACTTGTTCCGCTATCAAAACTTTGCGGCCCAGTTCTTGGGCCCATTTACGTACCTCTGTAATCTTTTTGACAACTACCCACAGGCTGAGAAACTGATTATTTCATTTTTTGTAGATAATTCTTCACATTATGTCCTTGTATTGATAAAGCCACTGGAGGGCGTGACGTCTGCAAATAAAGATATCCTGGACTGGTTCATACATACACCCGACATTCGCTTATCCATCCCCTGTTATAACTTTCTCGTATCTCACATCAGTAACTCTCACGCCCAGTCAAAATATCATCATGTTACTGATGCAATGTTCTCTACAGTGATTCAAACAGCCGAGCATCAAGATTCTGTCATGCTGACACTACTAGCCACGTTCCAGCAGTACCCTGGTCTTCAAGTTCGCTGGATGGACGACACCCTGCTGGATGTACCTCACCGCAGGGGTCACCTGGTGGTCAATATAGGTGTCCTGTTGTCCACTATGAGCGGTGGCAACCTGAAAGCCACGAGACACAGAGTTGTTGAGTGCGGCGGTGATCGGTAAGAACGAAAGAATGGATTAAGTTATTTTAGGTACAGGTACACGTAAATACAGTTACTACTTCTACTACTACTGTTGCTACTAGTACTACTACTGCTGCTGGTACTACTACGATCACTACTTCCACTACCACTACTATTAATAATAATAATTCCCAACAGGTTCTCAGTGCCGTTCTTCTTGGAGCCGAAATTCGATGGTAACATCAACCAGGTGCTGCCCAGCGGGACTCCACAACTGACTGAAGACCCAGACCAGAGGGTCTTCTACGGTCCTTGGCTCTGGGAGAAGACCACGAAATATGCAGAGTACAAGGGCTTAATCGAAAGACTTAAAAGCGTCGGTCTAAACTGACGGACGTTTCCGAAAGCGACGTCTTGCTCTGTGTAGAGCTTTATCAACATGATAGAGCTCCACTTAAAGCTTTTATATTAGTGGGCATGATTCTGTATTCACTATTATGTTGATTGACGCAAGTTATTTTTCTTACATTTGGCAAGCTTTAAGCTTGTAGGGGGATCTTATAGCACCTGGGAGGCTATCAAGCTTTAAGCTTGTAGGGGGATCTTATAGCACCTGGGAGGCTATCAAGCGTTAAGCTTGTAGGGGGATCTTATAGCACCTGGGAGGCTATCAAGCGTTAAGCTTGTAGGGGGATCTTATAGCACCTGGGAGGCTATCAAGCGTTAAGCTTGTAGGGGGATCTTATAGCACCTGGGAGGCTATCAAGCGTTAAGCTTGTAGGGGGATCTTATAGCACCTGGGAGGCTATCAAGCTTTAAGCTTGTAGGGGGATCTTATAGCACCTGGGAGGCTATCAAGCGTTAAGCTTGTAGGGGGATCTTATAGCACCTGGGAGGCTATCAAGCGTTAAGCTTGTAGGGGGATCTTATAGCACCTGGGAGGCTATCAAGCGTTAAGCTTGTAGGGGGATCTTATAGCACCTGGGAGGCTATCAAGCGTTAAGCTTGTAGGGGGATCTTATAGCACCTGGGAGGCTATCAAGCGTTAAGCTTGTAGGGGGATCTTATAGCACCTGGGAGGCTATCAAGCGTTAAGCTTGTAGGGGGATCTTATAGCACCTGGGAGGCTATCAAGCGTTAAGCTTGTAGGGGGATCTTATAGCACCTGGGAGGCTATCAAGCTTTAAGCTTGTAGGGGGATCTTATAGCACCTGGGAGGCTATCAAGCGTTAAGCTTGTAGGGGGATCTTATAGCACCTGGGAGGCTATCAAGCGTTAAGCTTGTAGGGGGATCTTATAGCACCTGGGAGGCTATCAAGCGTTAAGCTTGTAGGGGGATCTTATAGCACCTGGGAGGCTATCAAGCGTTAAGCTTGTAGGGGGATCTTATAGCACCTGGGAGGCTATCAAGCGTTAAGCTTGTAGGGGGATCTTATAGCACCTGGGAGGCTATCAGTTTTGATCCGTTCATAAACGGACCTGCCTGAATTTCCGACTCTATTTCAGCAACATTGCAAGCTCCTGACGATGTTGATTGCAACACGAAAGGCCTAGAACTATCATTCAACTCCCCCTGTGGTTGCTTTGTATATGTATATTCGCAGATTAAAGGCAATAAAACATATCTTTCATAAACTGGTTTTATTTAATTACTCTGAAATTTATTTGGAAAACAAAAGCAATTTGTTTAATAATTACGGATTTAATTAATAATAATTAGGCCAATGACCCAGTCCATTAATCTCAAGACTGATAAACTGAAGACATCGACTCCAGGCTGAAGGATTGATTACCTCAAACTACTTCTCATCTTCCACCGTTCTTCTCTGTATTGGACTGAAGATTTCCAAATGTTGAACAAGTCTCTCATTCTTCAACTTGTCAGTTTTTTTAAACCATTTACATCACAGCAGTGTATTGTAGGGCATCTGTTGCTGGGTTGGTTCATCACCGACGTCACGAGGCAGGGAACATCGACAGTAGCATACCTGATTCGACCCCTGCAACCACAAACAGGTAAATACAAATAGGTGAGTACAAGTAGGTGAGTACAAATAGGTGAGTACAAATAGGTGAGTACACACAGTCAAAGAGTTGCCGGGAAGTGGATTATGATTGCAATCATGGTGGAAAGCTAAACCCGTAGGATTATACAGCGCATGTGTGAGGGGGGGGGATACTGAAGGTATACAGGCAAAATTCAGGGAACTGGAGCACAGATCCAATTCCATAGATCAAGAGCCTCTCACCAGCATCAAGTATCAGGGTTGGAGTGATATCAGATCCTGAACAAATACTGATATCGTTTACTGGGAACTCCTTAAAGGCTTAAATATGTACTCACTGGAGCGGAGGACAAATATATCGTAATATATACCTGGAAAGTACTCAAGGACATGATCTTAAATCTGTACACTGCCACAACAGTTTACTGGAGCGAGAGATATGGAAGTCCAAAATAAACCCAGTGAAAAGCAGGGGTCCAGTGGGCACAATAAGGGAACACTGTATCAACATCCGTGACCCCGGGTTATTCAACATCTTACCAGAAGATATCAGAAACACTGCGGGGATAAGAGTACAAGTCTTAAGAGGAAACTGGAGAAGTATCTTAACCAGGTGTCAGATCAACTAGGCTGTGGTGGATATGTGGGGCAGTGAGCCACCAACAGCCTGATTGACCAGGCTAGTACCAGACGAGCCTGGTCCATGGCCGGGCTCCGGGAATAAGACTCTCGAAACTCATCAAAGGTATATCAAAGGTAATCTGGAGAGTGACGTAGTCGATGCAGGATCCATACATAACTTTAAGAAGAGGTATGATAAAGCTCATGGAGCAGGGAGAGAGAGTGGACCCAGTAGCGACCAGCGAAGAGGCGGGACCAGGAGCTATGACTCGACCTCTGCAACCACAAATAGGTGAATACACACATACACACATCTCGAGTAATATACCCTTTCATTTAGTGTAATATCTATAATGCCCCGCATACCCATCCTATGGGCGGTAGTCAAAAGATTAGTCAAATTTGTTTTTCCTATATATTTCCCACTGTTTACCCATCTGACTCTGATAAGACAAACAGGTAAGCAATATTTACACATGATATATACACTGAGAGACGTGTATATACACTGTGTATATACACTGAGAGACGTGTATCTCTCAGCGTATATACACGCAGAGTTAATCCCTGTTATTGATATTAAGAGAATTTTTGTCTGTTTACATGGGACATTGTAGCCTTATTAATGACCCTGGTGTAGTCGATGGGGGTTAATTAAGCCTCAGTAAAAGTAGCATTGTTGGCTAGTTAACCTGACGTCCACAGCACAACTCTGATGGAGTGATGTAGTCAGTTGTCTGCTGAGGTCAGTGAGGTGTGGATGTCAGAGTCTTGTTTAGATCTGACGGTACAGTGTTATGTCTGAGTGAACTGTGGGTGGAATACGTCGTGTCTGTGTTGTAGTGAAAATATATATCGAATGGAATTTTTGTCTACAGGATATATGTATGTAACAATCCCCCGGTGGTGGTGGTCCCCCGGTGGTGGTGGTCCCCCCGGTGGTGGTGGTCCCCCCGGTGGTGGTGTTCCCCCCGGTAGCGGTGTTTCCCCGGTGGTGGTGTTTCCCCGGTGGTGGTGTTTCCCCGGTGGCGGTGTCCCGGTGGTGGTGTTCCTCCGAAGGTGGATCTTCAAGTGGTTGACTAAATTTGCTTTTCTTACTCCACTTTCCGTTTTAATTTTGATCATAAGTGCAGTGTTCTTGCAGGAGGAAACCCTAATACTTGTCCACTCTAATACTCTCCTAAAAACCGGGGTTGCCACGGTGTCTTTTCTTACCACGGTATTTTTTTTTCCATGGGACTTTCTTGCCAAATCCGTTTGATATTTAAATATTTCTTACAAATATTTCAGTATTTAAAGTGAGATATACATTCTGGTCGGCTAAGGGACTGATACCTCATCTACTTCTCCAGTATTCCGTGTTTGTCTCTGTACTGTACTGATAAAGCCACTGATTGGCGAAACATAAATAATAATGCAGAGCAGTAATGCTCTGTATTTTAATCAGGTCAAAGACTAGTGAAGAGTCGATACTCCGTCCACTACCCACAAGAGTCGTAACCAGGGTTGTCTACCCTCGTGGATGATGCTGTGGTGGTGTGTGGTGGTGACTGTGGTGGTGATGCAGGTGGGAGAGGCAGCAAGAAAACCACCAGCGATGCCTACCAGTGACACTATGGATGCCGCTGCCAGGGAAGGCAAACTTCAGTACGAGTTAATAACTAAGGAATCTCAGATGCCGAGGTTAGTAGTAAAGTATTGCCGTGCTATTAATCTGGGAAAATAACAAGTGGGGGTAATGCCATACAAATGGAAAGGTGGCAATACTGCTGTAATACCATACAATTTGGGGTAATATCAGTGGAATAATGTCTACAATATTCAGAAAGTAAATTTTCAGAACACGCTTGTGTACAGCTTCGTGTAACTTGCTCCCCAGAGTCTTGAAGAGCACCGTAGTCTTCGAGACTGAGGGACTGATTACCACGTCTTTTCCATACACTTCTACAGTATTTATATTACGCCCTTGTATTGCGTTGATAAACCCACTGGATCTCGAAACTCCGCAAATTAATGATACCCAGATGTTGCACTGTCTTAATTCATCGGTATTGTATACCATTTATATCCATGAATATACATTGTCCTCCACAGGTATGGTGACTGTTACCAGAAGACCCTAAAGGATCTTCATGAGGGTTGTTCTGACCTTACTGACGAGGTGAGTCAATTGGAGAGACGTAAGACAGAGATTTGACTAATTTGATATTTCCTTGTGGCAACGTTTCTCTTTCCCGGAGCTTTGCCATGTTGAACGTTGCTACAGTAAAATGTCAACAATAGTCTCGTCTGTGTACTTTTTGCCCAATATCTTGTCTGCAATAATACCATTAATACCAAACTTCGGTTTGCGTGCGGCCAGCCTGGTTGATCCTTTTTCTAAACAAGTTAAGACTTACTTTCGTGTTTAACACGAAAAATTGAAACCAGTGATAGTTTTCTGCCGAAATACGTGTGTTCCATTCAGTTTTAGCTGTTTTTGGGCCCTTAAGGCATATTCCTGGTTGCTGCTGAGGATCTAAGGAATTAGATCTGTGCTCCCATTCCATGAATAGAGCCTGATTACCTTCCATTCATCCCAGACGATGTATAACATCCCCTACGTGTTTAGCACTCTCCCTATGACTAATAATGTCTTACCAACTTGTCGGTATTGCAAGCCATTATACTCACACTGGCTTATTAATTATGGTAGTCTACTGCCTTCCGAGTCTGTCTCTGTAAACGCCATATTTTCCAGGTACAGAGCCGCCTGGCACTGGCCTTCACCAATTGCTACGTGGCACGGTTTGGTTGGGACATGTATCCATGTAGTAAAGACCAGCCCTTGTCAGAGTGTATGGTCTACCTGGACTCCCGCACTGCTTCAGTCTACTCTGCTATGCTCTCCAACACCCTGACAATGTGCCACTTCCTCCAGGCTCAAGCATGGCATCAGGCCACAACTGATGCTGTACACAGGTCGCAACCCAAGATAACTGACCTACGTTTTAATAAAATGTTTCGGGCTTCGTTTTGGGTTTTCTGACGAGACCTTGACACGTTAGGGAAGTTATGATATATATATAAAAGTTATTAGAGAAAGGATTTTAATTTCTTAGATATTTTATTTTGGCTATTGTGCCTTGTTAATATAGAATTGTTAAAATGGGAGCTCTGAATGATCTTGTATCATGTAAATTCTACACCCCTTTTGCAATGTTTCTAATGGGTGTCTGTGATTTGTAAGTGTTTTACAGTATGGCTAGTATGGATTATAGTACAGAGTTCAATAGTCCTTGGTAGGATGGGTATGGGGCGCATAATAGATATTAAACTGACTCACGAAATCGTAATGACACGATTGCAAACAAACCATACCACGGGCGGGACTTGAACCCGCGGTCAGAGTCTCGAAACTCCAGACCGTGGCTAACGTGACGGTCTGGAGTTTTGAGACACACTGACCGCGGGTTCAAGTCCCGCCCGTGGTATGGTTAGATATTAAACTAACAGTGTTTGTCCCCAGCCTGCGGGAGGCGTCAGAGAGGGTCCGCTCGAAGCTGTCCAAGGCAGTGGACTCTGCTGCCGCTCTTAAACTACAGATGGACACTCAGATCACAGAGTCCCGTCAAGCACTCAAGAATGCCTTCTCGGAGATCAGGTTAATGTTTAGTCAGACATAGGTGTATATGTGTTGGTAGAATTACCGACAACATGTAAAGTAAAAGGACACAAGTACCTGGAGTTACCTGGAGAGAGTTCCGGGGGGTCAACGCCCCTGCGGCCCTGTCTGTGACCAGGCCTCCTGGTGGATCAGAGCCTGATCAACTAATGTGATATTTTATTGTGGCAACGTTTCGCTCTCCAGGAGCTTTGTCAAGCCGGCTTGACAAAGCTCCTGGAGAGCGAAACGTTGCCACAATAAAGTGTTACAATAGTTGCACCTGTGTCCTTTTACTTTACATAATACGTGTACCTTAAAGATACCGTTAAGTGGTAACTGTGGGGACACGACGAGGCAGAGTGTGATCCTGTTTTTATTGACTACCTTCCTGTGGCTATAGGAATTAATGTATTGAAGTCACGTGGATCGGACGGTCTCCTCAACTTTAATAGGCTTAAGCCATTCTTCACGAGATCGTAGTAGCATGATTTCAAATAAACCACGGAACGGGTGGGGTTTGAACTAGTTGGATGAAGAATTAGATGTGTGCAACATCTGAATATCTTTGTTATAGAGGCTTCGCCATCCAGTGGCTTTATCAACACAAATTCCAGGACATAATTAGAAGACCGAACTATATACAAATGATAAGGTAATCACTCCCTCTTGGAGTTGAAGAGCACCGTAGTCTTCAAGAATATAGTTCTATTGTCTTCTAATTGTCCTACAATTTGTATTGATAGTCACTGGAGGGCGAAACGTCTACAATAAAGATACCTAGATGTTGCACATGTATAATTCTCCATCTTGTTGGTACTGTTTACCATACTATGTACAACTAGTTGGATAAATATTATTGCAGACACCTGGCCCCATTACTAACGCACTGGCCTGAAGTTTTAAGACACTCGCCATGGGTTCAAACCCCACACGTTCCCTGGTTTAAGCTGTAGTAATTTTGTAAATGGTATACAATAGCGCCAAGTTGAGTAAGAATCATCTGCAACACTTTGGTATATTTACTGACCTACACAGCAGGCTTCTTCAGTCTGATAGAGGTGATTCCAATACTGGAGACACAAGAGGTGTTTGAGGTGGTCAGTCCCTCATTGTTGATGGGTGATCCCATTCTTTCAATACCTAGTACAATGAATAATGCATTAGTGTAACCTAACTTTCATGGGGAGGGGGGGGTACATCATTAAGGCTGTAAAAAGCTCTTAATCGAAGGAATTGGAGCTACCTTTCCCTTCCTATGAGCAAATCTCTCTCCCAGATCTCCAGCATCCATGGTGAATGTGACTTTCTCACACAGGGAATCAACAGCTGAGCAGCGAGGACTGATTATAGACGTATTTGACCGTGTGGCCCAACTGCAGAGTTTGCTGCTAGGAGAGTTCTCCTGGTTCTATGCTGTAAGATATGGTGCTAGGAGAGTTCTCCTGGTTCTATGCTGTAAGATATGGTGCTAGGAGAGTTCTCCTGGTTCTATGCTGTAAGATATGGTGCTAGGAGAGTTCTCCTGGTTCTATGCTGTAAGATATGGTGCTAGGAGAGTTCTCATGGTTCTATGCTGTAAGATATGGTGCTAGGAGAGTTCTGGTTCTATGCTGTAAGATATGGTGCTAGGAGAGTTTTCCTGGTTCTATGCTGTAAGATATGCTGCTAGGAGAGTTCTCCTGGTTCTATGCTGTAAGATATGCTGCTAGGAGAGTTCTCCTGGTTCTATGCTGTAAGATATGGTGCTAGGAGAGCTCCTGGTTCAGTGTTTTAAGATCACCTTTTCGGAGTGTTCTCCAGACGTCGCATTATAAAGTAAGCTTTACTTAAGAAAGCCAGAATATATTAAGCAGGTTGAATTTGCACTGAAGTATAGTATTTATTACTGACTTACAGTACAGACAATTACGCGAGTAAGATGTATCTTTGACCTTTAACTGAAGCCTGCTGAGCAGACACACAGTTTAGTATATTATTTCCCATAGACTGAATTTGATTCAGTACCTGTTGGGTCCTGAAAAAATTATGGTTTCTTAAGTGAATATATTAACTTAGGTGAATATATTAACTTAGTTAAGTTCAAAGTTTATTGCTGGAGTAGCGTTGAAAATGGGTTGGGGGATAGTAAGTTTATTCGGATATAGACAAATAGTTATAGATTATCATACATAGCAGCATGTGTGTATTATTATTATTATAATAAAAAAGAAGCGCTAAGCCACAAGGACTATACAGCAGCATGTGTGTAGAGAACCTATTGTGAAGGACCTGCCTGGTATGGGGCAACAGGCCTGCTGCAGTGAATGTGACCTGACCTAACTAGGTTAAGGCATTGGCTTAATCCTGTAGGAGACTTGGACCTGCCTCGCATGGGCCAGTAGGCCTGCTGCAGTGTTCCTTATGTTCTTTTGACCCCTCAAGGGAGGTTCCTTGACGCTGGTGACGGGCTCTTGATCTAGAGAATTGGATCTGTGCTCCAGTTTCCTGAATTGAGTCGGCATACCTTCCATCCCCCCCCCACAGGCGCTGTATAATCCTACGGGTTTAGCTCTCCCCCATGATTATAATTTTCTTTTGCCATGAACTTGCTAACTACCACCAAGTTATTTTGTGTGACTGACCACAGGTTGTGTTCTACGTGGCAAGTGTGCTGGTGACACTACTAGTGACTTGTTCTCCTCGTACCCAGGATGCCAGGATACCCAGCATGGGAACACTGACCTGCTCCTTGGCCCTAGAGAGGTTCATGGTTAACAATACGGTCACTTACCTGTATTCAGACGTCTCCCAGGTTAGATCAGGCTGTTCTCAAGTCATCTTTCTAATTTCTGCTAATTATCGTGTAAAGAGTTTCACATTCTTTGTCTGCTTAGCCTCAGCTCCTGTCCCCTTGCCTGTAATTCACAGCATTAGACAGCTTTGTCAGTTCCATTCATGGGTGTTCCTCTGAGTTGGTTTTATCATCCAATAAAACGGCTTTACCTCCAGCCCGAACAAAAAATACCCCTCCATCCTTATCCCTTTGAATAACCCAGAACAATTAGTCAGATAACTGTTAGTATGTACAATTAGTCAGATAACTGTTAGTATGTACAATTACAGTCAGATAACTGTTAGTATGTACAATTGCAGTCAGATAACTGTTAGTATGTACAATTGCAGTCAGATAACTGTTAGTATGTACAATTACAGTCAGATAACTGTTAGTATGTACAATTACAGTCAGATAACTGTTAGTATGTACAATTACAGTCAGATAACTGTTAGTATGTACAATTACAGTCAGATAACTGTTAGTATGTACAATTACAGTCAGATAACTGTTAGTATGTACAATTACAGTCAGATAACTGTTAGTATGTACAATTACAGTCAGATAACTGTTAGTATGTACAATTAGTCAGATAACTGTTAGTATGTACAATTACAGCCAGATAACTGTTAGTATGTACAATTAGTCAGATAACTGTTAGTATGTACAATTACAGTCAGATAACTGTTAGTATGTACACAGGCAGACATGCAGGTGATGGTGTGGGTCATCAGACGTCTGGCTGCTACCTGCTGCTTTCTGCTGCTGGTTAAATCTGCGTTATCATACAGGCGAGTGTTTGACACATGTTCACAGGTATAACACTAGTATATTCTCGTTACATTAGCATGTGTAGTATATACTTACTATGTTGGTTATAACTATGACCCTAATTTTTGAAGGGGTGGACGAGTAAGCAAATGGAAGGTCTTGGTCAGATGACCAAAAGCTCCGATGGCGGGTCATCTGACAAACCTGCATCAGGAACACTTGTCCTGTTTCCTGAGGAACTTTACCTGGCCTAACCTAACATGTGTAGTGTATCTAGGGTAAGATATGTTATTGGTAATTTAGACATGAAGGTCTGGGTTTCTATTTCCTTTTTTAGCAGGGTGGAAAATTTGGCTGTGTGCCGGACTGCTCTTAAACAAGTGCACAACAACAGGCGTAAACTAGGTTGTTATTGGTATAATGACGGTTGTTTGATACCCAGGACTGATATGACAGTTTTGATACTCAGGACTGGTATAATGATGGTTGCTTGATACCCAGGACTGGTATAATGACAGTTGCTTGATACCCAGGACTGCTATAATGACAGTTTTGATACTCAGGACTGGTATAATGACGGTTGCTTGATACCCAGGACTGGTATAATGACAGTTTTGATACTCAGGACTGGTATAATGATGGTTGCTTGATACTCAGGACTGGTATAATGACGGTTGCTTGATACCCAGGACTGATATGACAGTTTTGATACTCAGGACTGGTATAATGATGGTTGCTTGATACTCAGGACTGGTATAATGACAGTTTTGATACTCAGGACTGGTATAATGACAGTTTTGATACTCAGGACTGGTATAATGACAGTTTTGATACTCAGGACTGGTATAATGACAGTTTTGATACTCAGGACTGGTATAATGACAGTTTTGATACTCAGGACTGGTATAATGACAGTTTTGATACTCAGGACTGGTATAATGACAGTTTTGATACTCAGGACTGGTATAATGACAGTTTTGATACTCAGGACTGGTATAATGACAGTTTTGATACTCAGGACTGGTATAATGACAGTTTTGATACCCAGGACTGCTATAATGACAGTTTTGATACTCAGGACTGGTATAATGATGGTTGCTTGATACCCAGGACTGGTATAATGACGGTTGCTTGATACCCAGGACTGCTATAATGATGGTTGCTTGATACTCAGGACTGGTATAATGACAGTTGCTTGATACCCAGGACTGCTATAATGACAGTTGCTTGATACCCAGGACTGCTATAATGACGGTTGCTTGATACTCAGGACTGGTATAATGACAGTTGCTTGATACCCAGGACTGCTATAATGACGGTTGCTTGATACCCAGGACTGGTATAATGACGGTTGCTTGATACCCAGGACTGCTATAATGACGGTTGCTTGATACCCAGGACTGGTATAATGACGGTTGCTTGATACCCAGGACTGCTATAATGACGGTTGCTTGATACCCAGGACTGGTATAATGACGGTTGTTTGATACCCAGGACTGGTATAATGACGGTTGCTTGATACCCAGGACTGGTATGACGGTTGCTTGATACCCAGGACAGGTATAATGACAGTTGCTTGATACCCAGGACTGGTATAATGACGGTTGTTTGATACCCAGGACTGGTATAATGACGGTTGCTTGATACCCAGGACTGGTATAATGACGGTTGCTTGATACCCAGGACTGGTATAATGACGGTTGCTTGATACCCAGGACTGGTATAATGACAGTTGCTTGATACCCAGGACTGCTATAATGATGGTTGCTTGATACCCAGGATTGCTATAATGACGGTTGCTTGATACCCAGGACTGCTATAATGATGGTTGCTTGATACCCAGGACTGGTATAATGACAGTTGCTTGATACCCAGGACTGGTATAATGACGGTTGCTTGATACCAAAGACAGGATTATTAACCCATAGTAACTGAAGAAAGCCACTACGATCATTTCATCCTCTCCCCAAATTGCGACCCACAGCAGTCGAGTAACACCCAGGTACCTACTTACTGCTAGGTGAACAGAGGCAGCAGAGGTCAGGGAACACGACCCATGTTTTCACCTGTGCTCCGATTGATCACTTAGCGGGTTATCTAACAAGACATAAGTGAGGGAAGCATCTGAACTAATGGAATATTCTATTGGTCACGTCACTGCATTTCTGTAATTGCAAGGATGTACGAATTACATTGCTTTGAGTTACGTTAATGTAGTTTGACCTACACACTGTACAAAGTCTATTGATGCTGTACAAGCTATGTATATATTTAAAACCAAAATTGATGCTAAACCAATTATTTCAGGTTTTTTCCCTAGCAGTGATTCAAGTTCTGTATTTAATCAGTATGTTTGTTCCAGAGATCCAATTGCAGCAGCTGCAGCCAAACTTGAGGAACTGACCTCTGCTACCAAGGAAATAAAGAACCTCATCAATTCTACCCCTGGTGAGTATTTTGTCAGTTCCACCCCCTGGTGGGTAGGTAGGTTGTCGTCAGTTCCACCCCCTGGTGGGTAGGTAGGTTGTCGTCAGTTCCACCCCCTGGTGGGTAGGTAGGTAGGTTGTCGTCAGTTCCACCCCCTGGTGGGTAGGTAGGTTGTCGTCAGTTCCACCCCCTGGTGGGTAGGTAGGTTGTCGTCAGTTCCACCCCCCTGGTGGGTAGGTAGGTAGGTAGGTAGGTTGTCGTCAGTTCCACCCCCCTGGTGGGTAGGTAGGTAGGTTGTCGTCAGTTCCACCCCCCTGGTGGGTAGGTAGGTAGGTAGGTTGTCGTCAGTTCCACCCCCCTGGTGGGTAGGTAGGTTGTCAGTTCCACCCCCCTGGTGGGTAGGTAGGTAGGTTGTCGTCAGTTCCACCCCCCTGGTAGGTAGGTAGGTAGGTAGGTTGTCGTCAGTTCCACCCCCCTGGTGGGTAGGTAGGTAGGTTGTCGTCAGTTCCACCCCCCTGGTGGGTAGGTAGGTAGGTTGTCGTCAGTTCCACCCCCCTGGTGGGTAGGTAGGTAGGTAGGTTGTCGTCAGTTCCACCCCCCTGGTGGGTAGGTAGGTAGGTAGGTTGTCGTCAGTTCCACCCCCCTGGTGGGTAGGTAGGTAGGTAGGTTGTCGTCAGTTCCACCCCCCTGGTGGGTAGGTTGTCAGTTCCACCCCCTGGTGGGTAGGTTGTCGTCAGTTCTACCCCCAGGTGGGTAGGTTGTCGTCAATTCCACCTGGCACTATAGTCAAATCATGGGAGCAAGTCCCCTTCCACCTGTTACCTAGTAATGGATAGGTACCTGGGAGGCACTGTTGTGATTGGCATCCTAGGAAGGATGTACAGGGGGATCCTAAAAACCACATTGTTTTCATTACGTTATCCTGGATTACTGACACTGAGAATTAATAATCCGAATAATCTCTTGATTATGAATTGTCCAGATTTAACCTATTACCCTGTGAAAGTAAATTACATTGTCTACACGAGTTATGCTAGGTCAAGTCTACATAATGAATTTTGTCTATAACACATGTGCCTTGAGACCATTATGAAAAAAAAATTATGTACCAAAGTTTGAATAACATCAGTTTACACGAGATGACACCTGTTGACTCGGTAACAGAAATACTTCTAAATTAACAGTTTTAATTGACGTTGGTTATTTTAACTTGCTATGATCTGTATTTGTTGAACACTTGTTCCCCTCAAGGAAGGTTCCTTGACGTTGGTGAGGGGCTCTTGATTCAGGGAATTGGATCTGTTCTCCAGTTCCCCGAATTAAGCCTGAATGCCTTCCACATCCCCCCCCAGGCGCTGTATAATCCTCCGGGTTTAGCGCGTCCCCTTGATTATAATAATAATGAACACTTGTTCATAGTTCTGTTAATTTTTCTTTTAGTGTTACACATAATTTTGTATTGGTATTAAACTGAGTGACCTTCATCAAATTGCTTTGAAAATAGCACTACTACTAATTATACTTTCAGGTATGTTAGTGGCGAATGAGTCCATTAAGGAGCAGGCAGAAGAGAGTGACTACTCTGATGATACTTATGATCCTGAAGAAGACTCTGATTCCTACTCAGACCTCGATGACTGTCCCTACCCTTTTACCAGTCACCTCATGGTAAGTGTTCTAACTCGCCTGTAAGTTTATATAGATACAGGTTCACATAAGTACAGTTATGAATAGTAACATGTGCAAATTACCTAGGATAACCTGAGAAAGTTAGTGACTTGTTTCCATAAGACGATCAAGTTCTTGGTGGTGCTTTTTTCCTTCAGACTACGAATGAAGGTGGCAGGAAGGAAGCACATTACTCACTGAGACCACGACCAAAGGAAGTGCAACAGAACCCACTGGTGGCCCTGGAGACTGCAGACTCCTTTGCACGCACGATGAGGCACCTGGAGACTCTTGCTAGACATAAATCACGTGCCCAAGTATGGCACTTGTCTACGATAAAGCGTAGCAGCAGCTCTGTGACACAGATCAACACAAATGGAAACTCTAAATGTCTTGCCTTGACAAAAACTGGAGAAGGAATGGAAGTGATAAATGTATTTTAAATTTTTAAAATAGCTTTGTTGACGAAAGGAACATGGAGAGTTGTACATAGGCATTAACTGAAGCATGCACAGAAGAAAAAATCTGTCCCTATAACCCACAAATGCACTGTACATAGACATTAGATGCTAATTTAGTAAAAGGATGATGCTAGGTTTTACTGAGCATGCTGCACATGCTACAACAAAAAATTATATTGCATAAAACAAAATATAATTAATATTGAAAATTGTGATTTCCACAACTGGTTGCAAAGTTTCCTATACAGATTTTCCTACTTAAGTGAAGCATGACATTACATATAAACTTGACCCAAATGACTAAATTAATGATATAAGATTCCCCAAGTTGCTTGTATTTTAAATTTTAAGTTTTTGTAGTTTTTAAATATTTAGTTTATCGGTTTCTGTACTGACGTATTTTAACAAAAAATTGAATAGCAAATTGCCTTAATTGAAGGTATTAAAAGATAACCAATTAGTAGGCTCAAAATTTAACAGTATTTCAGATCTTTAGTATGGTTAAATAAAGAGTGGTGTATAATACACTACTCTAGCTGAAATAGCACTTTTTATATTAATCTACCTCCTCATTTTACCCTCCCTGTCTCTGTCCCTAGTTCTTCCCCTCTCACTGGCTCAGTTACAAGTGCAGAGGTTCACCCTCCTCCTCGTAATGTACCTTCCTCCCCTGTTCCCTCCCAAGTTTCTTCCTCTTCTGCCACCTCCCAGGTTCCTGTCTCTTCTGTCCCCTGCCACGCTTCTCCAGTTCCCTCCACCCTTTCGCCCCCCCCCTACCTTGGTACAGTCCAATACAGTTCCAATCTTTACTCATCCTCCCCCTACCATTCCCAATATTGTCTCCCATACGACATCTCTGAATTCCGAAACACTTGAAGCAATCTCTGAATATATTGCAGAGACCAAACCATCAATTTTCACTGATCCACCTTCCGCTCTTTCTCTCTCCTCTGCTCCATCTGCGCAACTCCTTTCTTCACAGCGCACCGTTCCTTCGCTGCTTGAACATTTTCCACTGCCTCCGCATGTGGACTTTTCTAACCCTTCTAGTACGTAGGAACCCTTACCTGCGGATTTCAAGTATCTTTATCATTGCCAATCATGGCCTTTTTACAGTGGAATATACGCGGCCTCAGGGGTAATCGGGGTGAGCTTCAGATGTTACTCTCCCAGTTTGCCCCTGTTGGTGTTTGCTTACAGGAACCAAAATTACACTCTGCTGTTATTTCTCACATCTCAGGCTATAATTTATTGTATTCTTCAGATCCTTTTCCTGATGGGACCTTTAATGAAAGTGCCCTTCTTCTCCGCACTGATATTCCGTACCATCAGCTATTTATTCATACTTCGCTGCATTACACAGCAGCCCGTATCCACTTACATAGGTGGTATACGCTCTGTTCTTTATATCTCTCTCCTTCTCGGGCATTATCTATTCCGGATTTTGCCTTCCTTGTTTCGTCATTACCGCCACCGATTCTGTTACTTGGTGATTTTAATGCCCACCATTTCCTCTGGGGAGGGTCTCACTGTGATTCCCGTGGAATTCAGTTAGAGGCTTTTCTTGCCACCCACCCCCTCCATGTTTTAAATACAGGTACTCACACCCATTTTGATCCTCGGACTCATACTCTCTCTTGCATCGATCTCTCAGTTTGCTCTTCCTCCGCCGCATTAGACTTTACTTGGTCTGTTCTCCCGGACTTACATGACAGTGATCATTTCCCAATCATTCTTACTTCCCCTTCATATTCGCCACCTCTTCGCACCCCACGCTGGCAATTTAATCGGGCAAATTGGAACCTTTACTCACACCTGACTGTTTTTAAAGAGGTTCCTTCTTCGTCCTCCATCGATGAGCTTTTACACCTCTTCTCGTCCTCCGTTTTCACCGCAGCTTCTCATTCTATACCCCAAACTTCGGGCAGGCATTCTCAGAAATGCGTGCCTTGGTGGTCTCCTGCTTGTGCTCGTGCAGTACGTTTGAAATGCGCTGCATGGGGCAGGTACCGGTACAATAGAACCACAGAGCGACTCCTTGATTTTAAACAGAAGCGTGCGATCGCTCGCCGTGTCATCCGTGACGCTAAACGCACTTGCTGGCGAGATTATGTCTCCACCATCACCTCTGCTTCCTCTATGAGTGCAGTCTGGAAAAAAGTACGAAAACTGAGTGGTAAATATTCTCCTGACCCGGCTCCTGTTCTGCGGGTTGCCGGTGTTGATATAGCAAACCCACTAGATGTTGCCAATGAAATTGGCAATCATCTGGTCCGTATTTCTCAGGGACTCCATCTATGCCCCTCATTTCTTTCCTCAAAGTCTGCCAGAGAGTTAGCACCCTTGGACTTTTCTTCTCTCAGAGAAGAACAGTATAATGTGCCTTTTACACTTCAAGAACTGGAGGCAACACTCTCAGCTTGTCGATCATCGGCAGCTGGGCCTGACGACATTCATATCCGTATGCTACAACATTTACATCAGTCAGCCCTTGCAGTCCTATTACGCCTTTACAATCTTATTTGGTCACAAGGAGTTCTTCCACAGCTGTGGAAATCCGCCATTGTTCTCCCTTTCCGCAAACCAGGCACTACGGGACATGAAACCTCCCACTATCGTCCCATTGCTCTTACCAGTGCAGTTTGCAAAGTAATGGAACGTCTAGTAAATAGACGTTTAGTGTGGTATTTAGAGACACACAACAGTCTCTCCACTCGTCAATATGGCTTTCGTAAGGGACGTTCTACCATAGACCCCTTACTGCACTTGGATACGTATGTTCGTAATGCCTTTGCGAATAACCACTCAGTTATTGCCATATTTTTTGACCTTGAGAAGGCATATGACACAACTTGGAGGTATAATATTTTAGCCCAAGCCCACTCCTTAGGCCTTCGAGGCAATCTACCATCCTTCCTTAAGAACTTTTTAACTGACAGGCATTTCCGTGTTCGGGTTAATAATGTGCTCTCCCCGGACTTTGTCCAAGCTGAAGGTGTCCCCCAGGGATGTGTTCTGAGCACAACACTTTTTCTCCTTGCTATTAATGATTTGGCCTCTAGTCTTCCATCAAATATTTGGTCATCACTCTATGTTGATGACTTTGCTATTGCCTGTGCAGGCGCTGACTGTCACCTCCTTACAGTTTCTCTCCAGCATGCAGTCGACCGTGTTTCCAATTGGGCCACCACACATGGGTTTAAATTTTCCAGCACTAAAACCCACCAAATCACTTTCACTAGACGCTCTGTCATCTCTGATCATCCTTTGTACCTCTATGGCTCACGTATCCCTGAACGTGATACAGTCAAGTTTCTGGGCCTCCTCTTTGATCGTAGGTTATCCTGGAAACCTCACATTACCTCTCTGAAGGCAACTTGTCACAGCCGGCTGAACCTTCTTAAAACCCTTGCTCATCTTTCGTGGGGAGCTGATCGTCGAACCCTCCTTCACCTACATTCCACCCTTATTTTATCGAAACTTGATTATGGTGACCAGATCTATTCAGCGGCATCTCCTGCTACTCTCTCTAGCCTTAACCCCATTCATCACCAAGGATTACGTTTATGCCTTGGTGCTTTTCGCTCTTCCCCTGTCGAAAGCCTCTATGCAGAAGCGAACGTTCCATCCTTATCCGATCGCCGTGATGCCCATTGCCTGCGCTACTATGTACGCTCTCATGATCTCCGCAATCCTTCCATTTATAGAATGGTCACTGATATTAGTAGACATTCTTTATTTGTTCGCCGCCCCTGCTTACTCCGTCCCTTCTCTCTTCGCCTTCATTCGCTCTTGTCTTCTCTTCAACTACCACCTTTCTATGTACATGTAGCATCTCACTTTTCCCTACCCCCCTGGGAAGTTCCAGCTGTTCGAGTCTGTTCTTTCTCCCTCCCTTGCTCGAAAGCCCAACTGTCTACGGTCGCTTCCCGCTCTCTTTTTCTTGACCACTTTCACTCTCATTCTCATGCCATTGCTGTGTACACAGATGGCTCCAAGTCTTCTGACGGCGTAGGATTCGCAGCAGTGTTTCCGGACAGCATCGTACAAGGGCATTTACTATCTTCAGCTAGTATTTTTACTGCTGAATTATATGCCATCCTTACAGCACTTATCCGTATTGCATCTATGCCTGTGTCATCATTTGTGGTTGTCTCAGACTCCCTTAGTGCTTTACAGGCTATACAAAAATTTGATACACCTCACCCCTTAGTCCTCCGTATCCAACTTTGGCTACGCCGCATCTTTACTAAGCATAAAGATATTGTTTTTTGTTGGGTCCCTGGTCATGTTGACGTACAGGGCAATGAACAGGCAGACACTGCTGCGCGGTCAGCAGTACATGACCTACCAGTTTCTTATAGAGGTATTCCATGTACGGACTATTTTGCTGTAATATCTTCCCACCTTCACACCCGTTGGCAACAACGTTGGTCTACTATGCTCGGCAACAAACTTCAGTCTATTAAACCGAGTATAGGTTACTGGCCGTCTTCTTATCACCAGTGTCGAGGTTGGGAGACTACTCTCTCCCGTCTTCGCATTGGCCATACTCGTCTTACTCATGGATATCTCATGGAGAGGCGTCTTGCTCCTCTCTGTGAGAATTGCCAAGCTCCATTATCAGTCAGCCACATTCTGTTGGACTGCCCACTTTATCAACGAGCACGCAAAATTTACCTCTGTCGTCGTCTTCGCCCCGCTGCTCTCTCTTTACCTTCCCTTCTCGCTGATGGACCCACCTTTCATCCGGACTCTCTCATTGACTTTTTGACAACGACTGACTTACTTCACAAATTCTGATACTTTCAGCCCTTTCTACTTGTATCTCTTGCTACCCTCTACCCCCGTACTATCCCCTGCCCCGCTGTTTTCTGTAACCTGCTGATCATCCCCCCTCCCTTCTGCCATCCAATTCCCTTGCTTCCTTCCCTACCCTGCAGCGCTGTATAGCCCTTGTGGCTTAGCGCTTCTTTTTGATTATAATAATAATAATATATTAATCTAGCTGAAATAATTACTTAAGAATATTGCGATGGAAAAATTTAACATCTGCATTTCGACCTGACTTTTCTCCGTAAACTGAGACTGATGTACTTTACCTGTTTTTCTGTCGTGTAGTTGTTCACTGTTCATGGAATAAATGTCTAATTCTTTAATACAAGAATATGAATCTGTTCACCAACTGGGAACTTTAAGAGGCTTCATCCAGATAAGATACCCATTCGGACTCGGAGCAGCAGTACACCCACCGCACCTCTTAGCCATTGTATGCTAAATTGCTGTCCTGGAATTTTATAAGTAGATAAGAGCAGCTGCAAATATTGCAACCTTGTGCAATGCATGCTGATAAAGGGCTCTAGGACAGAATCTAATTACTACCCATTCCCCAAGTGGTGTATGATCTGTGGAATTAACACTTCAAGTTTAATATACAGTGGACCCCCGCATAACGATTACCTCCGAATGCGACCAATTATGCAAGTGTATTTATGTAAGTGCGTTTGTACCTGTATGTTTGGGGGTCTGAAATGGACTAATCTACTTCACAATATTCCTTATGGGAACAAATTCGGTCAGTACTGGCACCTGAACATACTTCTGGAGTGAAAAAATATCGTTAACCGGGGGTCCACTGTATTTAGTTTCTATTTTGAAAATGCCCTTCAAAGATTGTAGGTATATACATAAAGACAAAAAATAGTAAACATTTATTCAAAGAAAATGCTATTATACACATTTCCACATAAGCAGATGATATATGATATTTACATCTGAATATGTACATTAAGGGTGAACAAATAGTACACAGCACTATTGATAACCCATAAAATAACCAAGTCATTGCTTTATTTCTGTTTAAATTTTTCTGATAGGCTGTGCTCTTAAAAAAAAATCTCTTCCACTACCCATAATTAAGAAACCTGGGGGGGGGGGGGGATTTAGTTAAAAATGGTATAAAGTGGTTTAAAATTAACATGTCAAATTTTACTTTAGTCTTTAAAAAATTCTAGATTGATGGGCACTAGTTGAAGGGAGAGCGTATGAACATGGAAATGGGGTCAAGGATGGGAGAGGAGAGAAAGAGGCAGGAAGAATGGAAGCGGTTTTATGAGTCACTGGATCATTAACCTCATTGTACAATAATAATAATAATCAAATTAAGTGCTAAACCTGAAAAGGCTCGCCTCGTTGTACAGAGAATACTATACAGCCGTTGACTTCTCGGCTGTGGTCCGTTCTCGCATTAATGCATCTTTCTACAAGTTGACCCAAGCAAGGCTGTGACACGGATGCACTACAATATTGGAGTAAATGTCATAACAAACCTATATAACACGTACAATTAATAATGGTTTCACAGAAACCCGCCTAAGTTCCCATGGCTTAGCAATTCAACCAGGGAGAAAATAATTTTTGAATTACACAAATAATCATTAAATGTAACTATTTCACTTACAAAAAATAAATTATTGGGAAGTTTCCTTGAAGTATAATAAATTTTTATTTTTTTGACTACAGTTTTGTACAAGATAAGTAGCATTTACCAAAATATTTGCAGAGAAAAAAAAATTCATTCCAAAATTAAATATCTAAGGAGGGTTAAATAAATGAAGCGAAAAAAAATTTGCTAGACGATTGTGGAAAGCGTAATCTGAAAGTTTGTGAAACGACATAACCCTCTGTTTACATCACAGTACAATGTACATTATAATCTCTTGGGCTGGAACTAATTACTAATTTATTTTAAAAGCTTCCATCAGTACACTGATACCAATTCATGAAAAAAAGGTACCAAAGCTTTTATATATTTATTTATATTCATTCTTATTATAATCAAAAAGATATTCATTCTTAGCCCTTTCTCTTTGACCCATGTGGATTTAGAGCATTTTAGTGATTAAAATTTCCTGGAGCTCACAGGTATGATACATGTATTTCTAAAAGGCAATTAAATGTACCGGTATACAAATACACAAGTACCAATAACTTGCTACAAATTAAATAAAATCTCATAATCCTTAAAATATTTTCAAATGTAAAAAACGAACCCATACGGGTCATACAGCCCACAATATTCTATAATTATAAAACATCCCAAGATGACTTCACATTTTTTAAAATATAAATATACTATGCAGATTACAATGACAATCATTACTTTCTCTTGCTGAAGGCAAGACTTCATTTCAGTTTGCATTTGGAAGTTGAAACATTCAAATTTGGATTCTAGGCATTTTTCAATCATTAGTGCAAATTTAAAATTATTCCAGAATTCATGCCATTCAAATGGTTCACCGACTCAAATTGACTATTTCCCTAATAACTAATAGGCAGGTTGAAACTACTTTTGTTAAATAAAAGAACAGCATCATGGAAATGCACAAGAGTGGAATAAACAAAACTAACAGTTCTCCACACTAAATACATTTATAATTTTATCAGACTGCCTATTTATGCACTAAATGTTCGAATGTCCAAATTTCCTCTTTTGCTTATTCCCCTAATCATGGAGCAGCTGTTAATCACTTTATTAATGAAATTATGAAGGGCACAAAGTATGAAAATACATGATAAATATATACATGTATATATATCAATGCATCCACAAAATTGTTTTAAACAAATAACAGTACTGTGATTAGCTGGGAAATGAACCCAGGATATTTAACCAGCCTCCTGGCAGGACGCCTTTGTCCACTAGGCCACCGTGCATGGTGGCCTAGAGAATGAATGCATCAAAAAATTTGCCTAGCGTGCTGGGAGGTTTGTTAATCCCCAGCTAGTCAGTACTGTCATTTGTGTATATAAAAAATCTTATAAAATTTGCTTTTGCTCCTGTTATATCAAGGTACCATTTACAATATCCTCTATAAATACCCCCCAGCTACTGTACTTCCTAGTGATTTGGATTTGTGATTCAATGTAAAAGCTAGAAAAGTGCCCCTTCAAGGGAGTGTTTTCATTTTTGGTGAAAGGCGCTTGATCTAAGTAATTGAAGTTACACATAATGTTATGCTGACAACGTGAAGAAGTGTACATGCAACACCTAAGTATCAGGTTCATAAAGGTACTGAACACCAGCTTCCAAGCTATTTACCTCAACTTCCACTGTCTTCTGTGCAGTTCTGCAAGACTGGGAACTAACTACTTAATCTTCACTGCAGAAATGATATACCACGACTGACTTGACAAAGTCACTCGTTATAAAAACATCTTTACATAAAGAACCCAGGTGTTGCACATGAAGCTATGCAGTACAGTACGTCCTCGACTTAAAAAACACGTTGAGAATCTTCTGGATTGTATATATTATAATAATAATATGTATATCATTATTTTACACAATACAGAAGGCCCCAGTGTGTTCGTATGCTGAAGACTTCCTGTATTATGAATATTACACAGAAGATTCTCAACGTTTTCGTAAGTTGAGGAATTACTGTAGTCTCCCTTTGCTCGACTCAAACCTGATCTCCCTCTCCCTGGCGCTGTATGACACTTACGGATTCAGCACTTCCTCAAGCACAAAATAACTAAATTGTGTGTTGAAAGATTTGCATGGTTTACAATGACATGTGAGCAAACACTAGGACATTAATTAGAAAACATTTTGGTCCTGGGACCTTGATCAAGGTCCCAGGACTGAAATGTTTCTAATAAATGTCCTAGTGTTTCTTCATGTGTCATTTTCAACCAATTTGTCAGTATCAATTACCAAGGTTCATATCAAGGATCTGCATGTTAGTATGGCTATATATATATATATATATATATATATATATATATTAATTACAATATAAGAATGATGGCTGCATCAGCAAGTATAACTATAAAAAAGAATGCTGAAAATGTACGTGAAACCAGAAAATAGGAAGAAACCAATACAAAAGTAAGATTAATGTTTGAATATTAAACACTGCAACTATAGCCATGACAGGGACCATAATATATACTGTAAATGCAAAAATATATACAATAAGATAAAAAATTGTGTATGTACAACATTCATAGCTTTATTTTTATTTAAAAAGTTGACCTCCCACATGAATAGAAAAATTTATTTTTTTTTGGAGGTTTTAGGAAATAAAGCATTACAAAAAATACAGTATTGGCAATAAACTGAAAAAAAAAAAACAGGCTTACAAAGGATTCAAAACAGAGTAATAGAACGAAAATTTAAGTACAAAGTGAAATTGCACAATCACAATAATAAAGTTTAAAATCAGGAAGAAATGGATTCACATAAATTTGAAAATATAGATATGGATAACATGGTGCACTGCCAACTAAAATGAACACAAACATGAATGGCAAACTTTTACCGGGACAATGACTTTCCTAAGATAAATAAAGACACTAAATAGACTTGCAGACTGCGGAAATACAGGACAAAATCCACTGGGTGCATTGATTATAACAGCACAACAATCCTATCCCTATCCACCACAATTACTAACACCAACCACCTGCTCCGCCCCTTCCCAACTGGTCTGTTAAAGTGAGGATTTACTGTACTCAAGTTTCAACGCAGTGAATTATTATTATAATCAAGGGGAAGCGCTAAACCCGGAAGATTATACAGCGCCTGGAGGGGGATGTGGAAGGCATTCAGGCTTAATTCGGGGTACTCGACGCAGTGAAACATTGTCCCATTACGACAACTTGTTTCTTTGACTCCCAAGAAACACGCTACCAATATGACTGTATTTCACGATTTCCTTTACTGTTTTTAGATCCTAATTACATGTATATTGGGGCAAGTCTTGACCTCTTTTAAGTCTGTCTTTTTGTGTGTGTTTGGAAGGTGCACTGTGCATCAAAAGCAAAAAACAAAGCATTAATACACATTTCTTCATTAAACACACGAGGAATAGCATCCCGCAACTCTTAAGACTAGACAGTGGGGCCAATGATCCCCAGAACCATTCACAGATTTTTTTTTTTTTAACATGCCAGTCGTCTTCCAGAAATGTACATGACGTAACACAAACCCTCTTACAATGCAGCTTTGTACGTTTTTTTTTTTTTGTAGCCTGATTCAAAGAGTGCAACCAAAGAGATTCAATACTCTGTAGAAATTGGATATAACGTTCCATAAAGCATTAAAGAATCAGAGGAATATCAGTGATGCTGGAGGTGCTAAGAATAATAAATATGAGATGGCATACTTGTGATGGAAAGTTGTATAACAGGCTGACTTGTTAAAAAAAAAAAAAAAAAAAATTAGTGATGGAAATTGCCCAAGAGATTTGTGTGACTAAATCAACCAGTCAAACAATTAGAAATGACGAGAAAAAATAAGAGCTTGTTCATTTAGTAAAGACTGTTACTTCCATGGTTTAAAAAACAGTGTATTAGTCCATCCCAGGATAGGCACAAGCACGTCTTCAACTTATAGCCGAGATATTGGAGTTTTTTTTTTTCACAAGCTGTGAGTGTAACTGTTACCTATGTGTTAGTTATGCAACATGGATGACTTGCTCCAAAGAATATCAAAGTCACTATGCTCAATAAGATGGAATAGTTAATGTGTGGACAGCAGAAAACCGAACAAAAAAAGTTGTCCATCTTAGTGCTCAGATAATAAGACACAAAGACCTATTCTACTAAAAAGTTGAGTATGAGGAGGAAGGAGAACCTTCACAACTGTGTAAGCTCGGTGCTGGACGACTTGAAAAAAAAAAAGTGCAATCACCTTTGCAACAAAGTTTCAAAAGTGCAATCATCTTGGCAACAGTTTGAAAAGTCCAATCTTTGCAATAAGGTTGGAAAAGTGCAATAACCTTTACAACAAAGTTTTAAAGTGTGATAAACTTTGCAACAAAATTTTAAAAGTGAAATAATCTTTGTATCAAAGTTTTAAAAAATGCAATCATCTTTGCGACAAATTCAAAAGTGCAAATTATCTCTGCAACAGTTTAAAAAGTACAATAATTTTTTACACCAAGGTGTCAAAAGTGCAATCATCTTTGCAACAAAGTTTTCTGATCATTATTATTATTAAAATCAAGGGAGGAAACACTAAACCCATAGAATCATACAGCACCTGTGGGGGATGTGGAAGGCATTCAGGTTTAATTCGGGGAACTGGAACACACATCCAATTCCCTAGATCAAGAGCCCCTCACCAGCATCAAGGAACCTTCCTTGAGGGGACTTTACTGATCAGCTCTATACATTTAGTGCTCCAGTGATAAAAACATACCAGGAATGTATTTATAGAGATTAAGTGAGCACTTCAATAAAACCGTCAAGTACTGATACCTCTGCATCTACATCAGAGGAACCATAACCATGCACCTTAACCCAGTAGACTTGCATCATCTATCTCCTGAAACTTTTATCTCCAAAAGCAGCACTACCAGAATTAAGTTATGCATACAGCAATTTTAACAAGTGCAATAGTAAAAAGGAAATTAGCAAATTTGGAGTTGTCTGGAACATAACACTAATTTTCCCTCTCATTAACCCGTAAACGGTCCAAATGTATATATACATATGTCCTTACTGTTAGCGCCCCAAATGTAGATCTACATTTTATTCTTCCTGCCTCCAAATTTGGCACGACTGGCCTGCGGTGCCTGGTCAGCATAGAATGCACAGTATTAAAATAATCTGGGACCACTTAGTACCTTGTGGGAGCACCAGTTCAATTGAGATCCAACTTGAGCAAACAGCATGGCAAACACCTGGGATTCACTGACATGTAGTATTAACACTCCCATTTTAAGAGGAAAGTGATGTTGACCCCGAGTTTAGTGGCTTTGAGGTGGATGTGGCCATAAGTGGTCGAGGAAATATCAAAAACCTCGATAATTACCCATGTGCAACATTTGTGCAACACCCTTTCAGAATGTCTTATAACCTATACCTTAAGTAAAGAGAAACAATTCTGGAAAGTGTAATATGTGTTCGGCAGGCTGGCTGGCGGGGTGGCTGCCTGGCCAACTGGCTGGCTGGCGGGGTGGCTGCCTGGCCAACTGGCTGGCTGGCTGCTGGCTAGCTGGCTCTATCTCCATCTGTCTGTCTGTCGTATCTATGTTTACCTCTGTCTATCTGTCTCTATCTCTGTCTCACAGGTACACAAATACAATTATACATAGTGTAAATTACCTAGGATAACCCAAAAAATCCAGACAAAGTGCTACACTGTGCTTGTCGATCTAATGCATAAACATGACTGACATATACGTATTCATATTTGCTCAGGAACCTGACGTGATGACAAAGTCGTGTGTAATACCTGGTGGTTCACGAGTGGCGCTCTCTGAAAGAGAGAGACAGACAGAGAGAGACAAGCAGACAGAGAGACAGATAAGCAGAGACAGAGATAAACAGAGAGTTAGACAGACAGATAGATGGAGAGCTAGACAGACAGATAGACATGCTTGTGTGTAACAGTGAAAACAAATAAAGGCAGGGCTGTGGACGCTCATCAAATGTCACCACTACACTGTCAGCAGTGACTGACACTTTGTCTCACATCATGCTTCAAGGGAATTTATTATTATTATTATTACAGTATATTATATACTCCTGCGTATCCAAAACATTGTTGGGACCTATAAATACTTTGTATATATTCCTATCAATAGTAAATGACCAAGGCAGGTGTAAGTGTTCACCTGTCATTGTGTTTGTGACAATATGAGAACAATTTCAGTACCTAACATCAGTGTCAGAACAAAGAATGGCTATGAAGTCACAAGAACTCCTATAAATTGTAATTATCAAAACATAAAAATTATATAAAATATAAAAACGAGAAAAAAAGATATATTGGCAACACTTCTGCAAGTGGCAGGTGAGCATCCAGTGCCAACTTTGCAGCCTCAATATCTCAGTAAGTAATGATCCTAAACATTTTTTTTATCCTATAACACTTAGAAAAATGCACTCTAATTCTATAAAAAAAAAATCAAAATACTTGGAGTGCTGGGTGAGAGAACGCATATACAGTAAACGTTTGGACTGTTTATGGGTTAATGTTCTTCACTTAATGTCACACACTTTTAACTCTACTTCAGTGCTGATTTTCAAATATTTTGTATTTGAAGTGATCTTTTTTTGGCTAGCAGCCATAACAATGCTATTTCCCCAGCAATGTTATGCTGACAACATGAAGAAATATGCATTAGGTTCATAAAAAGTAAGGTACTGAACACCAGCTTCGAGGCTCATTCCCCCTTATTCCACTGTCTTCTGTGCATAATTCTGTAAGACTGGGGGTCTGACTGCCTCGTCTTCCACTGATAAATTTGGCACAGCATGCCCAACTTATTACCATTAACTGATATGCTAGGTAAGCACAAATAGAATGAGTGTCTGTCTTGTGCTCAGCAAATGAAGGATCGAGCCTCCACTCCATCCTGCACTGAATGACCTACACGAATTAAAAAGAAAAAATTACCATTGGGTATGAAGTTTTCTTTACTCTGATCCTTCTAGATGTGCCTTGATGATCACTTTTGGTAAAAAGAGGTGGATTTTTTTTCATTCTCTGACACTGCATGATCCCTACAGGTTTAGAGCTTCCACTTTAATAATGTGATATATTGTCACATTTACCTCTTAGTTCCAGGAAAATAGTGCTGCTTGCCATGGCTTCTACAAAAATGTGTTAACAAGCATGAAAAACCCCAAAACATTTCATTGTGGCTGAGAATTTGTCATTTTCTCTCACATTATAATAATAATAATTGGCAGTTTGCAGAGATATATTGTGTATTTTTATACATATATACTTCTAAGCTGCTGTATTCTGGGCACCTCTGCAAAAACAGTGATTATGTGTGAGTGTGGTGAAAGTGTTGAATGATGATGAAAGTATTTTCTTTTTGGGGATTTTCTTTCTCTTTGGGTCACCCTGCCTCAGTGGGAGACGGCCGACTTGTTGAAAAAAAAAAAAATAATACTTTATTTCAGCATGATACAATGTTTGTACAAAGGGAAATGACATTTAGGTACTAAACACTGTACAGAAGGCAGTATTTGTGACTTAGTACCATTTGGCATTTTGAACATTGCCTCCACATTGCACATTTTTTTTTTTTTTTTCAAAATTTCATGACATTTCCCCACAGGACATCAACACGCAGCATTCTGCCCCACATGCAGTCAGTGTTGCACCGACGGACAGCTATTTCGTAAATGTTAAACCTCTTTTTGTACAGTTTGTAAGTACATTAAATATTTGGGAAAATACTTTAGTGCTGTAATAACTTTTACTCCCCTTAAGTTCAATACAAGTACTCTGCTAAATGTAATGACCTACACATCTTTACTGGATACATCTACTTTGCTTCACAAAAACCTGCACTTCTGAGACACCACCAAATTATATTTTGGTTGTCTTTAACCGAGTCACAGCTGACCAGGATGGTGCAAAACATTGTCTGGAATTTCCTCTCATAAGTGCAATAAAGTCAATACCACGGCTGGAGCAGTTCGCGAATACCTGCACGTATTTTATTTATTTTATTATCACACTGGCCGGTTCCCACCAAGGCAGGGTGGCCCGAAAAAGAAAAACTTTCACCATCATTCACTCCATCACTGTCTTGCCAGAAGGGTGCTTTACACTACAGTTTATAAACTGCAACATTAACACCCCTCCTTCAGAGTGCAGGCACTGTACTTCCCATCTTGAGTCCTGGAGATGGGAAGTACAGTGCCTGCACTCTGAAGGAGGGGTGTTAATGTTGCAGTTTAAAAACTGTAGTGTAAAGCACCCTTCTGGCAAGACAGTGATGGAGTGAATGATGGTGAAAGTTTTTCTTTTTCGGGCCACCCTGCCTTGGTGGGAACCGGCCAGTGTGATAATAAAATAAATAAAATACGTGCAGGTATTCGCGAACTGCTCCAGCCGTGGTATTGACTTTTATTCTCTACCGGGGCAGATCATAAACTATTTTATCATTGTAGTTCTTAAGAAATTAAATGGTTCCTAAGTGCCATTTTTTAAGCTCATCTTTAAGATCTTTTTATATCTTGTCTGCATAATATTTTAAGCAGAGTGCACTGCTGCATATTTTAAGCAGAGTGCACTGCTGCATATTTCAATTTTGGCTAAAATACATTGTGAACAATTTTTTCAGAATTGTTCTATCTATATAACTGAAAGCTATTTAAAAATTTGTCAGAGCAGTATATGAATTTGTTGCAATTTCACTTGTGATCTTTAGATCTCTCTTCTCTCTGTCAGATGCTTTTAATATTTTATCACCATACAGTACAAGTATGATTCATGTGGCCTTATTTTTTTTTAACACACTGGCTGTCTCCCACTGAGGCAGGGTGACCCAAAAAAGAAACACTTTCACCATCACGTACACTATCACTATATTGCCAGAGGTGCACAGAAACACGAAATTCCATGATCCATCACTCCATCTGCTCAATTTAACATTCAGGAAGAATGAAAAATTGAGCAGATGGATAAGTATTTTTTTAATTTGCATACGATCTTCGCATCATCTGCAAGTATAGTTTTTGTGCCTTCTGGCAAGTCATTTACATAAATTAGGAACATTAATTGTGTAAGCTTTGACTATTGTGGCAGCTGCTACTGATACACCCAGAGGGCATTTTTCTCATTATTCTTCTCGTGTTTCTTCCAAATATAAAAATTCTTATACACTATAACACTGTGAGAGCAGGAGAGAGAATAAAAGAGAGAAGAACAAAGGAAAACAAGAGAAAGAACGAGAAAGCCAGAAACAGCATGAGAGTGTGAATGTGTGTGTGTGTACGTGCACGTGTGTGTACGTGCACGTGTGTGTACGTGCATGTGTGTGTGTGTGTTTGTGTACATGCATGTGTGTGCATGTGTACGTGCATGTGTGTGTGTACGTGCACAAGTGTGAGTGTGCATATACAGAGTACCATAAATCACAAGGATTCAACCCTCAACACAAGCATGAGGCTGGCACACTACACACTATACCAATTAACATAGAAAAGGATCCGAGGAAAAGCTTACTAGTTATTCACTGTATACCCCACTACTGCTTTCCAATTTTTTTTTTTATGGTTCTCCTCTGCCATGGAAGTACATTGCAATATTTGGTAATACTCCTACAAATCTGGTCAATAAAAGCAACATGGAGCAATATATTTCCCCTTTATAAAATACCCTATAACTGTTCACAAATCTACAGGTCTTTCCATACTTATAAATTTTGGTACAATGACAATCAAATTATCAGAGGTAATGTATACATTTGAAAAATTTGTATTCAAAGACCACACATCTCCACTTTAAACTAAATAATGAAAGGAAATGTATTTATAAACCACAAAACAAGTATATATGGTCCTCGTTTTACAATATTTTGATTTTACAATGCCGTGAGAAAATTGCAAAACTTTTTTTGTACTGTACAGTACATTTATTGATAGGATAAACTTGTATGCACTGACTTACTTTTCAATACTGGTACTTACAGTAAATTTTCTCTTTAACATGTCAGCCATTTCCTACCCAGGCAGGGTGACCTAAACAGAAAAACCCAAAAACAAAGAAAAGAAACTTTTATCATCATTCAACACTTTCACCATTCCTCATAGATAATCACTGTCTTTGCAGAGGCGTTCAGATACGACAGTTTAGATGTCCCTCCAAACTTTCAATATCCCAAACCCATCCTTTAAAGTGCACGCATTGTACTTCCCACTTCCAGGACTCAAGTCCGGTTAACCAGTTTCCCTGAATCCCTTCACAAAACATTACCCTGCTCACATTGAAACATCTCGTAATTATTTGTTTATTTACACATTCAGTGACGGTACTTATTTAATTACTTATCATATCAGATCCGACTTAACGACATTTTCAACTTACAATGGGTTCCTCGGAGCATAACCCCTATGTAAATCGAGCACCACCTGTACAGTGCTCAAGTCTCCAGTCTCATGTCTTACCCTAAAGACTTAGCTTTACAACACCTGATAAAAATCTTAACCTGGCCTATTATAACCAAAGAGAATAACACCACCATTATCACAGATATTTCCTCACTTTTTTCTCAAAAGCCCGATGAATGAAGTTTATAAATTACCCTCTAACTGCAAAGAGAAGTGCAATACCATTTAACTTCACATGATTAAAATTTAGTAAAAATGTATGAAATAACTTTCACACATTAATAAAACTGAATTATGATTCTGACCCCTTGTAAAGCCACAATGTCCATAGTATGTTTAAAACGTCCATCACTAGCACAACTGAAAAACGGTTTAGTGATGCTGACAAGATGTGGAAAAAGACACTTATGTACAGTTCGGGACATTTGATACAGGAAATGTTTCACCATGAGCGGCTTCTTCAGTCCTAATACAGAAACAAGCAACTGTTAGTGCCCTCTCGGGGCATACAACCTGACTCCTGCCACTATATATAGTCTCTCCTCACTTAATGACGGGGTTCTGTTTCTAAGACCACGTCGTTAAACGAATTCGTCGCTAAGTGAGGACCATATTATAATGGTAGTGAGTTTGTGTCAACCATCGTTGATATTGTTTCAATGTCGCCTTTGCATCATTTAGAACATTTCTGATATATTTCTGAATGTTTATACAGTAGTGTACCATATATTGAAATAAACAGAATAGAGGAAATCAGCTCTAATATACATTATTTAGGTATGAATACTAGTCAGAGGGCCTGTCACAAGTCCGAGGCATCAGTAAACAAGTACGACACTAAGTGAGGAGAGGCTGCATCCGAAAAATGTTAAAAATAGTGCAAAGGTGACATTAAAACAATATCTAAAGATGGTTAACACAAACCCACAAGGAGTACAGCACGTCTGAAATATCGGTAAGAGGCAGCTCCTCGCTTAATGACCAATTCGCTTACCAACCTACTCTTAGGAATGGAACTCAGTTGTTAAGTGAGGAGTACCTGTACTCATTTCTTAGTTATCTCTGTATTAAGAATGAAGAAAGTGCTCAAGGCACAACATTTTCTCTAAAAAATGTCCAGAGCTACACATATGTCTTTTTTCCACATTTTGGTAGTTGTGTAGAAGGTTAAAACAACATGAGGCACTGAAAAGAAAACCAACGAACTTGCCAGTGATCAATACCTGCGTTTTCTCTGCCAAAACGTCCATCATTTTTTGAGTATCATATACATCACTCTGGGTGATACGTTCCTCACTTTTACCCTCCCTTTCCCAATGAGAATAAAGGGATGTTTAACCATGTGGTCATGTCCAAAAACAGTGATTTGGCTGCAGAGAAAAACAACGAACTTGCCATATCATCTTAAAGCTCATTAAATATGCTGTAAAATTTGAGACTAGTGTGATCAAAATGGTATGGTTAATTACCAAGATATTGTTGCAAACATGTTGCAAAAGATTCTATGCAATTTTCTCAAAAATGACATTTGACGAGTTCGTTGGTTTCCTTCCGAGTACTTACAATGGTATAGTGTAATTTGATCAATATAATGCAGTCGCCACATGGAAAAAAAAAAACATAAAACAATGCAATTAAACCTTGAACTTAATGGTCCCTACTTTGTCTTCTAGAGACCAACACCCAAATTAGTCAGATGCACTTTTCTCATATATATTTGCAATTTTCTCCTCTGTACCCTATCTGCTAAAGAAGACCTCATTCAGAGGTTGAAATATACAACTCCTACTTCACTCTGTCTCTGTCTCTATGCAAGTTTATGGGCTACAGATGAAACAGTGTTACATTAAGTTCTCTACTGTATCATGTCAAGTATTCTTCATCAACAGTGATGAACAAATTCTGCCTATTAATTACCAAGATAGAACAAACAATTCCACAATTTAAAAAAATCATACCAATTTAATATCTGAAATTTAAAAATTTGAGCAAGGCTTTTAAAATGGAAGCATAAATGGGATATTTTACACTCAGAAGCAAATGAAAGATTCAGGTCTTACTAAAGAAAAATACAGATAAATGAAAAAAAATGGCAAGAGATTGTGTAAAATGCAGCTATACACAAATAACCCGCACATAAAAGAGAGAAGCTTACGACGACGTTTCGGTCCGACTTGGACCATTGACAAAGTCACAGTGTGACTTTGTCAATGGTCCAAGTCGGACCGAAACGTTGTCGTAAGCTTCTCTCTTTTATGTGTGGGTTATTTGTGTATCGTTCCAGTCACGGTATTGTGCCTTTTTTTGTTATAAAATGCAGCTGTGGGCCAGTACTTTACCCTGGATATTCAATACTGAAGAAGAGGGCACTGTGATATATAACTAAAGAAGATACATTAGATAATCAGGTAAACATACACGTATATATTAATTATCATGTGGAGAACATTAGATTTTTAAAAAAAAATACAGTATTATGAAAAACATATGAAAACATATCACTAGTATGTTACAAATGAGCCGAGATCCCATTCTTAATGATTGTAAGGTACAGCTTCTGTAGTGATTCAGACTATGATTTAGTCAGTAATCTATAGGACACAATAATAATAACCACCATTTCTTAATAAAATTACATCTGCCAGTAAGCATGCACTATTACAGTAAACCCCAGATTTAACAATCTTCAGAAATACCGGAAAAAAAATGTGCTGGGCCAAATGATTTGGAAATGGTCAAAGTCCACTGTTATTGTTATGATCACAGCAAACAATCTCATATCTACAACAATCGTCATTACTGGCCACCCACTCCCTTTCCCTATTAAACTGAGGGTTTACTGTACGAAGCCTGATCTATACAAGCCAAATTTTTGGTCTCTTAAGGTCACCTTATAACCTTGTATCATTAAGCAAGGACAAATGACATGAATAGACAAAAGTATTAATGGCTATCCTTTGCATATTATACTGAAATAAAGTCACATTAAACACTAATTAACATTGTTCTTATAAAGCATGTTTTTAATTCAGAAATAAAATACAGTTCGTATATTAAAATCTTGGTTTGGAATTATTAAGATCCATTAACTAGTAACACTTAGAAAATACAATATTGTATATGAATTTATCAAAACTTTTTATGTCTCTCTGACCTCATGAAAGGAGTTATATCTGTTAATGGTTCCAAGGATTACTGACCCCTGGGACCCAGTCTCAGACCAAGAATATTATCCTCTCACTGTATATATGCTTGCAAAAGTGATTTAGGTAACAACAACACTTTCACTACCTTGCACTGGCTGACTACATATCAATCAACGGATGTAAGGATCATCGCCCCTGCTACCTGGTCTTACACCAGGCCTCCTAAATTAGAGAGATTACAGAAAATATAAAAATAATACCAGAAAGTGCATACTGAATGTAAACAGAAGCATGTAAGTAGATGTTCAAGATTTACCTGTTATCTTATGCGTTGGCTATCATTAGGGAATATCTTTCATTTGTACAATGAGAAGTGATGTTATTTAAAATATTATTAGCCATGAAGGGACAAAGAGGTGATACAAAACTATTATGTTATGGAAAAAGGTGTAAATTAAGGGAAAAACCCAACAGAGAATGTACCAATGCCAGAATGATCACATACATATTTTAGCAAGTGCTCACAAGCCTAAGTTTTAATTTCACCATACAGTAGAGTCCCACTTTATAAAAATTTTGCACTCATGGTATTAGCAGCTTGAAATCAATTAATCACTTATGAATGCTGAGCTGTAGTTACAATCATTGCAAATACTTTATTGAAGCAAAAAACTTTTAAATATCTTTTTTTTTACCAAATGCAATAATTATGTGTATGTTCATTTCATATTTACTTGGTAAAGATTGTCAAGAACTACAGATTTAATATTTATCATGTTCCAAAGGCTGAATTAGTCTATTTTTTTTCTTGGTTAGTTTTTATCAAAAATATTCCTACTCTATGTATAACTTTGATGGGTTCCGAGTTTTCCTAATCTTGCGGCCCGGCCCTGGGTCAGACTTGCCTGATTACCTGGTCAACCAGGCTGTTCCTGCTGGTTCATTTCATGTTTATTGTTCTGGTCACAGTATTGTGCCTTTGTTCTTTACTTGCTGGGTAGATAATGGTCAAGAACCAATTTATATATACAATTTCCTTAAGGCCGTGTGTCTGTGCTGTGGTAGCCCCTAGTTACTATCATGCACTGGACATGTTCCATAGGTATGGCACAGGACCTTACACCACACCCTCCTTCACACCCCTGTCTTCCATCTCTCTCTCTTTTCTCCTTTTTCCTCTACTAAAGAAATGTGAGCTCTCTACACATGCATAAAATGAACACAATGTACGATTCTGTAGGAAAGTGAAGAAGAATCCTTCCTCATATGTGTCATAAGGCCTGGTCACAGACCGGGCCGCGGGGGCGCTGACCCCCGGAACTCTCTCCAGGTAAACTCCAGGTAAGAGGCAACTAAAATACTGGGAGCAAGGGGCTAGTAACTCCTCCTCTATAAATTACTAAATGTAAAAAGAAAAACTTTTGTCTTTTCTTTTTCAGGTCACCCTGATTTGCTGGGAGATGGCCGGTGTGTTAAAAAATTTTCTTTCAAATATATGCACTGATTGTAACAGGAGGTCAGCATTTCTAAGTCATTATATGGTTTCAAAGTGCCAATATCACAAATGTGAAGCATCCAAGATGGGATCCTCCTCCTGTATCACAATTCATTTAAAGAATCTAGTTTATTATTTTGAGCAATAAAATCTTAAGATTTTTTATTTCAATAATTCCAGGATGCTCTTCTTTCTTTTGCATGGACAAGAAAAATATTTTCACACACCCACAGGACTAGTCAATAAATCTTGCACTATCCAACTTCACAAGATCATTGAAGGATATTTCAAGCAATGCTCAATGATATCATGCAACATATTTTTCCTGGTTTGACTGTCCTCTCAATTTAACCACAGTATATTACGGATGTGGACATACCATACGTACAAAGTACACTGTTAGGTATACCAATATTACACTTGTCGGGCACTTTAACTGGAAAATGCATATTTTTTCTACACATACATACCCTGCTTGGCACCTTCACCTCACAAATGGTGTAACTTCATTCTCCTGTAGAGGTGGTGGAGGCTGGCTGCTGGTGTGGTCATAGTTTACTAATCGACGCCCTACCAGATACTTGTCGTTTTTTATGTGTTCGTAGAGGCGTGTAAACTGTACAACTTGCATGATGATGAGACTAGAGAGTAAAGTTATAACCAAGAGTGCTGGGTAGATACGACGCTCTACCAAAATCTGCAAAAACAAACAAATAAATAAAAATTCTTACAAACAATACATACAGCTAAAAATATAAAAATAAAAACTCATTACAAAATTTAATTTTCTAAATAACTTAAATATCCTAACTACAGTAACTGATTTGTAAATTACCTAACCTAAACTATCTGATTTGTAAATTACCTAACCTAAACTATCTGATTTGTAAATAACCCAACCTAATCTAATTTGTAAATCACCTATCCTATCTGATTTGTATATCTAAAACATTAATTAAATATGCCTAGTAGTACTGGTATTTTGTATGTTGTGATTATGTTCCCTCCTACCCATATTCCTTCAGCTTAGGCAACAATTTTAATGCTTTTCCTTTTGCAAAGCTAATTCACAAATTAACAACTGGATGACATTTCTGTTTGAAATTTATGGGTTGTGAATTGTTCCAGCTAAGGCACTGTGACTTTTATTCTCAAGTATACGATATAATCAAAGTTCCTCCCTTCACAAGACTTAATGTTTCTAGTGCTCCAACCACCACACTGAGACTTTTATTACTGTACTGTGAAAAAAAAAATACATATGCTATAATGCTGATGTAATTATAAATATGGTCAAGCCTAAGTTTATAAAAATACAAATTTAATATTTTTTTTTTTTTAACACATCAGCCATCTCCCACCGAGGCAGGGTGACCCAAAAAAGAAACGCTTTCACCATCATTCATACATAATCACTGTGTTTGCAGAGGCACTCAGATACAACAATTTAGATGTCACTCCAAACAGCCAATATCCCAAACCCACCTCCAGGACTCAAGTCTGGCTAACTGTTTTCCCTCAATCTCTTCACAAAATATTACCCTGCTCACAGTAATCACAGCAAGTGGAGAATATGAAGTAGTATAAACAGATATTGTATCTTTATACATATATGCTTTTATATATATATATATATATATATATATATATATATATATATATATATATATATATATATATATATATATATATATATATATATATATATATATATATATATATATATATATATATATATATATATATATATATATATATATATATATATATATATATATATATATATATATATATATATATATATATATATATATATATATATATATATATATATATATATATATATATATATATATATATATATATATATATATATATATATATATATATATATATATATATATATATATATATATATATATATATATATATATATATATATATATATATATATATATATATATATATATATATATATATATATGATTTATGATTTATGAAGGATGAGGTTAATCATAGAATTGATGAGGGAAAAAAGGTGAGTGGTGCGTTGAGGTATATGTGGAGTCAAAAAACGTTATCTATGGAGGCAAAGAAGGGAATGTATGAAAGTATAGTAGTACCAACACTCTTATATGGGTGTGAAGCTTGGGTGGTAAATGCAGCAGCGAGGAGACGGTTGGAGGCAGTGGAGATGTCCTGTTTAAGGGCAATGTGTGGTGTAAATATTATGCAGAAAATTCGGAGTGTGGAAATTAGGAGAAGGTGTGGAGTTAATAAAAGTATTAGTCAGAGGGCAGAAGAGGGGTTGTTGAGGTGGTTTGGTCATTTAGAGAGAATGGATCAAAGTAGAATGACATGGAAAGCATATAAATCTATAGGGGAAGGAAGGCGGGGTAGGGGTCGTCCTCGAAAGGGTTGGAGAGAGGGGGTAAAGGAGGTTTTGTGGGTAAGGGGCTTGGACTTCCAGCAAGCGTGCGTGAGCGTGTTAGATAGGAGTGAATGGAGACGAATGGTACTTGGGACCTGACGATCTGTTGGAGTGTGAGCAGGGTAATATTTAGTGAAGGGATTCAGGGAAACCGGTTATTTTCATATAGTCGGACTTGAGTCCTGGAAATGGGAAGTACAATGCCTGCACTTTAAAGGAGGGGTTTGGGATATTGGCAGTTTGGAGGGATATGTTGTGTATCTTTGTGTGTATGCTTCTAGACTGTTGTATTCTGAGCACCTCTGCAAAAACAGTGATAATGTGCGAGTGTGGTGAAAGTGTTGAATGATGATGAAAGTATTTTCTTTTTGGGGATTTTCTTTCTTTTTTGGGTCACCCTGCCTCGGTGGGAGACGGCCGACTTGTTGAAAAAAAAAAAAAAAAAAAATATATATATATATATATATATATATATATATATATATATATATATATATATATATATATATATATACATACATACATATACATACATACATACATACATACATACATACATACATACATACATACATACACATACATTTTTTTTTTTATTGCACTGGCCGATTCCCACCAAGGCAGGGTGGCCCGAAAAAGAAAAACTTTCACCATCATTCAGGGAAACCGGTTATTTTCATATAGTCGGACTTGAGTCCTGGAAATGGGAAGTACAATGCCTGCACTTTAAAGGAGGGGTTTGGGATATTGGCAGTTTGGAGGGATATGTTGTGTATCTTTATATGTGTATGCTTCTAGACTGTTGTATTCTGAGCACCTCTGCAAAAACAGTGATAATGTGCGAGTGTGGTGAAAGTGTTGAATGATGATGAAAGTATTTTCTTTTTGGGGATTTTCTTTCTTTTTTGGGTCACCCTGCCTCGGTGGGAGACGGCCGACTTGTTGAAAAAAAAAAAAAAAAAAAAAAAAAAAAATATATATATATATACATATATATATATATATATATATATATA
>NC_091372.1:11156141-11268641 GCF_038502225.1 Cherax quadricarinatus
AGACATCCTATTGGGGCAAGTGTTCCACAAGGAAGCGTGCTGGGTCCATTGTTATGGAATGTCTACTTCAACGACCTTCTTCATCTCATCCCAGAATCACATGCATATGCAGACGACTGTACACTGACATTCACTTATCCAAGAGAAGAAATGCCAGCTGCTCTAAGCTACATCAATCACCAGCTGAGAGCTATATCAGCTTGGGGAAATAGATGGCAAGTAACATTTGCACCTGAGAAAATGCAAATGATGATCGTCTCTAGGCACCATGATGGTAATGCTGGTGCAGTAGTAAGGATGAATGGGAGGATGTTGGCACCTGGCGAAGAAGTTGATATCCTTGGGGTGAAATTTGACTCCAAACTAACCATGAAGAACCATGTTGTAAATCTTACAAACAAGGCAGCCAGGAAGCTTACAGCACTTCGCCGTATCTCCCATCTGCTTGACAGTAGGGGTTGCAAGATCCTGTACGAGGCACAAATGCGCTCACACCTTGAGTATGCTCCACTTTCTTGGTTTGCCTGCCCCCCTCTCATCTGCGACTGCTTGACAGAGTAGAGAACAGAGCAAGGCGTCTCATCTCTCGCCTGGACCCATCCTGGATAGATCTGTCATTTCAGCAGAGCCTTCAACATAGGAGGGATGTGGGTGGCCTTACTGTTATGTACAAGGCCAATATTGTCAAAATACCACACTTGGATCCACTTCTAGGACAGCGTGAAACAAGCTTTTATGCCACAAGACGGGCAGAAAGCAGCAACTTCACTCTGGCTGTACCCTTCTCCAGAACATCACTCCATCTGAGATCACACATACCCAGGATGACTAGAGTATGGAACACATTCGTACAGCATAATGATGTCAACGAGATAAAGTCAGTTGATCAAATGAAAATGCTGGCCCACAGATGGCTCCAACTTCATCCTGTTTCCTACTTGTATGTCTCATAACAATAAAAATGCTTTCAAATGAGCTGATGTAGGTAACAGCTCTTAGCTTGCCAATAAAGTTAGGAATCCTTAACCTGTAAATAAAGCTAGGGATCCTTAACCTTGTCAAACCCTGTAACCGTGTGTGTGTGTGTGTGTGTGTGTGAGAGAGAGAGAGAGAGAGAGAGAGAGAGAGAGAGAGAGAGAGAGAGAGAGAGAGAGAGAGAGAGAGAGATAGAGAGATAGAGAGATAGAGAGATAGATAGAGAGAGAGAGAGAGAGAGAGAGAGAGAGAGAGAGAGAGAGAGAGAGAGAGAGAGAGAGAGAGAGAGAGAGATAGAGAGAGATGAGAGAGAGATGAGAGAGAGATGGAGAGAGATAGATAGAGAGATAGAGAGAGATAGAGAGAGAGATAGATAGATAGATAGAGAGAGAGAGAGAGAGATAGATAGAGAGAGAGATAGAGAGAGAGAGAGAGATAGAGAGAGAGAGATAGAGAGAGATAGAGAGAGAGAGATAGAGAGAGAGAGAGAGAGATAGATAGAGAGAGAGAGATAGAGAGAGATAGAGAGATAGAGAGATAGAGATGAGAGAGAGAGAGAGAGAGAGAGAGAGAGAGATAGAGACAGAGATAGAGATAGAGATAGAGAGAGAGATAGAGAGAGAGAGAGAGAGAGAGATAGAGAGAGAGATAGAGAGAAGAGAGAGATAGAGAGAGAGATAGAGATAGAGAGAGATAGAGAGAGAGGGAGAGAGAGGGAGAGAGAGAGAGAGAGAGAGAGAGAGAGGGAGAGATAGAGAGGGAGAGAGAGAGAGAGAGAGAGAGAGAGAGAGAGAGAGAGAGAGAGAGAGAGAGAGAGAGAGCGAGCGAGCAAGCATTCAGCCATTCACTCAACAACTGTTTTTCCAGAAGTGTGTTGATGTCACAGTTCAGGTGACCCTTCGAACTGAAATATCCTCACCAGTTTTCCTGAATCCCTTCATAAATGTTACCTTGCTCATACTCCAAACAGCACATTGCCACATAAATCACTTGTCTCCACTCTCTCTCAATTATTATTACAGGAAGGCTCCAATTATACAGCAGGTTAAGTTCCAGGCTACCACTGTCAAGTGAATCATAGCCTTTCTTCACTTTCAAATTCATATCAAAGCCTGATAACATGCTTACACTATCATATATTAAGTGAGCAATAGAGCTAGGTCTAAAAAATGCATATATAGTACACACATTACTTATCTGAAAATACTTTCCTGAGCATATAGTGAGAGTGAGTGGTGAACATATTTATTATAGGAAGCCTGAATAAATAAATGGGTATAATTGAAAACTGCTGAATTAGGAAAATGCTGTAAAGCAAAGCACTGTAAAGTTGGGCCCTCCTGTATTAGGAAGGCCCAAGGAAGATCTAAATCCATATGGGTCATGAGGTGCCTGGGGAATGGCAGATACAGTGGAACCTTGGTTTTCGTCATTAATTTGTTCCAGAAAGTTTGATGAAAACCGAATTTGACGAAAACTGAAGCAATATTTCCCATAAGAAATAATGTAAATCCAATTAATCTGTTCCAGACACCCAAAAGTATTAACAAAAAATACATTTTATGGAGAATAACTATGGTTTTACATACAGAAAACAATGAGAAATAAATATAAAGGACTAATGAAATGGATAAATGAACATTGAACATCACTTCTACCTTTATTGAAGACTCTTGCTGGTGTATGGAAGACAGCGAGGAAGGAAGAGGAAGGACAGGTTATCTCTACCACCATCCCCAGCAGCCTCTACCACCATCACTACCTCCCTCTACCACCATCACTACCACCCTCTACCACCATCACTACCACAAGTAACAATGCCAGACTGACTCAGAATGTGTGGGATGCTTTGTGTTGGTGTGGGCGGACATGTTCAGTACAGCTGACCACTGTCAACTTGATGAAAATTGAGGTGATGAACGAAAACTGGGAAAAAATTTGACAAAAAGAGTCGAAAACCGAATTCGATTAAAACCAGGGCAAACGAAAATCAAGGTTCCACTGTAATCAGTTTTATCTAAGGAAAGGACAGCTACAATTCCCTGCATCAAGAGCCCTTCTTGGCATCAAGACACCCCTCTTGAACAGTGCCTATTCTGTAGTTAATTCACATGAACTAGGGTACAGTATTCTGAAAACACTTAACTCTTGAAGCTAAACAACATACAACTTACCATAATGCCCCACTGCCGAAGCCTCACAATAACTTGGGTCCAACCTAACATGATCCATGATGCCAAAAGGGTAATGCCTCGGATGCCAAGAAGACAGAGGTATAATCCACATGCACCAGTGTATAGCTCATGAACCTGAAAGAATGGATATGGATTTGATGAAAGAATATATGCACTGTTCAAAGAATGAAGAATTAGAGCCATATGCAACATCTGGGTATCTTTATTTGTAGACATTTTGCCCTCCACTGGCTTTATCGGCACAATACAAGGACATAATGGAAAGACTGTAGAACTACAGACAAAAGATGAGGTAATTAGTCCCTCAGCCTTGGAGTTGGTGGAGAGCATTGTAGTCTTGAAGACTACGGTGCTTTTCACCAACTCCAAGGCTGAGGAATTGAATGCCTCATCTTCTGTATATAGTTATACAGTCTTTCCATTACATCCTTGAATTTGCAATGATAAAGCTACTGGATGGTAAAACATCTACAAAAAAAGATACCCAGGTGTTGCACGTGTGTCTAATTCTTCATTTCGTTGGTATAGTATAACATTCATGTACAACCTGTAAGAGGAATGCATTATTCAAAACACTGTCAGTTTAACAATGACGTTCACCTCCCTCCAGGAACTCTTCTGCAAATAATGCTTTAAAATGACCTATCTCAACAGGGCATGAATACGAGAGCTATGGTATGACATTGCCCAAAATATTCACTGGTGCCCAAATTGCACAAACTATAACCATCAGTGACATTTATTCTTCATTCATACCATTAAATTTAACAACAGTCCTAAACCACCATAAGTAATAGCAGCAGGTGTAAATAAGAGAGAATTTTTTATTTTTTTATTTTATTAGCACATCGGCTGTTTCCTACCGAGGTAGGGCGACCCAAAAAAGAAGAAACACTTGTATCACTCACTCCATCACTATCTTACCAGAGGTGTGCCAACACTACAGTCCAAAAACTGCAATTTATCTCCACCCCTCCTTCAGAGTGCAAGCACTGTACTTCCCATCTCCAGGACTCAAGTCCAGCTAACTGGTTTCCCTGAATCCCTTCATAAATGTTACTTTGCTCACACTCCAACAGCACTCCAATTTGGCTCCTTTCCTGGGTGTGCAATAATGAGCAGTGAAGTGGTAGTGGCACAGTGTAATAGTGGTTGCAGATTACAGTGGTACTCTTTTAGTGTGTAGTGCAGTGATGGGGTGATACAGAGCAGTGATTTGTTTGTAAAGTGTATTGCAGTGCTGTGTAGTATACTACTGAGCCTTTTTTCATCTTGCAGTGAACTATTCTAGGTGTCCCCTCACTGTACACAAAAGATGTGACGTAAATGGTTCAGAAAACTGACTAGTTGAGGAATGAGACACTTGTGCAACATTTGTGAATCTTTATTGAGGAAACGTTTCACTAGCCAGTGGCTTCTTCAGTCCAATACAGGAATGAATGGCAGAAGATGAGGAGAGAATTGAGATAATCAGTCCCTCAGCCTGGACTGAAAAATCCACTGGCTGGCAAAATGTTTCCTCAATAGAGATTCCCAAATGCTGCACAAGTCTCATTCATGCAAAAGATGTGTTGCAGACTTGTTGCAGGCATACTAAGGCTCCCTCACACCATCTACCCTTAATTTCCAATAAGAATAATCTTCAGAATATTTTTCTAGCCTCTCTGATCGTATACTGACCGGGACGCAGGGGCACTGACCCCCGAAACCCTCTCCAGGTATACTCCAGGTATATCTTGAAAGTTCCAGAGGACTGTTTTTTCAAAGACAAACAGACACTGAGGTATGCTAGGTAATTTTCTATATACCCTGACCCCACCATGTACTGTATAAGGCCATTTTGTTTATGCCTTGACCTCACCATGTACTAAACAGGAGGGCCCTACTTATACAACAGGATAAGTTCTGGACTATTACTGTAAAGACTAACATTGCTGTAAAGTGAAATATAGCCATTTTTCACTTCCAAATGCATATAAAAGCCTGATATCATTTTTACACTATCATACATTAAGTGAGCAATAGAGCTAGGCCTAAAAATGCATATTACTTACCTTTAAATATTTTTGTCCTTAGCCATTAGTGAATATATTTATTGTAGGAAGTATGAATAAATGAAGAACGGGTATAATTGAAAACCTATGCAATAGCAAATCGCTGTAAAGCTGGACCCGCTTGTATGTGATTATTAGTGAATATTCATTTAGAGGATGTCACAATTCAGATGGACAATTGAACTGTGATATTCGAGCACTTCTGGCAAAACAGTTATTGAATGAATACTGGTAAATACATTTCCTTCTTTGAGCAAAAGACAGCAGATGTTGTAAAATAGCTATATTAATAATAATAATAGATTTACAAGATGATAAGGCCAAACAGGTGATCCATCACTGAGGGGGGAAAAGGTAGACAGGTTTGATCTGTGGAAAAGAAAGCTCCATTTCCTTGAATCAAGAGCCTATCAAGACACCATTTTCCCATCCCCTCGAAGAGTTAAGGAAGGTAGAAGAGGGTTGTTGAGTTTTCAGAGTAATAAAACCAAGATGTCATTCAGTACACCATTCATTACACAACTTACATTCACACCATACAACACACTCATTACAACCACAAGTACAAAAAGCACAGAATATTCTTAAAAACAATAAATAAATCATAACACGTTAAAACCATCACTATCCCTTCAATACTCCAAATCACTCTCGCAAAATTTTCTCCATAAAAGTCATCAGGGTCTCTGCAGATAACCCAGCAATTAATAAACTCCATGACACAAAACTAAGTCTGTAGCCTAGGACTTGTTATTAAAATATGCATCACAGTAAAGGGATTGACCTGCCGGAAAGATGCTTCAAAATCAGACTGAAAACATGCACAGAAAGCTTAAGGAAAGAATGGTAGTTACAATTATTACTATAATCATGAGTGGTTTGGGATATTGGCAGTTTGGAGGGATATGTTGTGTATCTTTATACGTATATGCTTCTAAACTGTTGTATTCTGAGCACCTCTGCAAAAGCAGTGATAATGTGTGAGTGTGGTGAAAGTGTTGAATGATGATGAATGTATTTTCTTTTTGGGGATTTTCTTTCTTTTTTGGGTCACCCTGCCTCGGTGGGAGACGACCGACTTGTTGAAGAAGAAAAAAAAAAAAATCATGGGGAAGCACTAAACTCTTAGGGGTAATACAGCACGAAACTTTATCTTTAATAAATTTTTACACATCAAAAAATACGGAAGCAAAAATTAAAAATTTCCTGAAACCTGGCTGTAACAAAGAAATACGTCTTGGTATTTACTCTTCAGTGTTTCATCTGGTATTAGGGAATGTGTGTGTAGTATTAACTTGTGATTAGCTGTTGGTCCCACCTCATAACTTTCAAGTGACTGGCATGACTGAGCTCTGTCATATCTAATTATCAAACTGTATTTAGTGTTGAGTGGAGAACTGTTTGTTTATTCAGTTTTAATTAAAACTGCTGACATCAATATTAATTTACTGCCACTAATTTTTTTTACTCACCATTCAGTAACAATTTATTTCATAGCTAATTTCTTGTCATAATATAGACTTATTTATGATATAATCAAAGCAATCCTAAGTACAACATAGTCACAGCCGAAACCACATCCATAATTCAAGTAAATGTTGTAAGTCACAGCAAAATCTTGACAAGAGAGGAAATCTTTTCACTCTATAGGTGAAAAATGAGATACTAGATTCTTAATGAGACACTGAGGTTACTCAAACCTTGCCACCATGGTAGGCTGACAAAACATCAGGGAAATAGTCCCTTAAATCAGGTACTTGAGCTACTACACACCCTTCACCAAGGTAAGGTGACATAGCATCCAGAGGCCAGTGACAGCAAATTACACTTGCTAATGTGAAGGCAAAGATAATGATCACTAGACAGATGAAACTACTAACACTGATATGAAGATGAGAGAGATTTAGCATTCAATGATGAACTAGACATCTTGGTATAAAATCTTACTCTGTAATAAATACATGGAACAAAGAAGTGAACCTTGTAAGCAAGACTACCAACAACTCATAGGGCTAAGGCGCATCTCTCTCTCTCTCTCTTTCCTCTCTCTCTCTCTCTCTCTCTCTCTCTCTCTCTCGCTGGAGGCACAAGTTCACTCTCACCTTGAATATGAACCTCTCTCTTGGATGGCCTGCTGCCCATCCTATCTCCGACTTCTGGACCTGGTAGAAGATCCCGTAAGGCGACTCGTCTCGAGCTTCGACACGTCCTGGCTGGACCTGTCATTTCAGCAGAGTCTTCAACACTAGAGAGATGTCAGTGGCCTTACTCTTACACAAAGACCAATGTACAATGTATTTTATCAAGTGCTACCCATGTGGGTTATTCAGAACAAGCAAAAGGTAGAGGCTTGATCCTCCATCCACTAATCATAGCCTGGTGCCTGTTCAGTCAGGTTAAACAGCATTAATCAGACCAACGTACAGAACTCTGGATTCTCCACTTTGCCCAACATCAAGAAAAGCTCAAAGACAACTATTACATCACAAGACATGAAGTCATAGCAGTTTCACTCAGGAAGTTCCCTTCTCAAAGATATCACTCCATCAGTGATCATTCATTCCTCAGCTCACTCACATTTAGGAAAAAATTCAACAAATAAACATTAGACACATCAAATCAACTAAATTAAATCTTGGCCCAAAGAAGGCTCCACCACTCTGCCTTATATACAGTAAATCTTGCTTAATATTAAATAGCATAATGCACAACCTATAAATTAACTACAGTATATAATAAACACAGGATACAGAAACCTCATGTAAAACTTTTACCACCAAAAATATGACACTTTCATAAAACAATCTGGCCCAAGTGCATTGCTGTAAAAAAAATATAAAGGTAAGGACTGAAGAAAAAGCTGCAGCAAGACTGTTGTCCTGTGTTTAGTCTTCCCATGTTTTCTTCAATGTTCGCAAAGAGAGGGGGAGAAAGAGAGAGTACGAGCGCTTCAAGCACATACCGTATAATACACAAGTCAAATTTTAAACCCACATGTGGAGGCCTGATTCCCCATTCACTAATCATGACTCAATACCCACCTGTACTTCCCTATTTGTTAAGGGCAACAAACGCAAAGTGTGCGAGAGGTGGTCATAGTGAGAGGTATTAATAGTGAGAGGTGGTAAGAGTGAGAGGCATTAATAGTGAGAGGTGGTAAGAGTGAGAGGCATTAATAGTGAGAGGTGGTAAGAGTGAGAGGCATTAATAGTGAGAGGTGGTAAGAGTGAGAGATACATATGATACTGAAACAAGACAACGTGACGCAGTTAATGACTACTCCGATGCTGGCATCCACAAACAAATTATTACTAATTACAGTGGACCCCCGGTTAACGATATTTTTTCACTCCAGAAGTATGTTCAGGTGCCAGTACTGACCGAATTTGTTCCCATAAGAAATATTGTGAAGTAGATTAGTCCATTTCAGACCCCCAAACATACACGTACAAACGCACTTACATAAATACACTTACATAATTGGTCGCATTCGGAGGTAATCGTTATGCGGGGGTCCACTGTATTATCATTACAGCATCATATGTTCATAGAAGGTGCTAAACACATAGACCTTCTACAGAACCTGGGAAGTGGGAGGTAATCTAGAATGATTAAAGAAATAGGAAAGCTCCAATTGTAAAGGTTAAAGAATAAAACTGGAGAAGCAGGCAGAGGTGAGAGAATTAACACTGTGTATGTAATATCTGAATGACAGAAGACAGAACCACGGAATGTAAAAAAGTTTCACGAGTGCTTATGTAACTAGCAAAGATGGGTGGGAGGAAATGTTGCAGTTCAAAGGATTGCTTAAACTGAAGTGTCCATGCACCTCCGGCAACATAATGAGTGATGGTCAATGCATTTCCTTCTTTGGGTCACCATGCATTAATTGCAACAGAACTTGAACATATTAGAGAAATAATTGAACAAATAGCTCCAAAAGGTCATCCTTAGCAAGTTATAATAAAACTGAATGCCAGGAGCACCACAGTGTACCCCTGGATTAAGTCAGATTGAAACGTCGTCATAAGTTTCTCTCTCCTATGTGTGGATTACTTGTGTGTTGTTCCAGTTACTGTATTGTGCCTTTCTGTTCTTCCTAAATTAGTAAACATTACACCAAATTTGTCATCTGATGTGCACATGAAAAATACATTGGCAGCACATGCTAGGCTGGCAAACAAGAATTACCTTCAGAAATCAAAAAGACTTTGAAAGTCACTTGCCACGACACAAATATGACCACTACATATTTTCACATTACATAATTTTACAACATCATCTATTTCCCACCACAAAAGGGTAGCCCAAAGAAGGATACTCGTTCATTTTTCACAAGGACTCCAACGGAAATCACTTGGACTTTTTTAAGTTACACGAAGTAATTAATACTAAATGGTTGTAACTATAACCATATTTTTTAAAGGGGTGGACCAGTAAGCCAGCGGAAGGCCTCAGTCAGATGACTAAAAGCTCCAACGGTGGGTCATCACATGACTAAGACTCGTGTCAGGAAACACACGTCCTGTTTTCTGGAAACCTTACCTACCTAGATAATTTACACTACGTATGATAATTGTACTTATGTGCATCTGTGCCTAAATAAACTTACTTTGTCAAGCTGTAATGGCTTGACAAAGCTCCTGGACAGTGAAACGTTGTCACATTAGTTACACATGTGTCCTTTTACTAACACCCCACTGAAGAAGGTATTAATGTTGCAGTTTTATAACTGTAGTGTAAGCATGCCTCTGGCAAGACAGTAATGGAGTGAATAATGATGAAAGTTTTTCTTTTTTGGGCCACCCTGCCTTGGTAGATGGCCGATGTGTTATTAAAAAAAAAAAAGAAAAAAAATTTTAACACGTCGGCCATTTCCCACGAAACAGTACTCTTTAAACCTTACACATGTACTAACCGAGGGAGGTATGTCAGGTTTACCTGCAGTGCATAATGACTGCATGGAGCTCTTGCTTAACCCTTTGACTGTCGCAAGCCCCTTTCTGAAACTGTCATTCTATGTCGCAAAATTTTTTGAAAAAAAAAAAAAAAAAAAAAAAAAATCCTTATGAAATGATAGAGAATCTTTTCCCGATGGTAATGCCACCAAAAGTATGAAATTTGGTCAAAAACTCACGGAATTACGCTTCCACAAAGTTAGCGGTCTCGGCAACATATACGCATCGGCGATTTCACCAAATCTCAGCCCTGTTTTTGGTCAATTCCGTTGTTCCAGTTGACCAAACTCGTAGCTATTTCTTTAGAACTCCATTTTTTCTATCAGTTGAGTACATGAAACCACCCATTTACCGATTTGAACTACCCAATAAAGTGGTCAGAAATTGGCAACTGGCCAATTTCATGCAAATTAAAAAAGATGCCAAGTCCAAAATAGGGTCCAGATTAAACAATGTAGACATTCTTGGCACTAAAATAACATATCCTCTGTTCATTAGTCACATCTCTAGGCCCCTCTTATATTACTATTGCTTTCTATTTTGATTTGTTATTCATAAAAAAATACAAAATTTACTGTTATGCAGACTTCTGCATTATTGTAAAAATGGTATAAAAAATATCAGACTCCCCAGTTGATGTGTATTGGACGTGTGGTGTGATTTGCTTACTCCTGAACATTGGCAAAAATCGAACCTTTCCGCTACTTTGAGCTCAATTTCAAGGTCGTTTTCATCATGAAACTAATCAAAATCATCTCTATTTCTGTAATATGTTTTCCATTTTATCACGAGAGACCATGAAAACGAGAATACATGTACAACGATAAATACTATACAAAAATACACCTCAAAGTCAGCTTTTTAATCCAAAAAAATGGTCAGTTTTTTTTTTTCTCATTATGCACTGAGTGCTGCAGGATTTTTTTATGCGGTGCACACTGACCACACAGACCCATTCCTTCACATGTGGGCCTACCAGCTTTCTCCTGCTTGATTTGAAGCCGCTAGAATTTACGCGTATAAATACGTCGGAAACAGTGGCGCGTAAGACGTATATATACGACCAAAACAGTCAAAGGGTTAACAAACATTAAGCATAACTCAATAATCATGAACTGAAATTATTGCTGTAGTTGAGAGAATTGAACTACAAGGAAACATTACACACTATATTTCTTGTCCTACGTAGTAGGTTGGTAGACAGCAACCACCCAGGGAGGTACTGCTGTCCTGTGGTAGTAGGTTAGTACACAGCAACCGCCCAGGGAGGTACTACCGTCCTGCCAAGTGAGTGTAAAATGAAAGCCGGTAATTGTTTTACATGATGGTAGGATTGCTGGTGTCCTTTTTTCTGTCTCATAAACATGCAAGATTTCAGGTACTTCTTGCTACTTCTACTTACACTTAGGTCACACTACACATACATGTACAAGCATATATATACACACCCCTCTGGGTTTTCTTCTAATTTCTTTCTAGTTCTTTTTTTTTTTTTTTTTTTCAACAAGTCGGTCGTCTCCCACCGTGGGCAAGTGGAACAGAATTCTTCCTCCGTAAGCCATGCGTGTTGTAAGAGGCGACTAAAATGCCAGGAGCAAGGAGCTAGTAACCCTTCTCCTGTATAAATTACTAAATTTAAAAAGAGAAACTTTCGTTTTTCTTTTTGGGCCACCCTGCCTTGGTGGGATATGGCCAGTTTGTTGAAAAAAAAAAAATCTCTCGTCCCTGAAGCAATGCAAAAAATATTAATCTCTCATCCCTGGCGCAACGCAAAAGAAAATAATTTCTTATCCTGAAGAAATAAAAAAAAAAAAAACTCTCATCCCTGGAGAAATGAAGAATAATACCTCTTGTTTCTGGCGAAGTGCAAAAAAAAAAAAAAAAAAAAAAAAAAAAATTATCCCCAAAAAATTTATACGATCTATAAATACAATACATTGGGGCATAGAAAGAGTAAACAAGACCAGACTCTTTCCTAGGATAAGATGCAGAATACGAGAACATGAATGACAACTGCATACAAAACATAGTCACATAGACATATAATGAATATAATGCAGAGAATTCGTAGTTTGGAAGTTAGGAGGAGGTGCGGAATTACCAAAACTGTTGTCCAGAGGGCTGAGGAAGGGTTGTTGAGGTGGTTCGGACATGTAGAGAGAATGGAGCGAAACAGAGTGACTTCAAGAGTGTATCAGTCTGTAGTGGAAGGAAGGCGGGGTAGGGGTCGGCCTAGGAAAGGTTGGAGGGAGGGGGTAGAGGTTTTGTGTGCGAGGGGCTTGGACTTCCAGCAGGCATGCGTGAGCGTGTTTGATAGGAGTGGATGGAGACAAATGGTTTTTAATATTTGACGTGCTGTTGGAGTGTGAGCAAAGTAACATTTATGAAGGGGTTCAGGGAAACCGGCAGGCCGGACTTGAGTCCTGGAGATGGGAAGTACAGTGCCTGCACTCTGAAGGAGGGGTGTTAATGTTGCAGTTTAAAAACTGTAGTGTAAAGCACCCTTCTGGCAAGACTGTGATGGAGTGAATGATGGTGAAAGTTTTTCTTTTTCGGGCCACCCTGCCATGGTGGGAATCGGCCAGTGTGATAATAATAATAATAATAATAATAATAATAATAATAATAATAATAATAATAATAATAATAATAATAATAATAATAATAATAGACATTATAAAAATTTTGTCAATATGAGAGCAATAAAAAGATGGAATGAGAATTTATATTAATAGAGAAGCTAACATCTTGCAGGAGTATCATTATTTTGCCACATCAGTTGTTTCCCACCAAGGCAGAGTGACCCAAAGAAAGTAACACAATCATCATCATTCATTCAATAGCTTCTTGTCAGAAATGCATGGACATCACAATTTAAATGACCCTATGAATTGCAACAGGTACATTAACTTCAATTTGGCAGAAACCCCACATCCCCCCCCCCCACAAACACACAAGGGTTCAAGAGCTGTGACTTGACCCCTGCAATCACATATAGGTGAGTAGGCACTCACACAAATAGGTTTTTGGAGAAGGAGGGAGTGTGTGTAGCCACTAGCAAAGAGGCAGGGCCAGGAGCTATGACTCAACCCCTGCAACCACATATAGTCGAGTAAAACACACACAACGAGCGCATGCACAAATGCAAACAAAAATACTAACAAATCTTTAAAATTTCAGATTTTTACATATTAACTCCCAGAATGGTATGGATTTTTTTAAACACACTGGCCATTTCCCACTGAGGCATGGTGACCCTAAAACAAAGACCCCCCCCCCCAACCAAAAAAAAATTTCATCATTGTTCAACACTTTCACTATCATTCATACAATCATTGTCTTTGCAGAGGCACTCAGATATGCCAGTTTAGATGTCACTCCAAACAGCCAATATCCCAAACCCCTCTTTTAAAGTGGAGGCAATGTAAGTTCTCCCTCCAGGACTCAAGTCTGGCTAACCAGACATAAGATGCTATGTAACCGTATTTATGTACTTCTCCATGGGTAGGTGGAACAGAATTCTTCCTCCGTAAGCCATGCATGTCGTAAGAGATGACTAAAATGCCGGGAGAAAGAAGCTAGTAACCCCCTTCTCCTGTATACATTACTAAAGTTTAAAAGAGAAACGTTTGTTTTTCTTTTTGGGCCACCCTGCTTCGGTGGGATACGGCCGATTTGTTGATAGAAGAAAGATTTATGTACCTGTGTCTGAATAAATTTACTTATGTCTCTTAGCCATTTCAACTTCTCGACATTAAGTAAAACATGAATCATCTAAAATTATGATCACTGCACTAGTAATCTATTTTTTTTTCACACACACCTGCTGCCTCCCACCGAAACAATGCAACTCAAAAACTGGAAGCATTCACCATCATTCAATTATTACAGTAACTATTATTTTTGCTAAATTAAATCCACCAACAATAGTATTACACAGAGTCCCCAACTAAGTTATGTTCCTTGTGTTTCAACTTGTTAAAAAAGTTGTTTGTAACTCAAAATCTTCTAACTATACAAAACAAAGGTACAGTGGACCCCCGCATAAAGATCACCTCCGAATGCGACCAATTATATAAGTGTATTTATGTAAGTGCGTTTGTACGTGTATGTTTGGGGGTCTGAAATGGACTAATCTACTTCACAATATTCCTTATGGGAACAAATTCGGTCAGTACTGGCACCTGAACATACTTCTGGAGTGAAAAGATATCGTTGACCGGGGGTCCACTGTATTAAGAATGATTATATTTCACACATTCATAACTACAGATCAGAATACATAAAAAGAATCATCTTTGAAATATCTTTTATGGACCTTAATCTTAAATGTGAATGCTCATAACAAACATTCTTACATTGAGGACCAAGTGCCTAAAAATATTGTTAGACAAAATGAATATTTAATTCCTCATAAAAATAATGAAAAATTATGAGTGTTACCTTAGTGTCTCCCAGTGCTAAATACATGCACTGTCGGCCCACAAGTACCGGAAGTGTGAGGCACATTATTGATGCAGCAGTGAGGCTGATGCACATCATGATCACCAAGCCCAAGATGCGAACACCAAACCATCGTGGACGTACATATGCTTGAAAGCCTATAAAACCAAGCAAGGGACTTTAAAGAATGGAACTTACTATAAGTGACTTGGCACGTTCATATTCTTGTTGTATTTTTTTTTTTACACGTTGGCCATCTCCCACCGAGGTAAGGTGACCCGAAAAAGAAACACTTTCACCATCATTCACACTATCACTGTCCTGTAATTAATACTATTAAACCTGTTACTGTATTATTACTATTATCATTTATTTTCTGTAATGATGCCTATTACCTGCCAAGGCAGGGTGATGTAAAGTAATATATTCGCCATCACTCATTCTCTAGTTGAGTGAACAAATACAGTGAAAAATTATTATATTCTCAAGCTGAGGGAGTGAATGAATGTAAATAATTATTGCATATTCACAAAAATTGCTAAAACTTAAATAAGTTATAACAATACTTAAATCTGCCCACAAAAAAAAAATTATTAACTGGGCTAGAAAATTGATCAATCATGCAGCATGGAAAATGGAAAAAGATAAATGATGTGGCAAATGAAATTATACTAAAACTGAAGATCAAAAGTGCAGATTAATTGAAAACATTAGGGATCTGAATACATGGTTCATTCTGCCTAATCAACTGCGAAAAACCCAAGGTAAAATTTCCAAGGATTTTAAAGATTACATATTGAAGCATAAATCAAACACCATATCAATATCAAATTACTAAAATGAACATGCCTACTCTTTGAACAATTCTGTGTTCAACTGTAATTCTGAACATAATACTGTACATCCACAGAAAGTAACTTGCCATCCCGTTCAAAACATTTCGCTATAGAAATAATGCAATTTGTTCAGAATTCAAGTATAAAAATAGCATACGTTTTGTTGATATTCAACTACTGTGCATCATATACAGCAAACGTATATTGTACACACAAAATTACCAATACGAAAGGGATACTGAGCAACAGTGAATTCAAACATGCTTTAGGATCAAACTATGAACTCTGACAAGGAAGAAATGAGTGTATGCACCCAGCTATGTTGCCAGGCAGCAAATTCGGAATAAAGAGCTGGAAACATACAGGAGGGCCCCACATACTCGGCAACCTTTTTTCAGTATTCCATGTTTTCATTGGCTTTCAACTGAGCCATTGTTCATTATGTTCGGTGCTTTTACCACTTTTCTGCCATTTTCACACGAGTTACGTAAGGGAATGGCAACCTGTGCCATGTTTTAAAATACGTATTGTATGTACTGTGTCTTTATTTTACTTTATTTATTTTTTATGCCTAGCTGTAATGAGTACTTAATATATGATAGTGTAAACATGCTCTTTTCCACCCGCTGGCGAGTTTCACTCACAGCAAATGGTCGGGAACCTAAGAGCTGTACAAACAGGGTCCTCCTGTGCATACAAGTACATACATACATAGAGGTTCTATTTAGTTTGTAATTACATCCCTGTATTCATGTGAAAGCTATAAAATTGTAAGGGTCATACAGAATCTGGAGAATGAAGACAGGTTTGATTTGAGGAAGAAGGTGGCCCCAATTCCTTGGCTCAAGAACCCTTCACAAGCCTTAAGACATCTCCTCAAAGGGTAAAACAAATATAATCTGCTAGAATATTATATTGCAAAAATAAAGAAAATACAATCACATCCCAAACAACCTACCAGTAGGACCATCTCGCTGCAACAGTGCTTGATGCGCTGCCCCCAGGCCTCCAGCGAGGGCATCAGCAGCACCACCACCGCCAGCACCCCCGCCACCACCTCCACCAACCACAGGATTCACTATACCTTCTGCTGGTTCCTCAACCTCAACTTGAGGGGCTGCTCCAGCCCCAACCTCTCCAGCCCCACCACCTGTATCACCACCTATAACTACACCACCACCCTGAAATACATTACATAAACTTCAATTTCAGCTACATAAAATTAATAAAATACAAATTTGTTAATGATACTCATTAGACAAATCCTATTTAGTAAATTTAACTTACTAGCAAGAGACAAAAAACTATTAAAAACAATGGAAGCCAGTACTGTTCTACCATGTCACATGATGATTTCAGGTGGAACAAAGAACCCATGTGATATAGCACAATGATAATGGGCTCATGCTTTTATTTATTTTGGTTTTATGTCACATATACATGTCTATGTGAAATTACGATGATTACTAATAAGTAAATAATGTACAATAAGAAAGATGTCACAAAATTATGGCTGAAACAATTTACAACCTACAATACCATAGCTGGAACACTTCACAACCACAATACCATGGCTGGAACACTTCACAACCACAATTCCATAGCTGGAACACTTCACAACCACAATACCATAGCTGGAACACTTCACAACCACAATACCATAGCTGGAACACTTCACAACCACAATACCATGGCTGGAACACTTCACAACCACAATACCATAGCTGGAACACTTCACAACCACAATACCATAGCTGGAACACTTCACAACCACAATACCATGGCTGGAACACTTCACAACCACAATACCATAGCTGGAACACTTCACAACCACAATACCACAGCTGGAACAATTCCCGACTAACCCTCAATTTATAAGGGCAACAATGTTTTGGCACATTCTGGACCATCTCAATTGACTTAATTAATTACTGACCATGGCAGGCAAACTACATCTAAAGTTTTTCTCTAACTGCAGGTTAGTTGTGAAAACAAATGCAAGAAACAATGGCAAACTTACCTGGACATCAAGAGCCACATCCCCTAAAAGATATGACCTAAGACCCAAAATATGAGAGACGGCAGCACACCAGTGTCTGACCAGGAGCTTGAGCCACACACGGGTGTGACCCTGCTCAAGCAAGGCTGGAAGAATTACCTGAAGTAGCAACAACTCCAGAGAGAGTTCACTCACTGGTGTGTCACTGCAAAGAGATACAAATCACAATAACTTATTAACTCTCTAGGTACCATACAGACGCACCTCAACTTACGATATTTTGACTGTACAACGGTGCAAAAGCAATTACTACTGGGAGATGAAACTTAAGATAATTACCCAGCATGAAGGCAGCAAGTCCTTATATTCATTTATTTAGTTTTTATTACTGGTATTTAGTTACAGTAGTTATTTATTTACTTATTTAACACTTCATATTCATATTTGACTTACAATGTGTTGGTAGGAACAACCCCATTCTAAGTCAAGGAACACCTGTAGTGATATGCACTAAGCTCTTTACAATTTCAAAACAAAGTAACACCATGGAGAGGAAAAGAAACCTGCAGCATGATGTGATTCTTCATTTACAAAGTATTGACAATACAGTGGACTTTAACAAGTCACATTAGGCTGCATTTGTAAGTTTTTCCATCACGAATGCATTTTATACCATTTCTCTCCATATACAGTTATACACAGTAATACACATTAATAACTCTAAGCCACAACTATCCTTCAAAATTTTTCATAATATATGCTTAGAAACACGAGAAAAATATACATAATTATACAGTTACAATACCCAACATCAATTTAAAAAATATTAAATTGTTAATGTTGAAAAAGATCCCTAAATTAACAGCTTAAAAATAATACAGTCCTTAATGTATTTATTTGCTTAACAAACCATTTCTTTGGTTCCTATTTAGATTATGAAATACTGGTGTATCCTGCTCTGCTATCATGCCTAGACTGACTGGCAAGATGAGCCTAGCTTCTTATACAATGCTTCAAGAATGGTCATGTCATCATACTGTCTAACAGTTAGTTGGGCAACAAAAGTGGATGTACAAGCTGGTGTACACACTGCTGACACACTGTAGTTGTTGAACAATATCAGCCAAACAAATGTAAGCTCCCTATACATGCATAAAATATAACAAAGTATGAATACATATGGTAAAAAAATAAACCAACCAAAAAAATATTTATAATTCATAGTCCTTCATTCTGGAAGAGCTAGTCCATGTTTGTAAGTCACTAACTGGTTCCAAAGTGCCAATATTGTAAGTGTGGAATAATGAAAGTTTAAATGCTTTTTTGGAAAAATACACTGAACGGTAAAGTTTACCATGTCAAGAGGCCTTTTTACAAAGAGATCTGAAACCAATATATGTACTTATATATTAAAAGTCTCTGTCCTCACAAAATGCTTAAACCCTAGAAAATTATTGTAATCTAACCTCCAGTCAGAAGAAGGATAATGTAAGAGTACATACCTGGACAATGTGATATGGTAAGGCAGGAATGAGGGCCACAGTCCATGAATAATTTTGATGGGTAACCATAACATTAGTAGTACTGTAGAGCCAAAGATGACCATAGAAGCCAGGAAGCGACGAGTGTGACGGACAATCGGCAGGTGTATCATCTGAAGCAGGAAACTGAATAAGTAGCACATTCAGTGAGTATTTTATTATTATTATTTATGCTATGTGTAATATAAAGAAAATAATGGAATTACTAATTCATCATTAATGGTGTCCAGTCACAAGCATGACAAAGTGAACTTGCAAATTTTTTTTATATTTTCCAAACCGATTAGTGCTACAAATATTCACAATACGGTTCACAACCAAGAAGCTGGAATTGAAAACTGAACAATGTTTCAGTCTACCATGAATCATTATCAAGTCAAGAGTAATAATAATGATTCAGGACAAAACAAAATGACAACTATTTTATATTCTGAATTTGTGGGTTAATTGTGAATTATCAATCAAAATAACATGAGGTTTATTTAAAAAAAAACTGGATTAAATTCGAAAATTTCTGCAGCAGTAACTTCAGAAGTAACATGAGTGGTGAACGTTTCAAATTAATGCACTGGGACATTCACCATATATCACACAGTAAACAAGTGGCAGAAAAAAAAAAAAGAAACAAGAAAAACTTAGTGAAAATAATGGGAGTCCTTACACGAATACCCTAAAACTACAACACAAGCAGAGGTTAGGTTAGGTAAGATTTGTCGGGAACCAGGACAAGTGTTTACTGACTCGCAGCTGAAGCTTTTTGTACTCTGAAGAGGCATTCCACTGGCTTACTCTTCCACCCCTATAAAAATTATCATTAAGACTGTCACAGGCAGAGCAGCTAAATAGAGATCTTGGAAATGGACAGCAGGTTACACAGCAATACTAAAATATGCATTGCAGGACCTACTTTATGTTCAACATTACAGTAACTTAACCATTTTCCAGTGATCTCTTATTAGACAGCTACTATCATACACCGATCTTGTTCGATTGGTCAACATTTTTCAGCATACAGTAGAAAATATTTCCAATTAATTTTTTTTTATTTTCTTTTACCAAACGAATCCATACTTTGCGTATGCTCAGCTCACGCATGCATAAAGGTCTCTTATCTGTCTGGTAGAGATTGATAAGAACTGCAGATTTAATAATTATGATTATACTAAAGCTGGAGTGTGAGCAAGGTAATATTCAGTGAAGGTATTCAGGGAAACAGGTTAGCTGGACTCGAGTCCTGGAGGTGGAAAGTACAATGCTTACACACTAAAGGAGGGGTTTGGGATACATATTTGCTGTTTAGGGTGACATGTAAACTGTGCCTAAATAAACTTACACACACACACAGGTTTCATGTATCTGATCTACCAGATCAACCAGGCAGTGATGAATATGTGGGCCCTCAGGCTACCAATAGCAACAGCATGGGTGACCAGCCATGCACCAGATAAATTTGGCCCATGGCCAGTCTGCAGTAGGAAAACTCTCAAAACCAATCACAGGTATATCAGAGGTAAAGATCCAAGAAGCAAAAGGAAAGGGAAGGGAAAGTGTTCTTTCATATACAGTACTGTAGTCGTATTTAACAAAACCCTCAAATGCACCAAGTAAACAATTCTTTTTTTATACAATGCACCGGTCATCTCCCACCAAGGCAGGGTGACCTAAAAAGAAAAACAAAAGTTTTTCTTCATGTAAAAAAGAAAGTTTTTCTTTTAATATGTAGAAAGTTATACAGAAGGGGTACTAGCCCCTTGCTCCCAGCATTTTAGTTGCCTCTTCCAACATGCATGGCTTATAGAGTTAACAAAATACTACATATAGAAAACTGACCTCTTGTACTGGATTAAAATCTGGATCATTAAGATTTCGGAGGAACCAAAGGACCCCTGGTCGCAACACTTCCCGAAGCAGAAGGATGAAGGAAGCGAAGTAGAATACATACACCATTCCTACCAACCAGTGGATAAACATGGACGTCCCAGGTGCTGCCTTGAAGCTAACTTCTCGATCCTTCCAAATATAAAAAATTAACAAATAGTTATCCAATATTCTACATAGTGTTTACATCTGGTTTACATAAAAACAACTAACTTTCGAGCAAAAACTTGTTTAATACCTAAGTGATCATGTGTGAAGAGGTTCACTTCAACAAAACTCAATGATTTTATAAGTTTTAACCCGTAAACGGTCCAAGCAGATCTATGTTCACACGTGTAGTGCTCCAAAAGTAGATCTACGTTTTTTTTACACATTTTCAAATACAGTGGACCCCCGGTTAACGATATTTTTTCACTCCAGAAGTATGTTCAGGTGCCAGTGCTGACCGAATTTGTTCCCATAAGGAATATTGTGAAGTAGATTAGTCCATTTCAGACCCCCAAACATACACGTACAAACGCACTTACATAAATACACCTACATAATTGGTCGCACTGGGAGGTGATCGTTAAGCGGGGGTCCACTGTATAACAAAAAAAAGTAGATCAAAGTTTTTTTACACATTTTCAAATGTAAAAAAAAAAAAAAAGATCTACTTTTTTTACATACTTTCAAATGTTGAAAAAACATATATATACGTTTGGACCGTTTACGGGTTAAACACAGAGGACAGTGGACAATGACTGAAAAAGCAAAAATGCAGACTGCTTAAGATTTCAGCCAGGAAAGTTGTAAACAGATTTTAACCCTTTGAGGGTTAACAGGCCCTCTCCGAAACTCGTTCTCAGGGTCGGCCAAATTTAAAAAAAAAAAAATTATTTTCTCTTATGAAAATATAGAGAATCTTTTCCCGATCATAAAGACACCAAAAGTTTGAAATTTGATAGAAAACTTACGGAATTATGCTCTCGCAAAGTTAGCGGTCTCGGCGATGTTTACGCATCGGCGATTTTGCCCACTTTGAGCCCCATTTTCGGCCAATTTCACTGTACTAGTCGACAAAAAACATGAATATTTCACTAGAACTCCATTTTTTCTATCGAATGGGTGCAAGAAACCACCCATTTATGAAATTCAACTATCCAGTACAGTGGTCAGAATTTAGCAATTTTGCCAATTTCACACAAATTTCAAAAGATGCCAATTTCTGAATAGGGTCCAGAATAAACAAGAAAGACATTCCTGGCACTAAAATGACATTTCCTCTAGTCATTAGTCACGTCTCAAGGCCCCTCTTATATTCTTTTGCTTTCCACTTTGAATTTTTATTCTCACAAAAAATATAAGATTTACTGTTATGCAGACTACTGCATTAGTGTAAAAAATGGTATAAATATTATTGGTGCACTTGTGAAAGAATATTAGACTCACCAGTTGACGTGTATTATTGCACGCTTGGCACGATTTTTTTACTTTTGAAGTTTGGTAAAAATCGAACATTTCTGCTACTTTGAGCTCAATTTCAAGGCACCTTTCATTGTAAAACCAGTCAAAATCATCTCAATTTCTGTAATATGTCTTCCATTCTATAAAATGAGACCAAGAAAACTAGAATACAACAATAAATACCATACGAAAATACACTGCAAAGTCGCTGATTTATTCCAAAAAAATGGTCAGAGTTTTTTTTTTCTCATTATGCACTGTGTGCTGCAGGATTTTTTTTAGACTGTGCACACTGACCACATAGACCCATTCTTTCATATGAAGGCCTACCAGCTTTCTCCCACTAGATTTGAGGCCGCTAGAATTTATGCGTACTAGTACGTCAAAAACCCCTACTCGTAAGACGTACTAGTACGACCAAAACCCTCAAAGGGTTAAGGAAAGTAAAGTGGCCTGGAGTTTTGTGACTCACTCGCCAACATTTCAAACTCCACCCGTTCCATGGTTTATTTACAATTGTGTCATTATGATTTCAAGAGTCAAAGTCAACTATCAACAAATGCACAAAGAAATGGAGCCTTTATTATAGCTTACCTTAAGGGTGGCATCAAATAATGAGAGAGAGCAAATGTCCAGCCACCAGCCACCTATAAGGGGAAACACTCCAATTTCTACCACACTCAGGAGCGCCACCTTCACTACCACATAACATAAACCCAAAACTCGCTTTGATCTGTGAAATATAACACAACTGTATTTAGGCACAGAACTAACTTTTTGCAACTGTTAATGACAATAGTTTCATGTCCACTAATAATGCATCAAATTAAGCTTCTGATGTTCCACCTTAAGAATTACTAAAAACAATGACAGCAGTTGAATGAGTGACAGTGAATGCATTTTCACTTATGTCAGCATCATTGTACCTCTGGGAGATGGCCAGTGTATAAAACAAAAAATATTCACTATAGAAAACCACAGTACAAAGGAAAGTTATTTTTCAGACATGTTCATAACTGGTCTTCAAACCAACTGCCTGCCAGGTGCACATGTTTATAATTCAGTGTATCTGAGTTGAGAACTCATATTCATTTTTGTTATGGATATCAAATACTATAGTTATTACTGTAGGAATAAAAAACAGAGTTAAACCCCCCTTTCATGATGTTTACAGTCTTAGAAGTTTTGTGAATGGCACATTCACAAATTCAAAATTCTGTCTGCAAAAGAATTTTTTTTTTTTTTAAATTTTGGTTTGTGTGTCAAAGATCATCTCTCTTTAAATATTACTCTAAACTCTTAATATTGGCCATCACTATATCACATACAACACTTGAAAAAAGATTATGCTATTATAAATAAAATCAGGGCAACCCAAAAAAGAAACACTTTCACCATCATTCAACACTTTCACCATTGTGTGAATGATGGTGAAAGTGTTTCTTTCTTTTTTGGGTCACCCTGCCTCAGTAAAATGTTAATATTTTTACAAAAGCCACAAACTGTTTCATCCTCACCTGTTTAGTCTTATTAGGGCAGCCAGTGTATGTAACAATACTAGACATAAGCCAACAACGCAGTACCCACACAATGCTGTCAGCAGCCCCTCGAAATGCGACGCTGACACCCAGCCTTTCAGCTTGAACCCCACTATGGTAAAATGTCCAATGTGATATGGACAAAATGCTGAGGAGAACAATGACTTAGATTAATAGGAAATACGGTACAGTGGTGATTATACGTGTGTATACAGTCGACCTTCAATTCAGCGAACTATGGAAAAGCGGGACAAACCCGCTAAGTCAACTGATTCAGAAACAATGGACCAAGTCTCTTACTGACAGAACTTTCATTATTATTACAACCATGGTAAAACAATCTCATCTCTCTCCACCACAATCATTACCAGCCATTTGCTCCCTCTAAGGGTCTACTGTACTATATAATATGCATAACATGTACAATACATATATTTCTGAGGATCTTGTATTACACCGAGTCTATAGTGCCTGCACTCTGAAGGAGGGGAGGGGATGTTGCAACTCAGAGAACCATCTAAACTGTAATAAAATGTCAGCACACTTTTAGGCAAGACAGCAACTGAATGAATGAGAGTAAATGTGTTTCCTCTTTTTTTTTTTTTTTGTGTCACCCTATCTCAGTGTGAAAACAGCCAGTATGTTAAAAAAAAATGGAAAAAAAGACTCAATTCAGTAGAATGAAGCTTCTGTATTTCCTCCTCTTCTTCCAACAAACCGGCCATATTCCACTGAAGCAGGGTGGCCCAAAAAGAAAAACAAAAGTTTCTCTTTTTAACTTTAGTAATGTATACAGGAGAAGGGGTTACTAGCCCCTTGCTCCTGGCAATTTAGTCACCTCTTACAACTTGCATGGCTTATGGAGGAAGAATTCTATTCCACTTCCCCATGGAGATCAGAGGAAAACAAGAGCAAGAACTAGTAAGAAAATAGAATACCCAGAGGGGTGTGTGTATATATATGCTTGTACATGCATGCGTAGTGTGACCTAAGTGTAAGGAGAAGTAGCAAGACATACCTGAAATCTTTCATAGTCATGAGACAGGAAAAAGACACCAACAATCCTACCATCGTGTAAAACAATTACAGGTTTTCATTTTACACTCACCTGGCTAGACAGTAGTACCTCCCTGGGTGGATGCTGTCTACCAACCTACTACCACAGGACGGTAGTACCTCCCTGGGTGGTTGCTGCCTACCAACCTACTACCACAGGATGGTAGTACCTCCCTGGGTGGCTGCTGTCTACCAACCTACTACCACAGGATGGTAGTACCTCCCTGGGTGGATGCTGTCTACCAACCTACTACCACAGGACGGTAGTACCTCCCTGGGTGGATGCTGTCTACCAACCTACTACCACAGGATGGTAGTACCTCCCTGGGTGGATGCTGTCTACCAACCTACTACCACAGGATGGTAGTACCTCCCTGGGTAGTTGCTGCCTACCAACCTACTACCACAGGACGGTAATACCTCCCTGGGTGGATGCTGTCTACCAATCTACTACCACAGGACAGCAGTACCTCCCTGGGTGGATGCTGTCTACCAACCTACTACCACAGGATGGTAGTACCTCCCTGGGTGGATGCTGTCTACCAACCTACTACCACAGGATGGTAGTACCTCCCTGGGTGGATGCTGTCTACCAACCTACTACCACAGGACGGTAGTACCTCCCTGGGTAGTTGCTGCCTACCAACCTACTACCACAGGATGGTAGTACCTCCCTGGGTGGTTGCTGTCTACCAACCTACTACCACAGGATGGTAGTACCTCCCTGGGTGGTTGCTGTCTACCAACCTAGTACCACAGGACGGTAGTACCTCCCTGGGTGGATGCTGTCTACCAACCTACTACCACAGGATGGTAGTACCTCCCTGGGTGGTTGCTGTCTACCAACCTACTACCACAGGATGGTAGTACCTCTCTGGGTGGTTGCTGTCTACCAACCTACTACCACAGGACGGTAGTACCTCCCTGGGTGGTTGCTGCCTACCAACCTACTACCACAGGATGGTAGTACCTCCCTGGGTGGATGCTGTCTACCAACCTACTACCACAGGACAGTAGTACCTCCCTGGGTGGTTGCTGTCTACCAACCTACTACCACAGGATGGTAGTACCTCCCTGGGTGGTTGCTGTCTATCAACCTACCACCACAGGACGGTAGTACCTCCCTGGGTGGTTGCTGTCTACCAACCTACTACCACAGGACGGTAGTACCTCTCTGGGTGGTTGCTGTCTACCAACCTACAACCACAGGATGGTAGTACCTCCCTGGGTGGTTGCTGTCTACCAACCTACTACCACAGGATGGTGGTACCTCCCTGGGTGGTTGCTGTCTACCAACCTACTACCACAGGACGGTAGTACCTCCCTGGGTGGTTGCTGTCTACCAACCTACTACCACAGGATGGTAGTACCTCCCTGGGTGGTTGCTGCCTACCAACCTACTACCACAGGACGGTAGTACCTCCCTGGGTGGTTGCTGTCTACCAACCTACTACCACAGGACAGTAGTACCTCCCTGGGTGGTTGCTGCCTACCAACCTACTACCACGGGACGGTAGTACCTCCCTGGGTGGTTGCTGCCTACCAACCTACTACCACAGGATGGTAGTACCTCCCTGGGTGGTTGCTGTCTAACAACCTACTACCACAGGACGGTAATACCTCCCTGGGTGGATGCTGTCTACCAACCTACTACCACAGGACGGTAGTACCTCCCTGGGTGGTTGCTGCCTACCAACCTACTACCACAGGACGGTAGTACCTCCCTGGGTGGTTGCTGCCTACCAACCTACTACTTAGGTTCTATATTGAAATAGTTTAAATATCTTTCAGGTTGACAGCTTTTGCCTCAAGTCTCTTGCAATTAAAATAAATTTTCCTTCAAATATTTTCTTCCTAAAAGAAAAAATAATAATTAGAGCTTTCTGGCTGGTTTGACTAATGGAGCATCTGAATTGCATCTTAACCCATAAACGGTCCAAACGTATATATACGTTTTTTCAACATTTGAAAGTATGTAAAAAAAGTAGATCTTGTTTTTGTTTTTCTACATTTGAAAATGTGTAAAAAAAACATTGATCTACTTTTTTTTTGTTATATTTGAAAATATGTAAAAAAACTTAGATCTACTTTTGTAGCACTACACGTGAACGTAGATCTGCTTGGACCGTTTACGGGTTAAATAAAGAACGATTTTCAGAGCAATAGTTAATAACAAAACCCTCCCACCCTTTACTAATTGGCTTTTAAAGATTATTGCATTCATGGCAAAGTACTAAACCCATAGGAGTCATACAGCACCTTAGAGTGGGATGTAACAGATTTAAAAGAAGGAATGTTTCTGATTTCTTGAATCAAAATCTCTTCACCAGCATCAAAATCTATTTTAATATATAGTCTTCTAGCTGTCTAATTTAAGCTTGAATGTTTTTGGCCAGAAAATGTTTCGCTTCTAACATCATTAATTAAAAATGTTCATGCATCGGCTTACACCAAAAGATACTACAAATGCAAGATATCTTGAATTCTTACCAAAGACAAGAATAAACATTGTGTTTAGAGAAACAACCCAAAACACATGTTCCAGAAAAACCAGTGATCCATCAAGACCCAACAGCCGCTCCCAAGTAAGCTCCTCAGCTGCTCGGTCCCATTCTATTGGGTTCCAGTTGACATCATCTGCAGCGGCCCCAGGATCCAGATTATTATTGGCTGGTATACCCTCGTGTAAAAGTTCACCCTCATTACCTGAAAAATTGTGCAATAGTTTTCAAAAACATTTGCACAAGCTAGCTGTTACTACTTTTATTATACTTTATAATAAAATATATCATTCGAAGGTCTTATTCACAGTATGTTTAACCCGTAAACGGCCCAAACGTATATATACGTTTTTTCAACATTTGATAGTATGTAAAAAAAGTAGATTTTTTTTTTTTTACAATTGAAAATGTGTAAAAAACTCAGATCTACTTTTTTTTTATATTTGAAAATATGTAAAAAAAACGTAGATCTACTTTTGGAGCACTACGCATGTGAATGTAGATCTGCTTGGACCGTTTACGGGTTAATATTGAGATATAGAATTTTGATTTTAAGAATTTGGAAGCATACACATGGCTGTCATTTAACAGCTGTTCGAATGGATTAAAATCAATTTATCAAATCAAATCAAAGTTTATTCTCTATAAGGATTACAATGCGGGGTTTACAGATTTTGGTTATTGTGTGGTTTACATGTAATAAAATACTAATTACAGAGGGGGCCACTAGAACACCTAGCAAGGCTAGGCATTTCGGGCAAACTTAGATTAATTCTTAGATTAATTTAGCCAAAACTATGGAGATAAGGAAGTTTTCCATGGCCTGTACAACCATCTTGTAAATAAAACTATCTTTCCAGTTCATCAAGTGGTCATAGTTATTCCTGTTTGTAAACAACATGGACATTATTAGCACTCTGAACACAGCAAGAATATTCGTGCAAGTCTCTAAATGCCTCTCACACACGTAGGGTATTTTCCAGCAGCCTCTTCGTATAAATCGTTCTTCATTTCTGTCTTTGTATTGAATTGATAAAGACCCTGGTATGCAAAACATTCCATATAAAAGTAACCTAATGTTGCAAATCTCTCTATCGCATATATATTTGTTAGCAATATATACTATGTTGAAGAATGAGACACTTGGGCAACATTTGGCAATCTTTATTAAGGAAATGTTTCACCAGCCAGTGGCTTCAATGTGTTCAGTCCATCAAGACTGACTCCAGGTTAAGGGATTGATTACCTCAAACTTCTCATCTTCCACTGTTCTTCTCTGTGCTGGACTGAAGAAGCCACTGGCTGGCAAAACGTTTCCTCAATAAAAATTCCCAAATGTTGAGCTAGTGTCTCATTTTTCAAGTTGTCAATTTCTAAACCACTTATATCAGTGGTTCTCAACCTTCCTATAGAAGTGGGCCACTTTTGATGGTCAAATGTGTGATGTGTGCCACACAATTCCTACATAAAAGTGAATTCATAATTTTGTGTGAGGGCCGTATCCATTTCCTAGAAGGGCCACATGCAGCCCACGGGCCGCAGCTTGGGCACCCCTGATTACATCACAATATATACCATGTCTGTATAGACCTATATAGCCATCACAGTCAAGTTGATTCTGCACCTGAATAGAGATGAAACCAACTAACCTTCTGCAATATTGGGATTCGCTATCACAGGCACTACTTCTTGATGAACCGGGTCTTCAATAATCTCTGCATTATCATTGACTCCTTCTACTGGAGCAGCTGCATTCTCATTGGCTGGCTGTACTGGAACCTGACCATTTACTTGATTAACAACTCCGAAGTTTCCAGGGGGCTCATGCTGCAAGAAAAATATTTTCATTAAAGCTTTCCCTCTCATTTTCTTATGAAACATATTTGCAACATACATGGTAATATTATTATTTATAGAAGAGTAAAAGACTCAAATTTTAGTTATTGGGCTACAATCTTGATAAAGTTATGCCATAACTTTCAAAACACAGTACATATACATTATGAAGGTTAGGCTAAGTAAGATTTGTCAGGAAACAGGACAAGTATATGAGGGTTATTTGAATGGTGATATCTACACACTTCTGGAAAAGCAGCTTTTCATGCATGGTTGGTGAGTGTTTCCAGTTTTGGGTTACCCTACTAAAAACATTTTTGTTTTTAACGTGTTGGCCATCTCCCACTGAGGCAGGGTGATCTGAAAAAAGAAACACTTTCACCATCATTCACACTATCACTGTCTTGCCAGAGGTACACAGATACAACGGTTTTGATGTCCCTCTAGACAGCAAATACCCCAAACCCCTCCTTGAGAGTGCAGGCACTTTGGTTCCCACTTCCAAGACTCAGGTCCGGATAACCGGTTTCCCTGAATCCCTTCACAAAATATTCAAAACACTACCTGCTTCAAAACATCAATATAATCCTCTAAATTTTAAAATTCTAGTTGACTATGAAATAAAGCCCTTCCACTTCTGTAGCATTAGCTGGCATGAGATTTTAAACCACCTACCTCATGCTGTACATCTTGATCAAGCCAATCTGGCCCTCCTCCATGTAGGATCTGTTCTCGGAGCCACACTAGACTGATGAAAGCACTTAGTGTGCATGTCACCACAAAGCACCCATGGAAGATATCTGATACTAGGTTATCTCTATTGGGACAAACAAAAAATTAAATTATTTAAAATCCATCATCACAAGTATATGATCACTTGAGCATGCTTGCAAGCATAACAAAATGTTAGAATGACATTGCCTGGATACATTATTACAAGAGATCTCAACATGTGTAATGATACTCCAAAATTTGTTACAACACAGAAAAAAGCACAAAAACAAGGAAAAGAGCAGTTCCTAAAAATATTAGATAACATTTTCCCTCAATAGGACTGTATCAAAGCTGCACACAAGATTTTATAAAGCCCTATTTATAGTGAAATACTGACTCGTGAAAAATCTCTGCTTGGTGTGTTTTGTTAGGTATATGGACAGAGATGCAACTAATATGACGTTTATTGTGGCAACGTTTCGCTCTCCAGGAACTTTGTCACGCAATAATGGTGTGACAAAGCTCCTGGAGAGCGCAATGTTTTTTTTTTTTTTTTTTTTATTATCACACCGGCCGATTCCCACCAAGGCAGGGTGGCCCGAAAAAGAAAAACTTTCACCATCATTCACTCCATCACTGTCTTGCCAGAAGGGTGCTTTACACTACAGTTTTTAAACTGCAACATTAACACCCCTCCTTCAGAGTGCAGGCACTGTACTTCCCATCTCCAGGACTCAAGTCCGGCCTGCCGGTTTCCCTGAATCCCTTCATAAATGTTACTTTGCTCACACTCCAACAGCACGTCAAGTATTAAAAACCATTTGTCTCCATTCACTCCTATCAAACACGCTCACGCATGCCTGCTGGAAGTCCAAGCCCCTCGCACACAAAACCTCCTTTACCCCCTCCCTCCAACCCTTCCTAGGCCGACCCCTACCCCGCCTTCCTTCCACTACAGACTGATACACTCTTGAAGTCATTCTGTTTCGCTCCATTCTCTCTACATGTCCGAACCACCTCAACAACCCTTCCTCAGCCCTCTGGACAACAGTTTTGGTAATCCCGCACCTCCTCCTAACTTCCAAACTACGAATTCTCTGCATTATATTCACACCACACATTGCCCTCAGACATGACATCTCCACTGCCTCCAGCCTTCTCCTCGCTGCAACATTCATCACCCACGCTTCACACCCATATAAGAGCGTTGGTAAAACTATACTCTCATACATTCCCCTCTTTGCCTCCAAGGACAAAGTTCTTTGTCTCCACAGACTCCTAAGTGCCCCACTCACTCTTTTTCCCTCATCAATTCTATGATTCACCTCATCTTTCATAGACCCATCCGCTGACACGTCCACTCCCAAATATCTGAATACGTTCACCTCCTCCATACTCTCTCCCTCCAATCTGATATTCAATCTTTCATCACCTAATCTTTTTGTTATCCTCATAACCTTACTCTTTCCTGTATTCACCTTTAATTTTCTTCTTTTGCACACCCTACCAAATTCATCCACCAATCTCTGCAACTTCTCTTCAGAATCTCCCAAGAGCACAGTGTCATCAGCAAAGAGCAGCTGTGACAACTCCCACTTTGTGTGTGATTCTTTATCTTTTAACTCCACGCCTCTTGCCAAGACCCTCGCATTTACTTCTCTTACAACCCCATCTATAAATATATTAAACAACCACGGTGACATCACACATCCTTGTCTAAGGCCTACTTTTACTGGGAAAAAATTCCCCTCTTTCCTACATACTCTAACTTGAGCCTCACTATCCTCGTAAAAACTCTTCACTGCTTTCAGTAACCTACCTCCTACACCATACACTTGCAACATCTGCCACATTGCCCCCCTATCCACCCTGTCATACGCCTTTTCCAAATCCATAAATGCCACAAAGACCTCTTTAGCCTTATCTAAATACTGTTCACTTATATGTTTCACTGTAAACACCTGGTCCACACACCCCCTACCTTTCCTAAAGCCTCCTTGTTCATCTGCTATCCTATTCTCCGTCTTACTCTTAATTCTTTCAATTATAACTCTACCATACACTTTACCAGGTACACTCAACAGACTTATCCCCCTATAATTTTTGCACTCTCTTTTATCCCCTTTGCCTTTATACAAAGGAACTATGCATGCTCTCTGCCAATCCCTAGGTACCTTACCCTCTTCCATACATTTATTAAATAATTGCACCAACCACTCCAAAACTATATCCCCACCTGCTTTTAACATTTCTATCTTTATCCCATCAATCCCGGCTGCCTTACCCCCTTTCATTTTACCTACTGCCTCACGAACTTCCCCCACACTCACAACTGACTCTTCCTCACTCCTACAAGATGTTATTCCTCCTTGCCCTATACACGAAATCACAGCTTCCCTATCTTCATCAACATTTAACAATTCCTCAAAATATTCCTTCCATCTTCCCAATACCTCTAACTCTCCATTTAATAACTCTCCTCTCCTATTTTTAACTGACAAATCCATTTGTTCTCTAGGCTTTCTTAACTTGTTAATCTCACTCCAAAACTTTTTCTTATTTTCAACAAAATTTGTTGATAACATCTCACCCACTCTCTCATTTGCTCTCTTTTTACATTGCTTCACCACTCTCTTAACTTCTCTCTTTTTCTCCATATACTCTTCCCTCCTTGCATCACTTCTACTTTGTAAAAACTTCTCATATGCTAACTTTTTCTCCCTTACTACTCTCTTTACATCATCATTCCACCAATCGCTCCTCTTCCCTCCTGCACCCACTTTCCTGTAACCACAAACTTCTGCTGAACACTCTAACACTACATTTTCAAACCTACCCCATACCTCTTCGACCCCATTGCCTATGCTCTCATTAGCCCATCTATCCTCCAATAGCTGTTTATATCTTACCCTAACTGCCTCCTCTTTTAGTTTATAAACCTTTACCTCTCTCTTCCCTGATGCTTCTATTCTCCTTGTATCCTTGTATCTCCCTTGTAGCGCAATGTTGCCACAATAAAATGTCACACTATATAGGTGTGAAGCTTGGGTTGTAAATGCTGCAGCGAGGAGGCAGTTGGAGGCAGTGGAGATGTCCTGTCTAAGGGCAATGTGTTGTGTAAATATCATGCAGGGCAATTTGTTGTGTAAATATTATGCAGAAGATTCGGAGTGTGGAAATTAGGAGAAGGTGTGGAGTTAATAAAAGTATTAGTCAGAGTGCTGAAGAGGGTTTGTTGAGGCGGTTTGGTCATTTAGAGAGAATGGATCGAAGTAGAATGACATGGAGAGCGTATAAATCTGTAGGGGAAGGAAGGCGGGGTAGGGGTCGTCCTCAAAAAGGTTGGAGGGAGGGGGTAGAGGTGGTGTTGTGGACGAGGGGTTTGGACTTCCAGCAAGCGTGCGTGAGCATGTTAGATAGGAGTGAATGGAGACGAATGGTATTTGGGACCTGACGAACTGTTGAAGTGTGAGCAGGATAATATTTTGTGAAGGGATTCAGGGAAACCGGACTTGAGTCCTGGAAATGGGAAGTACAATGCCTGCACTCTAAAGGAGGGGTTTGGGATATTGGCAGTTTGGAGGGATATATTGTGTATTTTTACACGTATATACTTCTAAACTGTTGTATTCTGGGCACCTCTGCAAAAACAGTGATTATGTGTGAGTGAGGTGAAAGTGTTGAATGATGATGAAAGTATTTTATTTTTGGGGATTTTCTTTCTTTTTGGGTCACCCTGCCTCGGGAGACGGCCAACTTGTTAAAAAAAAAAAAAAAAATAGTTGCATCTGTGTCCATTTATCTAACAATTTGTTGGTAATTCTACCATTATTATTCAGTATGTTTTGCAGTTCTAGTTCGTTGTCTACTCATAATTTATGACAATAGAGTTCTTACTTACGTTGACAGCATGTCAAGTGGTAAGGTGAGAACAGAAGACACAGAGCCTGTGAAGAGACAGCGATAGATCCTGCAAGCAGTGAGAGGAACAACACCCAACCATGCCACAGCCACCAGTGTATAGTGCAACCAGTACCGCACCGCTGTTCCCATACTCCGAGCCAAGCCTGATAAAATGTCTGCTATGGGCAGTCTCTTTGGCATATCTGGAGAGTATACTGAAAAAAAAAAATTACAGAACAAAAAGGCACAATACAGTAACTGGAACAATACACAAATAACCCGCACAGCGTTATTGTGACTTGTAAGTGGTCCAAATAGGACCAAAATGTCGTCAAAAGGTTCTCTCTCCTATGTGTGGATTATCTGTGTAAAAATTATGAAAACCCTGTAGCATTACCTGAACTATGTATTATTGCCTTCCTAATCCTAAGTTAATCTGTAAGTTTGCCTGAAATGCTCTGCATACAAAGGGGCTTTTGGCATGTACACCCAACAATTATATTCCTCTGTACAACCATGTAATTTGTCAAAATAAACATCTTAACCTCAATCTTAAAAGTACTGTATATTAACTGCTGTTGATGCTATCATTCACAGTAACCTTAGCTATCAGCAGAGCTGGATCACAAAGTTGCTACACAATATACACTTCAACTTCTCTAACCATTTGCTTTCTCCATATCTTCTCATCCTCTCTAAATCAAATAAACAATTTTTAGAAACTTGTACAAATACACCAGTAATAATGCCATACATTGGAACCTCAGTACTTGAACAGCTCCTTACTCGAACAATTCGGTATTTAAATGCTTTGTTCGGTAAAAAAGTCACCATGACAGACTTTGACATGTGCAGGAAGTCTGTTCCATTCCTTATTGCTGTATAATAAAAAGTGTTTGAAGCCTGGCCACTGACTGTGGCTACTACAAAGTTGTGTTCTCTACCCCTAGTACTATTATTGCTTTGGTTACCAACCTTGACAAAATTGGCAGCAAGATATTCTGGACACTGTTTGTGAGCAATTTTCTGAACTTGATTTAACATCAGTTGTTTTACTCTGTTTTCTACATTCTGTCTTCAACCATTTTGTTCTGGGTGATCTGCAGTCTATCTTTCAGTTTTTTGTCAAGGCAGAATACCATGAAAGGCAAGCGTAGTCCATATGACATTTTATAAGGGTTAGATATAGGGTCCTACGAGCCTCAGTAGGTAGACACCGTGCTTGTCTGCAGAGGAACTTCAGTCTGACATTCGCTTTCTTTACTACACTGTTCTCTATCAATTCTCCTGACATGCATGGGTCATAGGGGATTCCCAGATATTTTACTGAGGAAACTGAAGTGATGGGTACCCTATTACACTGGACATTAAAATTATTTACCCTTCTTAGTTTATGTTTCATGCCAAAGAGTGTGGCTTCTGTTTTCCTGAGATGTAATGATAGTTTGTTGTCTACTAACCACTTGCTGCAGGACTCCAGTTCCAGTGTTATTACATTAGCTATATCTTGTGGGTCTTTACCTGACACTATCAGAGCACTGTCATCTGCATACAGCAGGAGTTTGCACTTGACACTGATGGGCATGTCGTTTACATAACATAGAAATAATAAGGGACCTAGTTACGTGAGAATTCATAAGAACAATGTGAAATAATGCACAACTGCATATAAAATATTGAAATTGTGTTACAAAATAACTTGTCCTAAAAAATCATTAAAAAAAAAAAAAGCAATGGAATAAAATTGCCTCTTACTTGGCGTGAAGTGAAAGCGATGTTTGCAGAGTTCGCAATATTCTTTCCGTGAGTAGCGGAGCCATTGTACCAGACAGTCTTGATGAATGAATTTAATGCTACCAGTACATATGCAAGGGTGGAATAGTTGTCGGTCGCTGGTACCTTCACACCTGCACACACGGCATATATCTGGAAGAGATTTAAATTACAATACTAATATAGAGTCAACAGTAGACTGGTAGACAGCAACCAGCCTGGAAGGTGCTAGTGTCAATGCCCCCACAGCCCGGTCCATGACCAGGCCTCATGGTGGCTCAGGGGTTGATCCACCAGCTTGTTACTGCTGGCTGCAGGTAAACCGACATACGAACCACAGCTCGGCTGGTTGGGTACTGACTTTAGGTGCCTGTCCAGTGCCTTCCTGAAGACAGCCAGGGGTCTATTGGTAATTCCCCCTTATGTATGCTGGGAGGCAACTGAACAGTCTTGGGCTCCCTGACACTTAGTGTGTTGTGTCTTAGCATACTTGTGGTGCCCTAGCTTTTTATTGTGGGGATGTTGCCTCGTCTTTTGTTTTCAAAGGGAGTGACTTTTGTGTGCAGATTTTAGACTAGTCCCTCTAGGATTTTCCGAGTGTATATTATCATGTATCTTTCTCACTTATGTTCCAGGGAGTACAAGTCAAGGGATCTCAACCATTCCAAATAATTTAGGTGTGTTATCATACTTATATGTGCTGTGAAAGTTCTCTGTACATTCTCCAGGTCTACAATTTCACCTGCCTTGAAATGTGCCTTTAATGTACAGCAATATTCCAGCCTAATTATAATCATGGGGTAGCACTAAACCCGTAGGATTATATAGTGTATGTGGGGGGATAGAAAGTATTTAGGCTCAATTCAGATCTAATTCCCTAGATCAAGAGCCCCTCACCAGCGTCAAGGAACCTCCCTTGACGGGATTCCAGCCTATTTGAAGAGAACCATCACGGGTTTGGTATCCCTAGTTTTGATGATTCTCATAATCCATCCTATCATTTTCCTAGCAGATGAGGTAGATACATTGTTGTGATCTTTGAAAGTGAGATTCTCTGACATTATCACTCCCAGGTTTTTCACATTAGTTTTTTTACTCTATGGTGTAGTAATATGTGCAAAATAACCACAGTGAAAATATAAGTGACATTCTAAGCACTTTTGTAATTTCTCACATCATTAAGAAATAATGTGAGAAATCACAAAAGTGCTTGGAATTTCACTATTTTTTTCACTGGCTATTTTGCATATTGTGATATCACTTGTTTACTGTGATCTTGTTGCATAGTAACTTGTGTGTAAATTACCCACCAGGATAACTGAAAAAAGTCGGAGCCTTTTATTTCCACTGGGGTCCTTATATTTACATTCAGGTCCTCGTATTTCAACTAGGGTCCCTGTAATTTCATTGGGGGTCCCTGGATTATTATTATTATAATCAAGGGGGAAGCACTAAACCCGTAGGATTATACAGCGCCTATGGGGGGATGGAAGGCATTCAGGCTTAATTCAGGGAACTGGAGCACAGATCCAATTCCCTAGATCAAGAGCCCCTCACCAGCGTCAAGGAGCCTTCCTTGAGGGGGGGGGGTCCCTGGAATTTCATTGGGGTCCCTGTAATTTCATTGGGGTCCCTGTATTCCCATTGGGGTCCCTGTAATTTCATTGGGGTCCCTGTAATTTCATTGGGGTCCCTTTAATTTCATTGGGGTCCCTGTAATTTCATTGGGGTCCCTGTAATTTCATTGGGATCCCTGTAATATCATTGGGGCCCCTGTAATATCATTGGGGTCCCTGTAATTTCATTGGGGCCCCTGTAATATCATTGGGGTCCCTGTAATTTCATTGGGGGTCCCTGTAATATCATTGGGGCCCCAGTAATTTCATTGGGGCCCCAGTAATTTCACTGGGGCCCCAGTAATTTCATTGGGGTCCCTGTAATTTCATTGGGGCCCCTGTAATTTCATTGGGGCCCCTGTAATTTCATTGGGGTCCCTGTAATTTCATTGGGGCCCCTGTAATTTCATTGGGGCCCCTGTAATTTCATTGGGGCCCCTGTAATTTCATTGGGGCACCTGTAATTTCATTGGGGCCCCTGTAATTTCATTGGGGTCCCTGTAATTTCATTGGGGCCCCTGTAATTTCATTGGGGTCCCTGTAATTTCATTGGGGCCCCTGTAATTTCGTTGGGGTCCCTGTAATTTCATTGGGGCCCCTGTAATTTCATTGGGGCCCCTGTAATTTCATTGGGGCCCCTGTAATTTCATTGGGGCCCCTGTAATTTCATTGGGGCCCCTGTAATTTCATTGGGGGCCCTGTAATTTCATTGGGGTCCCTGTAATTTCTCTCTCGGAACATTATTATAATACATAATAGAAAATATTCACGGGGAAGCACAAAGCCCGTAGGGGCCGTGAAGCACCTCAAGGATACAATCGGGGTCAATCTGCGATCAGCTCCATTTTCCTGGATCACGAACCTTTCACTGTTGTCAATACAATAAAAAGACAAGAATTTATTTAATCAAATATATAAATCAAGTCAAAAAAAAAAAATTACGTATTAAAAGTAAAATATTATATGACAGTACACGCCAAAATACCATCAAAAAAAGGCCTATATAGGCCAGAAAAGAGGCATAAATAGGCCAAAAAGTAAGTCAAATCCTTATATAAAATAATACGAGTTACCATAACACAAATCTGGTTGAAGTTAGTATTGTTCAAGGTTATTCTTGCCAGTTATTATTATTTCCGGCCATGAATAATAACTACAGAGGCTGAGAAACACCTAGCATAGGCCTCGACACCAGAGAAAAGCTTGCCGTAGGCCTACGCACCGCAATATTAAAGAAAATGTAATTAAAGACGTACCTTGGTTCTGAGAGTCGTCCTCCATTTTAGTGTGACCGTCAACACTCAGACAAGTGAACATCACTATGTGTACTATCTTGTCTCTCTTACCTTATATCTGCTTGTTGGGGTTGACTTCTAGTTCTTGGCCCTGTTTCTTGGCTTCCTATTTGCTTGGTTCCCTGCCTCCTTGCCTCGTGAGGCCCTGTCGTACCTGTTCTTAAAACTATGTCACTGACTTTTTTTGGGATTATCCTAGGTGATTTACACTGTATGATGATTGTATTTATGTGTACCTGTGGGTAAATAAACTTACTTCCTAGTAGAGGTTATTTTCTGACCACCTAGAGGCTGAAGAAATACTTCCTGACGTCCCTGTGATTCATCTGTGGTGCAGTTGTGCCCCCGGGTACCTGTTTCCCGCCTCTCAATCTATCGTTGTAGGCTATACCAATTCCTATGAGTATTTTGTATGTCATTATCATGTCTTTTCTGGTTTCCTCAGCTCACATACTGAATATCCGTGGTTCAATCGCCGGAATGGGTGTAAGTTTATTTAGGTACAGATATACAACAGTACAATTGTCATATATAATAACGTGCAAAATAACCACAGTGAAAAAATAGTGAAGTTCCAAGTGATTTCATGATTTCTCACATTATTAATACCTGGAGTATACCTGGAGAGGGCTTTGGGGGTCAACGCCCCCGCGGCCCGGTCTGTGACCAGGCCTCACGGTGGATCAGGGCCTGATTAACCAGGCTGTTACTGTTGGCCGCACGTAACCCAATGTATGAACCACAACCCGGCTGGTCAGGTACTGACTTTAGGTGCCTGTCCAGTGCCTGCTTGAAGACAGCCAGGGGTCAATTGGTAATCCCCCTTATGTTTGCTGGGAGGCAGTTAAACAGTCTAGGGCCCCTGACACTTATTATGATGTCTCTTATCGTTCTAGTGGTGCCCCTGCTCTTCATTAGGGGATGTTGCATCGTCTTTCGAGTGTCTTGCTTTAGTAGGGTGTTATTTTTCGTGTGCAAGTTTGGTACTAATTCCTCTAGGATTTTCCAGGTGTATATAATCATGTATCTCTCCCGCCTGCATTCCAGGGAATACAGATTCAGGAACCTCAAGCGCTCCCAGTAATTGAGATGTTTTATCTCCGTTATGCGCGCCATGAAGGTTCTCTGTACATTTTCTAGGTCAGCAATTTCACCTGCCTTGAAAGGTGCTGTTAGTGTGCAGCAATATTCCAGCCTAGATAGAACAAGCGACCTGAAGAGTGTCATCATGGGCTTGGCCTCCCTAGTTTTGAAGGTTCTCATTATCCATCCTGTCATTTTTCTAGCAGATACGACTGATACAATGTTATGGTCCTTGAAGGTGAGATCCTCTGACATTATCACTCCCAGGTCTTTTACATTAGTTTCTCACTCTATTGTGTGGTTGGAATTTGTTTTATACTCCACTATAGTTTTAATTTCCTCACGTTTTCCATATCAGAGTAATTGAAATTTCTCATCGTTGAACTTCATATTGTTTTCTGCAGCCCATTGAAAGATTTGGTTGATGTCCGCCTGGAGCCTTTCAGTGTCTGCAATGGAAGACACCGTCATGCAAATTCGGGTGTCGTCTGCAAAGGAAGACACGGTGCTGTGGCTGACATCCTTGTCTTTGTCAGATATGAGGATGAGAAACAAGATGGGAGCGAGTACTGTGCCTTGTGGAACAGAGCTTTTCACCGTAGCTGCCTCTGTTGACTACTACTCCCTGTGTTCTGTTAGTGAGGAAATTATAGATCCATCTACCAACTTTTCCTGTTATTCCTTTAGCACGCATTTTGTGCGCTATTACACCATGGTCACATTTGTCAAAGGCTTTTGCAAAGTCTGTATATACTACATCTGCGTTTTGTTTATCAAAGAATAATGTGAGAAATGACGAATGTCCTTGGAATTTCACTGTTTTTTTTCACTGTGGGTATTTTGCATATTGTGATATCACCTGTTTTTACTAAGATTAGTCTGCCCGAAATGCCGCGACACGTTAGTGGCTTTCTTTGTACTTAGCAAAGCAATAATTGTAATTACATGTTGTAACCTTTACAGAGAAATAAAACCCTTATCTTATTGCACAGTAACATGTGTAAATTACCCTCTAGGATAACCCAAAAAAAAGTCAGAATAAGTGACTTTTTACCACTGGGGTCCTTGTATTTCCACTGAGGTCTTTATATCTCTAATGGGGTCCTTATATTTTCACTGTGGCTCTTCGTTGAAATTTTGGGTTGAGTGAGCTAACAATGGAGCATCAAGAAACCTCCCTAGAGAGGTCCACCATGATCATTGCCAGAAAATACCCCGTTAGAAAATGCTGGGACTTATTTTTGCTCATCGTGGTATACAACCTGACCACCGCCGTGATACAACACCTAATACACAAGAGAAACACCCACCTTAGTCAACAACTATACACACTACAGCTAGACACTAGACAACTCTCTCATGTGTCATATAAATTTGGGGTTCTTAACCTTTTTACTATTACAGACCCACGATGGATTGCCCCAATGTGTCTCCATAACCCCTTCACCAAATTCGAAATCACCATCACCAGGTACCAGTATATACGACTTCAAAGGATGTCACTAGCTTGGTTCATCACCAGTCCTATTAGGTACAAGCGTGACTTCAAAACATGTCAATAGCTTGGTTTTACTTTATATATGGATAGCTAGAAACAGAACAGCTGGTGTCAGTCGAATGGTGTGGGTCGCATCCTGGGACAAAACTGACCTAATCTGCGGGAAATAGTATGTATTATCAACAAGTTAATAAGACACATGTGCAACATTTATTTATTATTTATTATTATTTATTATAAATTTGTGCACACATACAGAGGTACAAAAAAATACAGATAAGAGCAGTATGCCAAAGCCACTTATACTATGCATAGCATTACGGGCTGGCTTAAAATTAACTTAAGATTAATTAAGCAATGATGAAGTCAGTGATAAAACATTAATGTAAACAGATTACTATAAAGCACAAGTGAGTATTACAAAGACAGGTCATATGAAGGATTCTGTTAGGTAGTGTATTTAAAAAGTAATAAAGTTAGATTGGGTTTTAGGTTTAACATTTATGTGATATAATTGTGAGAAACATTTAAGATATACAATTTATAAGGTTCAGTTATTCAGTATTTATTTGGTTTTGGGTGAGTAAGTGATCTTTGAGTAGAGACTTGAATTTATAAACAGGAAGTGTTTCTTTTATATTTACAGGTAATGAATTCCAGATTTTAGGGCCTTTTATGTGCATTGAGTTTTTGCATAGTGTGAGATGAACACGAGGAACATCAAAGAGTGATCTGTGCCTTGTGTTATGGTCATGTGTTCTGTTGAGGTTGGCAAGGAGATGTTTGAGGGGAGGGTTAATATCAGAGTTAAGTGTTCTATGTATGTAATAGGTGCAGTAATAAGTATGGATGTTTTGTATGGTGAGTAGGTTTAGTGTATTGAATATTGGTGGAGTGTGCTGCCTGTAGTGAGAATTTGTTATCATTCTAACTGCAGCCTTTTGTTGGGTAATTAGTGGTCTGAGATGGTTAACTGTTGTTGAGCCCCATGCACAAATTCCATAGGTGAGATAGGGGTAAATAAGAGAGTGATATAGGGCCAGGAGGGCTGACTGTGGAACATAGTACCGTATCTTCGATAGTATGCCTACAGTCTTGGAAATTTTCTTAGAAATTTGTTGTATATGTGTATGAAATTTGAGTCTATTATCAAGGTGGATTCCTAAGAATTTTCCCTCTGTTAGCTTTGTGATAGGTGATCCGTTTATCATTATGTTAAGAGGGACATCTGTAGCTCTGTTACCAAACTGAATGAAGTAGGTTTTGTCAATGTTTAGTGTAAGTTTGTTAGTCCTCATCCAGGTAGATATTTTCTGTAATTCGGTATTTACAGTATTGGCTAGTGTGACTGGGCTCGGGTGAGAGAAGACGTATGTAGTGTCATCTGCAAATAGTGTGGGTTTGAGTAATTGCGAAGCATTTGGAAGGTCATTTATGTATAGGAGAAAGAGAAGAGGGCCAAGGACACTTCCCTGTGGGACACCAACTGTAATTGGTTGCGCAGAAGAGTTTGCCCCATTTGCGTACACATATTGGCTTCTGTTGCTGAGGTATGACTTGAGGTAATTGAGGGAGTGCCCTCTTATACCATAGTGTGACAATTTTACGTGGAGCAAGTCATGGTCAACTGTATCAAAAGCTTTACGTAAGTCAATGAAGATCCCCAGTGGGACTTCTTTTTTCTCTATTGCAGTGTATATATGTTCTAGCATGTGTATAATAGCATCATTAGTATTTTTATTAGGCCTGAATCCAAATTGGCAGGGGTTGAGTATGTTCTGGGAGATAAGGTAGGAGTAGATTCGTTTATGAATTAGTTTTTCAAAGATTTTTGAGAGAGGGTGTAAGTTGGATATTGGCCTATAGTTATTCAACTCTGTTTGGTCTCCTCCTTTGTGGATCGGGGTGACCCTTGCTATTTTGAGTACTGTAGGGAAGGTGGAGGATTCAATGGATTTGTTAAAGAGTGTTGCAATGATTGGAGATAGCACTTGTGACACTTTTTTATATATAAAGGGTGGTAAGGTACTTAAATCTCCTGCCTTGTTTTTTAGTGCATTGATAATAAGGGAGACTTCGTATGGGTTAGTCGGAGCTAGGAACAGTGTGTTCGGGTAGTTGCCGGTGAGGTAGTTATTTGGTGGGGTATCTGAGCTTGGGATTTTATGGGCAAGGTTTTGTCCTATAGTGGAGAAGAAATCATTGAGTCTGTTTGCTGTTTCTGTTGGTGGGAGTTGGGGTTCATCTGATTTTGCTAATTTTATTTCGCTATTTCGTGATATCTTTTTTGTTCCCAGAATTTCAGATAGTGTTTTCCAGGTCTTTTTTATATCACCTCGTAAGTTGGATAATCTGTTCTCATAATACAATTTTTTTGCCCTTCTTATCAGGCTGGTTAGGATTGACGAGTAACGTTTTGTTTGGTCTCTGGTTATGAGACCCATTCTGTACTGTTTTTCATATTGGTGTTTTGTATTTATGGATTTGAGAATGCTGGGTGTTAGCCAGGGACTGTTCAGTCTCTTTGCTGTCATCTGTTTAGTTTTTTTAGGGCAGTGCTTGTTATAGAGGTATTGGGTCTTTTTTAGAAAATTATTAATACATTCGTCAATATCTGTATAGATTTCTAGCTCAGTGTGCCAATCAATGTTTGCTAATGCTGTTGCGAAGTTATTAATGGCTGCCTCATTGTGAAGTCTGAAGGTGACTTTAGTAGTGTCTTGGGGTAGTTTACCAAGAGTTGTTATGAGGAAAGTAGGGTAGTGGTCTGTGGTATTATCTGTAATTATGCCTGATTTTAAAGGGGATATGGTGTTGGTCCAGATGTGGTCAAGTAGGGAAACACTAGTCTCTGTAACTCTTGTAGGTTTTGTTACTGTTGGTAGTAACATACAGTTACTCATTGTGTTTGTGAATTCAGTAACGTGTGGGTCCTGGTCTTGCAGGAGATTTATATTGAAGTCACCTGAGAGTAGTAAGTGATCTTTGTTCATGCGTGCATCAGTTATCATACTTCCTAGATTTTGACTAAATTGGCTAATGTTTGACTGTGGAACTCTGTAGATGTTTATCAATGTGAGAGGTTTTTGTAGGTATTTGGATTTGAATTTAGCTATTATATATTCCCCATGTTCATCCCTTGTGCAAGTATTAGTGATACATTCTAGTTGGTCTGAGTAGTATATGGCTGTGCCACCCCTTTGTTGGTCTGGCCTACAGTTGTGTATGGCTGTGTAACCAGGAATGGCATAGACATCTGTACTATCAGGCTTTAGCCAGGTTTCAGTTAGTGTAATGATGGACATATTGGCATGTAAGGAATTTAGTAATGCTATGAGGTCATCGTAATGCTTGCTTAATGATCTGATATTGTAGTTAAAGATAGTTATGTTGTTGTTGGCACTGAGAAGTGCCTTTGATTGTTCTGCAGTGTAGTAATTACAGTAACTGTTTGATTCATTTAAGTCATTAAATAAGAGGTTGGTATCAGGATCAATGCTTGTAATCATAAGATTTGTAGTGAATCTATAGTTAGAATTAAGTATAAAACAAAGTAAATAGTCTTAAGCTAAAAAATAGCACCTGAATTATTTAACAAATGTAAAATAATGAGCTAAGGGACTAATACAAATAAAGTGATGATCATATAATAGTGCTTGGGAATATGATAGTAGGTAGTACTATAAAGGTAATTTTTTAAAGTTATAATTATAGTTTAAAATTATAATAAAAAGGGACTAATATAGGTTGTGAATAAATGAGCTTTGGAATATAATGGCAAGATTGTGAGCTTATTCTACTTTAGCACCTGAGAATAGCACCTTGATTATTTTAACAGTTGTGGATATATAAACTAGGATAGTTATATAAAGCTAAAATAAAGGAGAAAATATAAAAGGGACTAAAATTAAGTAATGGTAAGCAAAGTTAAATGGACAGATGGTAGGAATTATAATATAAACTTATAATATAAAAATACAATTTGAAATGGTACTTGCAATTGCACTAGAGTCTGGTATGGGTTGTTGACAAGATCAAGGTTATAACTATAGATTTAAATTGACAAAATAAAATTCACAATTAAAGTACAAAAGAATAATAGTAAAAAATCACAATGGTAATGTCTTGGTTATAATATGATAGTAAGATGGTAGACAGGTACCCAGGTACACAGGTACAAAGGATAATACAAGGTTGGGGTTGAATATAAAAACTTGAAAATTTGGCAAAAAAATGTTATGGGAAGTATAAAATAATGTTTAATGTACAAAAGTAAAATTGACTGGTAGTAAATATGGTGTTTAATAAAATTTTAGTAAGTAATAATGATTACAAAAAAGTGAATTAGTAATGTTTATTTCATTCAATATTGCACTGGTAGTTATACTTGAGGTTATATGGCAGTACAAGGTAATTAAGAGTAATCTAGGATAGTAAATGTGGATAGTAAATGTAGTATAGGCTTCATCACTGGAATACAGGGATGAATTACGCTCTTGGAGAGCTCAGCTTTGGTGGAAGGCCAAGGGGAAAGGAAGTTTGAAGACTACATAAAACTACCTCCCCACTTCGCCTCCGTCTCACCAAAGCTGTTCTCTCCGAGAGTATTAGGGTTGTCCTAGGTTCTCTACACATATGCTGCTATGTATGATAATCTATGTAACTATTTGTGTATACGTGAACAAACTTACTAACCCACTCAGCTCACACATTGGGGTCCAGAGTTCGAATCCCCGGCACGGATGGATAACATTTGGACGTGTTTCCATAAGACATCTGCTGTCCATGTTCACCCATCAGTATAAAATGAGTACCTGAGTGTTAGTGGTGGCCCGGTGGTCTGGTGGCTAAAGCTCCCGCTTCACACACGGAGAGCCCGGGTTCGATTCCCGGCGGGTGGAAACATTTCGACACGTTTCCTTACACCTGTTGTCCTGTTCACCTAGCAGCAAATAGGTACCTGGGTGTTAGTCGACTGGTGTGGGTCGCATCCTGGGGTACAAGATTAAGGACCCCAATGGAAATAAGTTAGACAGTCCTCGATGACGCACTGACTTTCTTGGGTTATCCTGGGTGGCTAACCCTCCGGGGTTAAAAATCCGAACGAAATCTTATCTTATCTTATCTTATCTTATCTGTCGGCTGGTGTGGGTCGCCTTCTGGGGGATCAAATTGACCTAATTTGACTGAAATGCTCTGCATAACAAGTGGTTTTCTATATAGTAGTATGTCATTGATCATCAGCTCACATACTGAGGATCTAGAGTCGATCCCCGGCACGGGTGAAATGTTGGGCACGTTTCTTTGTACATTCTGCCTCTAACAATCCTTGACAAACTTTGGTAATTCTTAACCTAAACATCTTTGGCAGCCCTTAACAGCCCTATACAAGCTTTAATAGCCCATAACAACCCTCAAACTTTAGTAACCCTGAACAAGCCTTGGTAGCCCTTAACAACCCTCAAACATTAGTAACCCTCAACAAGCCTTGGTAGCCCTTAACAACCCTCAAACATTAGTAACCCTCAACAAGCCTTGGTAGCCCTTAACAACCCTCAAAAAGCTTTGGTAGCCTTTAACAACCCTCAACTACAACTACAAAATGTCTGCTTTCCATAGCCAATGACAATGATATTTAAGACATGAAAACTGATCAGGCAGCTTGTATTGTCTAGCCAGATGATTAAGCTTAACAGCTGAGCACTGTGTGAGCCATGGAGGTTGATGGAGTCCCATCACAGGTGAGTAATAAAGCTTTTGTGAGATAGATACACCCTTTGAATTTGAATTGAATTTTGTATGGAGGTGCCACTGAGTTATTATATGTCCCTTGTATGGTGGTGCTGCTGTGTTATTATATGTTCCTTGTATGGAGTTGCTGCTGAGTTATTATATGTCCCTTGTATGGAGGTGCTGCTGAGTTATTATATGTTCCTTGTATGGAGGTGCTGCTAAGTTACTATATGTCCCTTGTATGGAGGTGCTACTGAGTTATTATATGTCCCTTGTATGGAGGTGCTGCTGTGTTATTATATGTTCCTTGTATGGAGGTGCTGCTGAGTTATTATATGTCCCTTGTATGGAGGTGCTGCTGAGTTATTATATGTTCCTTGTATGGAGGTGCTGCTAAGTTATTATATGTCCCTTGTATGGAGGTGCTGCTGAATTATTATATGTCCCTTGTATGGAGGTGCTACTGAGTTATTATATGTCCCTTGTATGGAGGTGCTGCTGTGTTATATGTTCCTTGTATGGAGGTGCTGCTGAGTTATTATATGTCCCTTGTATGGAGGTGCTGCTGAATTATTATATGTCCCTTGTATGGAGGTGCTACTGAGTTATTATATGTCCCTTGTATGGAGGTGCTGCTGTGTTATATGTTCCTTGTATGGAGGTGCTGCTGAGTTATTATATGTCCCTTGTATGGAGGTGCTGCTGAGTTATTATATGTTCCTTGTATGGAGGTGCTGCTAAGTTATTATATGTCCCTTGTATGGAGGTGCTGCTGTGTTATTATATGTCCCTTGTATGGAGGTGCTGCTGAATTATTATATGTCCCTTGTATGGAGGTGCTACTGAGTTATTATATGTCCCTTGTATGGAGGTGCTGCTGAGTTATTATATGTCCCTTGTATGGAGGTGCTACTGAGTTATTATATGTCCCTTGTATGGAGGTGCTACTGAGTTATTATATGTCCCTTGTATGGAGGTGCTACTGAATTATTACATGTCCCTTGTATGGAGGTGCTGCTGTGTTATTATATGTCCCTTGTATGGAGGTGCTGCTGTGTTATTTTATGTCCCTTGTATGGAGGTGCTGCTGAGTTATTATATGTCCTTTGTATGGTGCTGCTTAGTTATTACATGTCCCTTGTATGGAGGTGCTGCTGAGTTATTATATGTCCCTTGTATGGAGGTGCTACTGAGTTATTATATGTCCCTTGTATGGAGGTGCTACTGAATTATTACATGTCCCTTGTATGGAGGTGCTGCTGTGTTATTATATGTCCCTTGTATGGAGGTGCTGCTGTGTTATTTTATGTCCCTTGTATGGAGGTGCTGCTGAGTTATTATATGTCCTTTGTATGGTGCTGCTTAGTTATTACATGTCCCTTGTATGGAGGTGCTGCTGAGTTATTATATGTCCCTTGTATGGAGGTGCTACTGAGTTATTATATGTCCCTTGTATGGAGGTGCTGCTGAATTAGTTGTGTTGCTTGACCAGTTACTTTATTTTTTGAGGAAAAATCCATTAATAGTCATAAGTTTATTTTTATGCCATCAATAATATCAGCTATTCCTAAATCAAATTTAAATCGTATTTTTGTAAAAATTATCATATGTCGTTTTATTATGTCTTCATCACAAAAATTATATTAGTCATTTCATATATAATTTCTTCATGTAGGGAATAAACACAATGTTTAGTTACAATCACAGATACATATAAGGACGTATTTTATTATCATTATAACACCATTATTGTGTTGGAATCTCTTCGTAAAACGTTTTATTTGTTTAGCTGATGGAAATGGGGATACAGTCTTGAGAGTTTAAATATTAACAATGAAATGTTTTGTTATATCCTGTGAAATTTTCATGGAGGTTTCTGTGAAATTCTGAATGTTTGTACACTCAAAGATATAGTGTCTCAGTGTATAATACTGTCACTGTCCACACACTGGTGTACGATCCTGTCACTGACCACATGCTGGTGTATGACACTGTTTTTGACCACACTAGTGTATGAAACTGTCTCTGTCTATACACTGTGTTTAACATCAATGACATTTCTATACAAACCATGCTGCCAGAAATATTTCTAGCCTAGCCTTACTCTAGCAGTAACAACATCTTGCACCCTACTGGCCTTGTTGCTTTTTCTGTGCTTAATTTAATGTGGCATATTTCATTATGATGGATGATTGATCTGCTGGTAGTTTTACTTTCTTTATCCTCATTTGCTTGCACTAAATCTCCAAGGTTCTGCTAGAAAAATGATAGGATGGATAATGAGAACCTTCAAAACTAGGGACACCAAGCTCATGATGATTCTCTTCAAATTGCTTCCCCTCAAGGAAGATTCCTTGATGTTGGTGAGGGGCTCTTGATTTAGGGAATTGGATCTGTGCTCCAGTTCCCCGAATTAAGCCTGAATGCCTTCTACATCCCCCTCCCAGGCGCTGTATAATCCTCCAGGTTTAGCGCTTCCCCCTTGATTATAATAATAATTCAAATTGCTTGTTCTCTCTAGGCTGGAATGCTACTGTACACTAACTGCCCTCTTCAAGGCTGGCAAAATTGCTGACCTGGAGAGTGTACAAAGAAGTTTCATGGCACACACAAGTACGATAAGTCACCTAAATTACGTACTGGGAGTGCTTGAAGTTCTTTGATTTGTATTCCCTGGAATGCAAGGAGGAAAGATGCATGCTAATAGTATACCAAACTTGCACACGAAAATCACTCCCTACGAAAGCAGAAGACTCGGCAGGAGATGCAATATTCCTCAATGAAAAGCAGGGGTGCCATGAATACACTAAGAGACAACACAGTAAGTGTCAGGGGCCCATGACTGTTCAGCTGCCTCCCAGCATATATAACAGGGATTACCAATAGACCCCTGACTGTCTTCGAAAAGGTGCTCGACAGACACCTAAGTCAGTACCTGATCAGCGGGGATGTGGTTCGTACGTCAGTTTATGTGTGGCCAGCATTAATAGCCTTGTTGATCAGACTCTGATCCACTATGAGGCCTGGTCTCAGACCGGGCTGAAGGGGCAGTGACCTCCAGGTAGCACTAGCAAATGGGAGGTAATCAGGTTGAATCCAAGAATGATAATTAACTCTGTTTTCTTGGATTAAAAGCCCTTTACCAGCATCAAGGCACTCCCTACCCCTTTGAATTAAATGCTTCCTTAGAGTTGCTATTTACGACATGAAACAAAACTGCAGCAGGCCACCAGCAGCAACAACCTGATTGACCAAGCACCAGACAAGCCTTGGCCCATGGCTGGGTCCTGGGAATAGAAAGACTCTTGGAACTCATCAAAGGTATATCAAAGATAAGGTATACCTAAGTTTTCAGACAGCTTGTTAGGTGAGTGTGTTGCATCCTGAGGAGAACCAAAGGACCTAGGTAAAAATACAGTAGGACCCCAGTATTTGCCAGTCCACAGTTTCAGTTATCCGTGGTTTATCGTTGCCCAAAAATAACCCTTAAGCTTTTTTAATAATGGCTTCAGAGTGCAAAAGTAGTGATGGTGGAAGTTCTTCAAACCCTAAGAAAAGCTGTGGAGTGTTTCCCATCAGTGGAAATGTAATAATTCTCTATTTAGTGTGTGTAATTTATCAATTAAATTTTATAATAGGTATGTATAGAACCTACATATAGGGCTTGCTACTATCTGTGGTTTCGGTACTCACAGTATGTAGGTCCTTGTACCTTATACAGTGGACCCCAGCATAACGATCACCTCCGAATGCGACCAATTATGTAAGTGTATTTATGTAAGTGCGTTTGTACATGTATGTTTGGGGGTCTGAAATGGACTAATCTACTTCACAATATTCCTTATGGGAACAAATTCGGATAGTACTGGCACCTGAACGTACTTCTGGAGTGAAAAAATATCGTTAACCGGGGGTCCACTGTACTCTGTGGATATGGGGGTTCTACTATATACCACATTGATTTGACTTTCTTGGGTTATCCTTGGTTACTAATCCTCCTTAAAAAATTTGTTATACAATAATGTACAGTAATTTCTTTGCTTTATTTTGTTACACTGTTCCAATATACAGTGGACCCCCGGTTAACAATATTTTTTCATTCCAGAAGTATGTTCAGGTGCCAGTACTGACCGAATTTGTTCCCATAAGGAATATTGTGAAGTAGATTAGTCCATTTCAGACCCCCAAACATACACGTACAAACGCACTTACATAAATACACTTACATAATTGGTCGCATTTGGAGGCGATCGTTAAGCGGGGGTCCACTGTATAACCCAGTGTAGACTACAGTAAGCTGTGATTTTTACTTATTCTGTATCTCTGTTTACTTGCAGGATGACCATGGTCTCAGGCGTCTGCTTCCTCTGTACCACTTTCTACAAAATACATGTGTGAAAGCTGCTTTTGACATCCTTGTTCGTGAATTCAGAAATACCCAGTACATCAGAGACAACCTTGATAAGCAAGTTAAACGTTCAATGAAATTCCAGGTCTTGCTCTATCAGATTCACAACAGAACTAAGACTTACGATAAAGGAAAAAAGAAAAAAGGACAAGGTGGGAGTGGAACTAATTCACAGTCCCAAGAGAACAGCTCCCACAACAGAAGATCGCAACAGATAACCAATATTAAGGAAAATGAATATATACTCTCACAGGTCACAGTGGAGGATTTGCTCAATGCCAATGAGAAATGCAAAGTGCTTATGGACTTAGATTTGATCTTTATTCTAAATGTGATAATAAATGAAACTATCAAGTACACTTTGAGCGATTCATTACTGGAAGCCATTATTCAGATAAAGGACATCAGGAAAGTTGTTTTCCACCCACGTTACTCTTTTAGTGAGGATGCCTTTGACAAAAATCTGAAAGGCTTGGTTAAAGCAACTTACATCTTGTATAAGCACTTGGGCTACTCATTAGAACAAGTGGACGAGAAAGAAAATGCATGCCGTAAGGAAGCCACACAGGGTGATACACTTGCATCTACAATTATAGGTTTGTAGCAGATTACTTTCATTTATTTAATATTAGTATCTGGCATGAAGTCAAAGTCCTGGACCAGTTGTCTTTAAATTAAATCGTCAATTGACAAAATAAATTACATGGTGTATAGATGGATGAATGATAGCGTTAGCTGACACATTATGAGAAACACATTATGTTTGAAGCAAAGCTGTTACATTGTTTTATCTATGACTGGACTTTATAGAATATCAAGGTCAGGCACTGAAGATGTAATATATGAAGTCGATCTGTTGGAGTGTGAGCAGGGTAATATTTAGTGAAGGGATTCAGGGAAACCGGTTATTTTCATATAGTCGGACTTGAGTCCTGGAAATGGGAAGTACAATGCCTGCACTTTAAAGGAGGGGTTTGGGATATTGGCAGTTTGGAGGGATTTACCTGGAGTTTACCTGGAGAGAGTTCCGGGGGTCAACGCCCCCGCGGCCCGGTCTGAGACCAGGCCTCCTGGTGGATCAGAGCCTGATCAACCAGGCTGTTGCTGCTGGCTGCACGCAAACCAACATACGAGCCACAGCCCGGCTGATCCGGAACTGACTTTAGGTGCTTGTCCAGTGCCAGCTTGAAGACTGCCAGGGGTCTGTTGGTAATCCCCCTTATGTGTGCTGGGAGGCAGTTGAACAGTCTCGGGCCCCTGACACTTATTGTATGGTCTCTTAACGTGCTAGTGACACCCCTGCTTTTCATTGGGGGGATGGTGCATCGTCTGCCAAGTCTTTTGCTTTCGTAGTGGGTGATTTTCGTGTGCAAGTTCGGTACTAGTCCCTCTAGGATTTTCCAGGTGTATATAATCATGTATCTCTCCCTCCTGCGTTCCAGGGAATACAGGTTTAGGAACCTCAAGCGCTCCCAATAATTGAGGTGTTTTATCTCCGTTATGCGCGCCGTGAAAGTTCTCTGTACATTTTCTAGGTCGGCAATTTCACCTGCCTTGAAAGGTGCTGTTAGTGTGCAGCAATATTCCAGCCTAGATAGAACAAGTGACCTGAAGAGTGTCATCATGGGCTTGGCCTCCCTAGTTTTGAAGGTTCTCATTATCCATCCTGTCATTTTTCTAGCAGATGCGATTGATACAATGTTATGGTCCTTGAAGGTGAGATCCTCCGACATGATCACTCCCAGGTCTTTGACGTTGGTGTTTCGCTCTATTTTGTGGCCAGAATTTGTTTTGTACTCTGATGAAGATTTAATTTCCTCATGTTTACCATATCTGAGTAATTGAAATTTCTCATCGTTGAACTTCATATTGTTTTCTGCAGCCCACTGAAAGATTTGGTTGATGTCTGCCTGGAGCTTTGCAGTGTCTGCAATGGAAGACACTGTCATGCAGATTCGGGTGTCATCTGCAAAGGAAGACACGGTGCTGTGGCTGACATCCTTGTCTATGTCGGATATGAGGATGAGGAACAAGATGGGAGCTAGTACTGTGCCTTGTGGAACAGAGCTTTTCACCGTAGCTGCCTCGGACTTTACTCTGTTGACGACTACTCTCTGTGTTCTGTTAGTGAGGAAATTATAGATCCATCGACCGACTTTTCCTGTTATTCCTTTAGCACGCATTTTGTGCGCTATTACGCCATGGTCACACTTGTCGAAGGCTTTTGCAAAGTCTGTATATATTACATCTGCATTCTTTTTGTCTTCTAGTGCATTTAGGACCTTGTCGTAGTGGTCCAATAGTTGAGACAGACAGGAGCGACCTGTTCTAAACCCATGTTGCCCTGGGTTGTGTAACTGATGGGTTTCTAGATGCGTGGTGATCTTGCTTCTTAGGACCCTTTCAAAGATTTTTATGATATGGGATGTTAGTGCTATTGGTCTGTAGTTCTTTGCTGTTGCTTTACTGCCCCCTTTGTGGAGTGGGGCTATGTCTGTTGTTTTTAGTAACTGTGGGACGACCCCCGTGTCCATGCTCCCTCTCCATAGGATGGAAAAGGCTCGTGATAGGGGCTTCTTGCAGTTCTTGATGAACACAGAGTTCCATGAGTCTGGCCCTGGGGCAGAGTGCATGGGCATGTCATTTATCGCCTGTTCGAAGTCATTTGGCGTCAGGATAACATCGGATAGGCTTGTGTTAATCAAATTTTGTGGCTCTCTCATAAAAAATTCATCTTGATCTTCGACTCTCAGTCTGGTTAGCGGCTTGCTAAAAACTGAGTCATATTGGGACTTGAGTAGCTCACTCATTTCCTTGTTGTCATCTGTGTAGGACCCATCTTGTTTAAGTAGGGGCCCAATACTGGACGTTGTTCTCGATTTTGATTTGGCATAGGAGAAGAAATACTTTGGGTTTCTTTCGATTTCATTTATGGCTTTTAGTTCTTCCCGCGATTCCTGACTCCTAAAGGATTCTTTTAGCTTAAGTTCGATGCTTGCTATTTCTCTGACCAGTGTCTCCCTACGCATTTCAGATATATTGACCTCTTTTAGCCGCTCTGTTATTCTTTTCCGTCGCCTGGATATGTTGTGTATCTTTATATGTGTATGCTTCTAGACTGTTGTATTCTGAGCACCTCTGCAAAAACAGTGATAATGTGCGAGTGTGGTGAAAGTGTTGAATGATGATGAAAGTATTTTCTTTTTGGGGATTTTCTTTCTTTTTTTGGGTCACCCTGCCTCGGTGGTTGACGGCCGACTTTTTTAAAAAAAAAAAAAAAAAAAAAATGAGGAGACTCATAACTCAATATGGATATTACAGTAAACCCTGGATATAACTTACTAATGGGGGGGGGGTGATTCTCAGAGTTAGTTAAATGAGAATGTTAAAAATTGCAGAAAAGCACCATCTCTATAGTATACATAATACGGTACTGTAAACAAAATTTACAATTTTTTTTTTTAACAAGTTGGCCATCTCCCACTGAGGCAGGGTTACCCAAAAAGAAAGAAAATCCCCAAAAAGAAAATACTTTCGTCATCATTCAACACTTTAACCTCACTCATACATAATCACTCTTTTTGCACAGGTGCTCAGAATACAGCAGTTTAGAAGCATATACATATTAAGGTACACAACATATCCTTCCAAACTGCCTATACCCCAAACCCCTTAAAGTGCATGCATTGTACTTCCCATTTCCGGTACTCAAGTCCGGCTATATAAAAATAAACGGTTTCCCTGAATCCCTTTACTAAATATTACCCTGCTCACACTCCAACTGTTCGTCAGATCCCAAATACCATTCGTCTTCATTCACTATCTAATTTGCTCACACATGCTTGCTGGAAGTCCAACCCCCTTACCCACAAAACCTCCTTTACCCCCTCCCGCCAAACTTTTCGAAGACGACCCCTACCCCGCCTTCCTTCCCCTACAGATTTATACGCTCTCCATGCCATTCTACTTTGATCCATTCTCTCTATATGACCAAGCCACCTCAACAACCCTTCTTCAGCCCTCTGACTAATACTTTTATTAACTCCACACCTTCTCCTAATTTCCAAACTCCAAATTCTCTGCATAATATTTACACAACACATTGCCCTTAGACAGGACATCTCCACTACCTCCAACTGCCTCCTTGCTGCAGCATTTACAACCCAAGCTTCACACCTGTATAAGAGTGTTGGTACCACTATACTTTCATACATTCCCTTGTTTGCCTCCATAGATAATGTTTTTTGTCTCTACATATACCTCAACGCACCACTCACCTTTTTGTCTTCATCAATTCTATGGTTAACCTCATCCTTCATACATCCATCCACTGACACCTCAACTCCCAAATATCTGAAAACGTTCGTTTCTTCCATACTCCTCTCCAATTTGATATCCAATTTTTCTTTATCTAAATCATTTGATACCCTCATCACCTTACTCTTTTCTATGTTCACTTTCAACTTTCTACCTTTACACACACTTCCAAACTCGTCCACTAACCTTTGCATCTTTTCTTTAGAATCTCCCATAAGCACAGTGTCATCAGCAAAAAGTAACTGTGTCAGTTCCCATTTTGTATTTGATTCCCCATAATTTAATCCAACCCTTCTCCCCAACACCCTAGCATTTACTTCTTTTACAACCTCATCTATAAATATATTAAACAACCATGGTGACATTACACATCCCTGTCTAAGACCTACTTTTACCGGAAAGTAGTCTCCCTCTCTTCTACACATCCTAACCTGAGCCTCACTATCCTCATAAAAACTCTTTACAGCATTTAGTAACTTACTACCTATTCCATATACTTGCAACATCTGCCACATTGCTCCCCTATCCACTCTATCATATGCCTTTTCTAAATTCATAAATGCAATAAAAACTTTCCTACCTTTATCTAAATACTGTTCACATATATGTTTCAATGTAAACACTTGATCTACACATCACCTACACACTCTAAAACCTCCTTGCTCATCCGCACTCCTGCATTCTGTCTTACCTCTAATTCTTTCAATAATAACCCTACCATGCACTTTTCCTGGTATTTATTTTTTTTTTATTATCACACTGGCCGATTCCCACCAAGGCAGGGTGGCCCGAAAAAGAAAAACTTTCACCATCATTCACTCCATCACTGTCTTGCCAGAAGGGTGCTTTACACTACAGTTTTTAAACTGCAACATTAACACCCCTCCTTCAGAGTGCAGGCACTGTACTTCCCATCTCCAGGACTCAAGTCCGGCCTGCCGGTTTCCCTGAACCCCTTCATAAATGTTACTTTGCTCACACTCCAACAGTACGTCAAGTATTAAAAACCATTCGTCTCCATTCACTCCTATCAAACACGCTCACGCATGCCTGCTGGAAGTCCAAGCCCCTCGCACACAAAACCTCCTTTACCCCCTCCCTCCAACCTTTCCTAGGCCGACCCCTACCCCGCCTTCCTTCCACTACAGACTGATACACTCTTGAAAGTCATTCTGTTTCGCTCCATTCTCTCTGCATGTCCGAACCACCTCAACAACCCTTCCTCAGCCCTCTGGAAAACAGTTTTTGTAATCCCGCACCTCCTCCTAACTTCCAAACTACGAATTCTCTGCATTATATTCACACCACACATTGCCCTCAGACATGACATCTCCACTGCCTCCAGCCTTCTCCTCGCTGCAACATTCATCACCCATGCTTCACACCCATATAAGAGTGTTGGTAAAACTATACTCTCATACATTCCCCTCTTTGCCTCCAAGGACAAAGTTCTTTGTCTCCACAGACTCCTAAGTGCACCACTCACCCTTTTCCCCTCATCAATTCTATGATTCACCTCATCCTTCATAGACCCATCCGCTGACACGTCCACTCCCAAATATCTGAATACATTCACCTCCTCCATACTCTCTCCCTCCAATCTGATATCCAATGTTTCATCACCTAATATTTTTCTTATCCTCATAACCTTTCTCATAACCTGGTATACTCAGTAAACTTATTCCTCTATAATTTTTACAATCTCTTTTGTCCCCCTTCCCTTTATATAAAGGAATTACATGCTCTCTGCTAATCCCTGGGTACTTTCCCCTCTTTCATACATTTATTAAACAAAGATACCAACCACTCCAACATTATATCCCCCCCTGCTTTTAACATTTCTGTCATGATCCCGTCAGTTCCAGCTGCTTTACCCCCGTTCATTCTATGTAATGCCTCATGCACCTCCCCCACACTCACATCCTGTTCTTCACTCCTAAAAGATGGTATACCTCCCTGTCCAGTGAATGAAATTACCGCCTCCCTTCATCGACATTTAAAAGTTCCTCAAATTATTCCCACCATCTACATAGTACCTCCATCTTCCCATCTACTAACTCCCCTACTCTGTTTTTAACTGACAAATCCATTCGTTCCCTAGGCTTTCTTAACTTGTTTATCTCACTCCAAAATTTTTTGACAATGCCTCTCCCACTCTATCATCTGTTCTCCTTTTACACTCTCTCACCACTCTCTTCACCTTTCTTTTGCTCTCCATATACTCTGCTCTTCTTATAACATTTCTGCTTTGTAAAAACCTCTCATAAGCTACCTTTTTCTCTTTTATCACACCCTTTACTTCATTCCACCAATCACTCCTCTTTCCTCCTGCACACTCCCTCCTATAGCCACAAACTTCTGCCCCACATTCTAATACCGCATTTTTAAAACTATTCCAACCCTCTTCAACCCCCCCCCACTACTCATACTTGCACTAGCCCACCTTTCTGCCAATAGTTGCTTATATCTTACCCGCTTCTTCCTCCCTTAGTTTATACACTGTCACCTCTCTCTTACTTGTTGTTGCCATTTTCCTTGTGTCCCATCTACCTCTTACTCTAACTGTAGCTACAACTAAATAATGATCCGATATATCAGTTGCCCCTCTATAAAAGTGTACATCCTGAAGCCTACCCATCAACCTTTTATCCACCAATATATAATCTAACAAACTACCTTGTATATTTATTTATCCTCTTTTTCATAAAATATGTATTACTTATTACCAAACCTTTTTCTACACATAGCTCAATTAAAGGCTTCCCATTTTCAGTTACCCCTGGCACCCCAAATTTACCTACTACTCCCTCCACAACATTTTTACCCACTCTAGCATTGAAATCCCCAACCACAAGTACTCTCACACTTGGTTCAAAACTCCCCACACACTCACTCAATTCCCAAAACCTCTCTCTCTCCTCTACACTTCTCTCTTCTCCAGGTGCATATATGCTTACTATAACCCACTTTTCACATCGAACCTTTATTTTACTTCACATAGTCCTTGACTTAATACATTTATACTCCCTCTTTTCCTGCCATAGCTTATCCTTCAACATTATTGCTATTCCTTCTTTAGCTCTAACTTTATTTGCAGTGCCTGCACTCTGAAGGATGGATGGATATATGTTGCAGTTTTTGTACTGTAGTGTCAGCACACCTCTGGCAAGACAGTGATGGAGTGAATGAGGATGAAAGTGTTTCTTCTTTATCGGATCACTCTGCCTCATTGGGAAATTCCAGCCGATGTGTTAATAAAAATATGCAATAAATGTTAAAAATAAATGAGTTCAAAGAGCAGTTTACCGTGTGGATTTTGCCTGTTATTTCAGCAGTCCATTATATCAAAGTGCTTTACACTAAAAGTTTACTGCATTTGAGTTGTATCTTTTCATGACCTCACTTTGGAAAAATAGGCACAAATGCAGTATCATGTGATTATTGACTACATTTCTCCCATGCAGTGGGAAAAATGTTATCAGTAAAGGATTGCATTATACATACTGCATTTGTATCTATTTTTCCAGGGTGTTGGTATTTTATACTATTTATCTCCATGGCGTGGCCCATAGCTGGACTCTGGGAGTAGGTTAGGTAAGGTTTGTCAGGAAACAGGACAAGTATTTCCTGACACGGGTCTCGGACATATGATGACCCGCCGTAGGAGCTTTTGGTCATCTGACCGAGGCCTTCTGCTGGCTTACCGGTCTGCTCCTTTAAAAATTATGGTCATAGTTATAACCATTTTTTTTTCATTAGTTCCCTGGGAGTGACCTCACTGTCGCCACACTTGTGACCTTTCATTAGTCCTGCCTCAGGATGCCCATGACCTTTCACGAGCCCTGCTTCAGGGTGTTTATTAGACATATAAAGCCGTGTATCTGTGTGCTTTTGTGTATAGCACATGATAAAGTCATGGAAAAAAAATGTAATGGTTTTACTACAAACGAGGGAGGTACAGTGACTGCATTCTGTAGTAAGAGGTGGTGATACTTCAGTTCAGAGGGTCTTCCTTGTCAAGACGGTGATTGAATGGATGATGGTAACGGTGTTTCTTCTTTTGGGGGGATGGGAGAGGTAGGATCACTACCTCAATGGGAAACAGCTGGTGTGTTAAAAAATAGAAAAGATACTTAGTACAAGTGACCCTTGTACTTATGACCTACTAAATTGGTTTAAGGAGAGCCGCACTTGATTGAAACATTGCAAGTCAAAAGCTAATTTCCCATTGTTGCAAATTAGGATTCCATTCTTGGGAACCAGATTCAAACCCTTAAAACAGGTTTTTGAGGAATCAGCAGGGGAAAAGGGTCGTAAATGTAGGGATGCAAGTTGGGGGTCACCGGTAATACCTTGCTCAGTCAAATATGGTAGATATAATACTGGAGACAAGTAATTTTGAGGTGATCAGTCCCACAGTCTTAATAGAAGGTAGTCAGTTCCTGTTTTAGCAATAAACATGCCCAAGTGTTGTACGTGTTTCATTCATCAATCTGTTGGTATTGTGTACTATTAATATGAAAATGGATTTTACTGCTGCATACAGCCCTTAATCTTTTTATAGTTGAGTATATGAAGTAAGCATGTGTGAGCTTATTTGATAGGAGTCAATGGAGACAAATGGTTTTTAATACTTGACTTGCTATTATTGAAGTGTGAGCAAAGGAACATTTATGAAGGGATTCAGGGAAACCGGCAGGCCGGACTTGAGTCCTGGGGATGGAGGGGTGTTAATGTTGCAGTTTTATAACTGTAGTGTAAGTGCGCCTCTGTCAAAACATTGATGGAGTGAATGATGATGAAAGTTTTTCTTTTTTGGGCCACCCTGCCATGGTGGGAATCGGCCGATGTGTTGATAAAAAAAAATATGAAGTAATCTCTTCAAAGTATAGAGGACAAATAAAAGGAATTTATTACATTTTTTGTGTTTAATCTGTTTACTATGCTTTATTTAACGTATTTTTCACATATAGCTTAATGTGCTGTATTTTTTACATATGAATTTTGTTCAGCATGTTTTTAATATACATTAATTTATTTTATCAGATGAACTGCAGTCTGAATTCCGTACAAAGTATGCAGCCCATCAAAATTTCATTGCTCCTAATATTTCAAATGCAGAGTAAGTGATATATACTATTTCACGTTGGTTTTTATAATATTTTACACTGTTTAATTATTACAGCTTTGTCGATTTTCAGTTTAACATGAACAGAAAATGCACATTTTTGGGCGCATGCTTGTGCAAGCCTGCACAAGCGCGCGCGCGCGCACACACACACACACACACACACACACACACACACACACACACACACACACACTCACACACACACACACACACACACACACACACACACACACACACACAGGGCCGGATTACCGCATAGGCAAACTAGGCATTTGCCTAGGGCCCCGCGCATTTGGGGGCCCCGCGGTCCAAGGGGTTCAGGGGCTCATCCAAGACTGCGCACATGGTGCAAGTGCAAAGGGGCCCCTAAAAATAAAAATAAATAAACCTAACCATAGATGGCAACACTCAACACGCCTTTGTTTACATCAGAACAGCTGTGTTTTCCCGCTAATGGGTGAGTGTGGGAGATTCCTCTCCAATTTTCTGTAGTAATTACACGTTATCTAGACTTGTACTGTGACAAATTAACTGAAGAAATGTAAGACAGCTACATACTTCGTCATTCTGGATTCACTGATTACAGAATTGGTGAAAAGAAAAGAAATCTACCAGAATCTCAATGACAAGTTTGGATTTCTGTTCAAAATTACTACTATGCCAGATGCAGAATTGAGAGAAGCTGCATTAAAGTTGCAACAACACCTTTCAGCAGATGTTCAGGACACATTTGTTGAAGAAATAGTTCATTTTTCTGGGTATATGAATCAGATTAAAGCTCCACCTGAAAAATGTGCGCCCTCAGCTGCTTTGAAACATTTAAGAAATGCAGATATCTCAGAAACCTTCCCTAATGTTGACATAGTGTATCGCCTTTACCTAACACTTCCAGCTACTAACTGTGAAGGAGAACGTTCATTTTCTGTTTTGAAAAGAGTGAAAAACCAGCTCCGTTCAACAATGAGCCAAGACAAATTGTGTAACCTAGCCTTGTTGACCATTGAGTCTGATCTAACAAGAAATATTGATTTTCAGAATATAATTGATGATTTTGCCAATATGAAATCCAGAAAAAAGTTTAAGAAGTGCCTGTGAATACAAACAATTCTTTACTTTCTTGAGTTTATATGATTTGATAGTCTTATGCATGATGCAATGATAACAATAATGGTCAGTGATTTATAAAGGGAATAATAGTGCTGTAGTGGTTATGCTGAATATAATAGGTACATGATGTCACTACTTTAATAGCCTAATCTAGTAATACTATGCTGTCTTGAGTTTATTCTCTTTAAAATGCATGATTTAACAAGATAGTTATAATGGCTGTTGGTAAATGGTTTTGGTTGTCTTGATGTACTTTCCCTATTAAATTTAATCTAAATAGCCAGAATGTATTTAATTACACCTTAAACAGGCTCACACCGACCCCCCCCCACCCCCAAGCTGGAAGGGGTCGCTTCGCTTACCCGTAACTCAAAGGGGCCCCGCCAATCTGAATAGCCTAGGGCCCGGAAACTTTTAATCCATCCCTGCCTTGTGTATTCTACTACACACACACACACACACACACACACACACACACACACACACACACACACACACACACACACACACACACACTCCTTCTCTCTCTCTCTCTCTCTCTCTCTCTCTTTCTCTTTCTCTCTTTCTCTTTCTCTCTTTCTCTCTCTCTCTTTCTCTCTCTCTTTCTCTCTCTTTCTCTCTCTCTTTCTCTCTCTCTCTCTCTCTTTCTCTCTCTCTCTCTCTCTCTCTCTTTCTCTCTCTCTCTTTCTCTCTCTCTCTCTCTCTCTCTCTCTCTCTCTCTCTCTCTCTCTCTCTCTCTCTCTCTCTCTCTCTCTCTCTCTCTCTCTCTCTCTCTCTCTCTCTCTCTCTCTCTCTCTCTCTCTCTCTCTCTCTCTCTCTCTCTCTCTCTCTCTCTCTCTCTCTCTCTCTCTCTCTCTCTCTCTCTCTCTCTCTCTCTCTCTCTCTCTCACTTTATTTATGACATTTGTGCTTTTGTTTTAAATGTTCATGAGACAGGAAAAAAAGATCAGCAATCCTACAAGATAGGATGATAGTGCTGTCACACACTCATATGACAGGACGATAGTACTGTCACTCTTGTATGACAGAATATTCCTGTGTCACACTCATACGACAGGATGATAGTACTGACACTCATATGACAGGATGATAGTACTGTCACACTCATATGACAAGGTAATAGTAGTCACACTCATATGACAGGATGATAGTACTGTCACACTTATATGACAAGATAATAGTAGTCACACTCATATGACAGGATGATAGTACTGTCACACTTGTATAGCAGGATGATAGTACTGTCACACTTGTATGGCAGGATGATAGTACTGTCACACTCATGTGAAAGGATGATAGTATTGTCATTCATATGACAGGATGATAGTGCTGTCACTCATATGACAGGATGATAGTATTGTCACTCATATGACAGGATGATACTACTGACACTCATATGACAGGATGATAGTACTGTCACACTCATGTGGTAGGATGATAGTACTGTCACACTCGTGTGGCAGGATGATAGTACTGTCACACTCATGTGAAAGGATGATAGTATTGTCATTCATATGACAGGATGATAGTACTGTCACTTATATGACAGGGTGATAGTATTGTCACACTCATATGATAGTGTTGCGACCCCTGAATAGGTCATAATGTATATAATGTATATTACCTTTTCATATAATTTTATATTGCTTATATTTGCGATAATAGCTAAATCGTAAATATATTGCTTTATATTATTATTTGACTTAGTTACTTTTATTAGGTAGGATGTAACATATATATATATTATTCAGTGCTCATAGTTCTAGTCTTGATTGTCTAACTACTGTAATTATCGCTCGTTGCTAGTTTCCCTGCCGGCTTCTCGGTGTTGCTGGGCAGCAACAGTCCACGGAGCAATCACGTGATCGAGGGGGGGTGTTCACACCTCACCTGGAGTAGTCAGTCTGGGCTAGACTCTCTTGGTGGTTGGACGTATTCCTGACAAGACGCGCCTAACTCTCCCTTATTGGCCCTTGTTGGAAGATCGTCTCTGTCGCTTTCTTCTTGTTGGTTCTGTAGAACTCTGTTCACAGAACATTGTCTAGACTTAGTGATTTTCGACATTGTACTGAGGTTGTGTGTCACATAAACACTCTGAGCAATTCAGGTCCTGAGCTGTAGCTTCTGACCTAACTTGTACTGGTATCTGTGTACTGTCACAGTCGGGGATTTTCTTATGCTGAACTTAGATTCAGCAGTATGGGAGTTTTGTGACTTTTGTGGAGGATCTGCAGATGGTCCCTACTTAGTGTCGTTATATTATCTCCTTGTTCCTGATTCTGTGTCGCTGTTGCTTGTTATATTGCTATTGGGCTTAGCAGTTGTTTTATTGTTCAGGCAAGCTATTCTGATTGCCAGGTGGTCAAAAGTGTGACAGTACTATCATCATGTGAGGACTTAGTCACTAGTTAAGTCTAGTTGAGTTTTGAGACATAGCGAACTACTTAGAGCACTTGCACACATACACACAAACTTATTTGTATATATATGTATTATTAAATGTTAATGTACCAGACGGTACTTAAGACATAAATTTGATATGTGCCTTCAGCACAGTACTACTGTACACGAGAGAAGTGATTATTATTATTTTGATTTTGATTAATTTAATTTAATTTGATAATATGCTCCTAGACAATTTTGTTATTAATCAACTTATTAAATTTTAATTTCTCTAGTTAGTAGCCTACCAGTTGTAATCCTGAAGCACTAATAATTCTTATTGAATTCTAATGGATAATTGGACCAGGACACTGACTACTTGTTACGAAAACCCAGTAACAGGCTGGATGCTAGAAGGGCAGTCCTTTCTAGTATTCACTGGAGATCTCTATGCTTATTAGAAATCACATTTTTTGTAACAATAGGATGATATTACTGTCACACTCGTATGACAGGATGATAGTACTGTCACACTCGTATGGCAGGATGATAGTACTGTCACACTTGTATGACAGTACTATCTGTACCTAACTGCATGATTGCTCTCTTATCATTTTACTGCATATTACTTTAAACAAAGATTACTGCTATTCTTGGAACTTAACCTTTTTCTTTTACTTCTTACATTCTCCACAGAAATCTGTCTGAAAATCTTGAGAACTTCATTGACCAGGAAAGCAGAAGAGGTGAAGATAAGTTACCTATATTGTTGTGTGGTCACAGAGGCACAGGGAAGGCTCAAATACTCCAGAGTTTGGCTTTCTCATTTAGCCGGCTGCACAGTGACCTTGCATCGAAGTTCTTGCTGGTGCTACATTTAGACGACTGGGACAGAAGATACTGGTCTTGGGAAGTAACTGGGGAGGAGTTCTGGGATCAGATATTCAAATGCGTTAAAAGTTTAGCTCCAGGTACGGTAAGTAAATATGGATTGGATTCCATAAAGGAAGTAATTAAAATGTATAAAGATAGGATTCTCTTTCTAATAAATTTGGATGTCAGTGCTGTGGGCCATATACGCAAAGAGGTGCAGCAAGGTACGTGGTTGATTACTTATCATGGCTCGCATCCTCCATCTGTAGATTGGCAGATACTCAAAGTGAAACCATATGAAGAGGCTCAAGTCAAGACTTTATTAATGCATTTAAATTATGGGCATCATGAGGATATCCTTCGCTTATATGAAACTTGTGAATACAAAGGCATCCTCACATCGTTAGACATGATTAAGATCTTCAGTAAATTGACAAGCAAAGTTACCACCGGCACAGATTTTGACATTGCAAAGTTGTTTGTGTCTAAAGAGCTCAGTTTTCTGAATGATGAAGACCGTGAAGAACAGGTGCTAAAATTAGGAGAAATTGCATTTCATGCTATGCGCAAAGCTAGATCAGTTCTGGACGATAACGCACTCTGTAACGTCCAGCGTGAAGTTAAAGACAAGTTTCTCGTACATCTGGTAGGTAGCGGCTTAACCTTCATTCATTGTATAGTACAGGACTTTATGGCAGCAAAATATGTCATTTGTAACCCAGACAAGGCTTGCATGAAATGGCTGCAAAATACTGAGTCTTTCAAAAGAGTGTTTAAGTTTGCTTGTTCCTTGTGGTGCAAAGATCCAAATGAGTTGGAAAAGAATTTGGAATATATCAAACAGTATCTAATTCATCTTTTTAAAATAAAGGATCTAATAAAGTATAGGAAAAGCAACAGAAATAATGTGGGAAAGGTGGAAACAGTGGAAACTAATAAGAAGAAAAAACAGAAGTCTAAGAACAAGATTCCTGTTTTTGTAAACCCAGTGAAAGATCCGTTCACAAAATGGAATTTTATCTTGCATCTTGATGATGTTTGCAGGGACCTCAAAATTTTAGACCTGCTAGCTGACCTCCTCTCGCATATTCCTTGTTGGTCATTCAATGCTGAGAAATACTTTAATAATGGACAGTTAATCAGAATAGAGAAAATATTAAGTAAAGTGAAATTACATAAAGAATCACCAGTCATGATTAGGCTAGAAAGTGGTACAGGTGCTGACATGGAGATGCTCATTGAACTGTGGAATAAGATCAAAAATATTTCTAGCATTCATGACCGTTGCAGAATTAAAATTATAGTCACTTGCAATAGCAGTGTTCCTTTTGAACATGACAAGTGTGTTTCAGATTTTTTTAAAGTGATTGAAAGAGCCCACTGTCCAGTGTACATTTCACATTACACAGGGCCTTTCGTAGGTATTCCAAATATACTGAAATGTAAGTGCCTGAGAAAACTAGAGAAAATGGATGTCAGTGTTTATGATGTAGCATCTTTACAGGAAATATTGTCATGTAAAGAAATAATTTCTTTGAAAGATGTCTCAGTAAGAGTTGATCTAAAGGTTTCTGAACAAGAATGTTTTGATAACCGCTGTATAGAAATACCAAAAAATATCAACCTTAAACTCAGTATAAAATATTTTAATAACATTCAGAAACTATTAAATACCTTTAAGTTTCCAGAACATCTTTCATCACTGAGCCTTCATGATCTGTTTATTAATGAGAACTTTAAATTAGATCTTTCAGCTTTCCAGAAAGTTGAAAGTCTCTATATAAGGTGTAAGCCAAATATCGAAAATGAAAATAAATGCAAAAGTAGGGGCTCTGATATCAATGAGGCCATGGAAATTGATTTACCTAAGCAAGTACCTGACCATATGAGAATGCTGCCAAGGTGTACCTGGATGTTTCAACTCAAAATGAATCTCTCTCTCCCTCCAAATCTAGAAAGACTCATGCTAAGGAATGTGGAATTCTACAACAATTCAAATAATCATCTGTTGCTCGAGTTCTGTAAAAGCAATACAATTAAGAGGCTGGTAATCTTAGATTCTTTGCTTTCTTTGAAAGGTGTCAGAAAGGTAGTGAGTACTCATACTGACAGTGTTAATGACTTAGAGAAGATGACCAAAAAGTTGAGAGTGGACAGATCTCATAGTTCTGAAATGAAAGAATTTATTGATAAAAATCCCAGGCTCTCAGAATCAAACCGTAAAGAAAGGCGTCGGAAAAAGCCTCCAGGGAAGGAAATAATAATAACATCAGAGTTAGCCTTGTGCACAAAATGCGAAAAATTTCCTTGTGGGTGCCCACCACAGGCTGGAGAGGACAATAACGACACCTTTGAGGATCTGGTTAACTTAATTGAAGATATTTATCACTATGATATCCTGAGCTTCACATACACGAGCAATATCATATCAGTGAGGAAGGACTTGTGTCATGATCTCAAAGTCCACTTTGCTGTAACTATGCTGGATGATGCTGTTGCCTCAGCATTAGGTTCCACTAGTGATGGATTATGTCAGCTCTTTTTTAAATTAACTTTAGCACAATGTATCAGTTTTTATCACACTAATCTCTCAGACAATGGTGTTCTGAATGTCATTCATCATCTGAAGCATAACAAAGGAAGCTATTGTACAGATGGAGCACCTGAACCTTTCTCCTTAACAATAGAATCCTTTTGGCATCCTTCATCACATGAGACATTGTTTAGTGAACTCATTAAATTCATCAAAATTGAGAAGTGTTTAGCAGTGTTCAACTTTTGGTGTATGTGTCCAGTTAAATGCTATAAACTGAAGAAATTCCAAAGTGGTAACATACAGATGAATGATAAACCTATAAAGAATATGTAATAATAGCCTGATACAATGGTTTCCAAATTACCAATGCCTGTGTTACTGTTATTGGCCATTACAGATGAGGTATTTAGGAACCAAATATCGTACTTTTACAAATGCCACTTTACAGTTATGAACATGTGTGAAGCATTATTATAATTTACTATTAGTTTACTTTGTAGACAAAGTAGCAGAAATGCAACACATTGAAAAATAAAAAGGCACAATACCGTGGCTTTAATAATACACAAATAACCCGCCCATAGAATGAAACTTATGACGTCCTGGTTCAGCTTGAACTGTCACCTAGTCCTGTGTGCGGGTTGTGTATTGCAAAGGTTCATAAAATTCAAGATCCTCTGTGTACAAAATGAGACCACTGTTTTTCTAGGATATAAAAACAGTGCCAACAGCAATGAAGAAAAGAAAAAGGGGGCAGAACAAGCATTGCATGTGACAGTACATTTTATTTATTTTTTGAACACTGGCTGTTTCTCACCAAGATAAGGTCCCCCCCCTCCCATCCCACCAAAAAAAAAATCACCATCATTCATTCAGTTGCTGTCTTGCCAGAAGTACACAGACATCGCAATTGACTCTCCAGATCGCAGCATCCTCACTTGTCCCTCAGAATGCAGGCGCTGTACTTCCCACTTCCGCAACTCAAGTTTATCAAACTGGTTTCACTGAAGTAGTCATTATCATTGACTAGATGAAGCTCCACACTGAGGAGGTGCTTGCTCTGCATTTTTTCTTCATTGCTGTTTTTTTAGTTAGCTTAACTTGATGTTAATTTGTGGCCTAAAGTTGAAATATCATTGTATAAAATAATGAAAATTCTGCACCACAAGAATATTCGGAATGAATATCTTCATACCACTCCCTCTATGATATAAGAGGGTGTATCATGAAATTAATCCAAGTACAGGTCTCCCTCCACATTCATGAAGGTTAGGGGATCAACAATCTCGTGAATGTTGAAAAATTGCGAATGTTTGGTGCACAAATATTTTATTTTTTTGATTAACACATCGGCAGATTCCCACCAAGGCAGGGTGGCCCGAAAAAGAAAAACTTTCATCATCATTCACTCCATCACTGTCTTGCCAGAGGGGTGCTTTACACTACAGTTACAAAACTGTAACATTAACACCCCTCCTTCAGAGTGGAGACACTGTACTTCCCATCTCCAGGACTCAAGTCTGGCCTGCCAGTTTCCCTGAATCCCTTCATAAATGTTACTTTGCTCACACTCCAACAGCATGTCAAGTATTAGAAACCATTTGTCTCCATTCACTCTTATCAAATACACTCATGCACGCTTGCTGGAAGTCCAAGCCCCTCGCACACAAAACCTCCTTTACCCCCTCCCTCCAACCCTTCCAAGGCTGACCCCTATCCCGCATTCTCTCTACATGTCTGAACCACCTCAACAACCCCTTCTCAGCCCTCTGGATAATAGTTTAGGTAATCCCACACCTTCTCCTAATTTCCGAACTACGAATTCTCTGCATTATATTCACACCACACATTGCCCTCAGACATGACATCTCCACTGCCTCCAGCCTTCTCCTCATTGCAATATTCATCACCCATGCTTCACACCCATACAAGAGTGTTGGTACAACTATACTCTCAAACATTCCCCTTTTTGCTTCCACGGACAAAGTTCTTTGTCTCCACAGACTCCTAAGTGCACCACTCACCCTTTTCCCCTCATCAATTCTGTGATTCACCTCATCCTTCTTAGACCCATCTGCTGACATGTCCACTCCTAAATATCTGAATACATTCATGTCCTCCATACTCTCTCCCTCCAATCTGATATCCAGTCTTTTGTCACCTAATCTTTTTGTTATCCTCATAACCTTACTCTTTCCTATATTCACTTTTAATTTTCTTCTTTTACATACCCTACCAAATTCATCCACCAACCTCTGTAACTTCTCTTCAGAATCTCCCAAAAGCACCGTGTCATCAGCAAAGAGCAAATTTGACAACTTCCACTTTGTGTTTGATTCTTTATCTTTTAACTCCACACCTCTTGCCATTCACTTCTCTTACAACCCCGTCTATAAATATATTGAACAACTATGGTGACATCACACGTCCTTGTCTAAGGCCTGCTTTTACTGGGAAATAATCTCTCCCTCTCCTACATACTCTAACTTGAGCCTCACTATCCTCGTAAAAACTCTTCACTGCTTTCAGTAACCTACCTCCTACACCATACACCTGCAACATCTGCCACATTGCCCCCTATCCACCCTGTCATATGCCTTTTCTAAATCCATAAATGCCACAAAAACCTCTTTACCCTTATTTAAATACTGTTCACCTATATGTTTCACTGTAAACACTTGGTCTACACACTCCCTACCTTTCCTAAAGCCTCCTTGTTCATCTTAATTCTTTCAATAATAACTCTACCATACACTTTACCAGGTGGTATAAACCTTGGTAATAAATACCGACAAGTTGGTTTAGAAAGACACGTAAACAAACACTATTACACTAATTGCCGTCACCGACACTATAGAACATAACACTGGAAACTACAAAATTTCAAAAACATTAGCATACATGACAACACAGGAGTCACATTATTTCTTCGTCTACCCGTCCTCATCCCAACATGACACTCTTCAGGTCACCATGCATCACTCACACCCCACTTTCCACCTATATATATAATGTCTTTCTACCTCTGTATGTTAGAAGTGATCAAGGCCCCAGGACCGAAACGTTTTCTAATAACTATGTCATAGTGTTTGCTTACATGTCTTTCTAAACCACTTTACCAGGTATACTCAACAGACTTTTTCCCCCTATAATTTTTGCACTCTCTATTATTCCCTTTGCCTTTATACAAAGGAACTATGCATGCTCTCTGCCAATCCCTAGGTACCTTGCCCTCTTCCATACATTTATTAAATAATAGCACCAACCACTCCAAAACTATATCCCCTCCTGCTTTTAACATTTCTATCTTTATCCCATCAATCCCAGCTGCCTTACCCCCTTTCATTCTACGCACTGCCTCACGAACTTCCTCCACACTCACAACTGGCTCTTCCTCTCTCCTATAAGATGTTATTCCTCCTTGCCCTATACATGAAATCACAGCTTCCCTATCTTCATCAACATTTAACAATTCCTCAAAATATTCCTTCCATCTTCCCGATACCTCTAACTCTCCATTTAATAACTCTCCTCTCCTATTTTTAACTGTCAAATCCATTCGTTCCCTAGGCTTCCGCAACTTATTAATCTCACTCCAAAACTTTTTCTTATTTTCAACAAAATATGTTGATAACATCTCACCCACTCTCTCATTTGCTCTCTTTTTACATTGCTTCACCACTCTCTTAACCTCTCTTTTTCTCTCCATATACTCTTCCCTCCTTTTATCACTTCTACTTTGTAAAAACTTCTCATATGCTAACTTTTTCTCCCTTACTACTCTCTTTACATCATTCCACCAATCGCTCCTCTTCCCTCCCGCACCCACTTTCCTGTAACCACAAACTTCTGCTGAACACTAACACTACATTCTTAAACCTACCCCATACATCTTCGACCCCATTGCCTATACTCTCACTAGCCCATCTATCCTCCAATAGTTGTTTATATCTTACTTTAACTGCCTCCTCTTTTAGTTTATACACCTTCACCCCTCTCTTACTTGCTGCTTCTATTTTCCTTGTACCCCATCTACCTTTTACTTTCACTGTAGCTACAACTAGAAAGTGATCTGATATATCTGTGGCCCCTCTATAAACATGTACATCCTGAAGTCTACTCAACAGTCTTTTATCTACCAATACATAGTCCAATAAACTACTGTCATTACGCCCTGCATCATATCTTGTATATTTATTTATCCTCTTTTTCTTAAAATACATATTACTTATAACTAAACCCCTTTCTATACAAAGTTCAATCAAAGGGCTCCCATTATCATTTACACCTGGCACCCCAAACTTACCTACCACACCCTCTCTAAATGTTTCTCCTACTTTAATTTTGGTAGGGGACCTAAATGCTACTCTCTCACTTGGTTCAAAGGTTCCTATACATTTGCTTAACATCTCCCAAAATCTCTCTCCTCTACACTCCTCTCTTCTCCAGGTGCATACACGCTTATTATGACCCACTTTTCACATCCGACCCTTATTTTAATCCACATAATCCTTGAATTTACACATTTATATTCCCTCTTCTCTTTCCATAACTGGTCCTTCAACATTATTGCTACCCCTTCCTTAGCTCTAACTCTCTCAGCTACTCCTGACTTAATCCCATTTATTTCTCCTCACTGAAATTCCCCTACCCCCTTCAGTTTTGTTTTGCTTAGGGCCAGGACATCCAACTTCTTTTCATTCATAACATCAGCAGTCATCTCTTTCTTATCATCCCAGTTTTATAATGTTTTTCTTCTTCTGATTTTTAGTAAATGTGTACAGAAGAAGGGGTAACTAGCCCATTGCTCCTGGCATTTATATGGCCTCATATGACACGCATGGCTTACGGAGGAAAGATTCTTTTCCACTTCCTTATGGACAATAGAGAAAAAAAAAAACAAGAACAAGAGCTATTAAGAAAAAGAAGAAAAACCCTAGATGTATATATATATATATATATATATATATATATATATATATATATATATATATATATATATATATATATATATATATATATATATATATATTTATTATTATTTTATTATCACACTGGCCGATTCCCACCAAGGCAGGGTGGCCCGAAAAAGAAAAACTTTCACCATCATTCACTCCATCACTGTCTTGCCAGAAGGGTGCTCTACACTACAGTTTTTAAACTGCAACATTAACACCCCTCCTTCAGAGTGCAGGCACTGTACTTCCCATCTCCAGGACTCAAGTCCGGCCTGCCGGTTTCCCTGAATCCCTTCATAAATGTTACTTTGCTCACACTCCAACAGCACGTCAAGTATTAAAAACCATTTGTCTCCATTCACTCCTATCAAACACACTCATGCATGCCTGCTGGAAGTCCAAGCCCCTCGCACACAAAACCTCCTTTACCCCCTCCCTCCAACCTTTCCTAGGCCGACCCCTACCCCGCCTTCCTTCCACTACAGACTGATACACTCTTGAAGTTATTCTGTTTCGCTCCATTCTCTCTACATGTCCGAACCACCTCAACAACCCTTCCTCAGCCCTCTGGACAACAGTTTTGGTAATCCCGCACCTCCTCCTAACTTCCAAACTACGAATTCTCTGCATTATATTCACACCACACATTGCCCTCAGACATGACATCTCCACTGCCTCCAGCCTTCTCCTCGCTGCAACATTCATCACCCACGCTTCACACCCATATAAGAGCGTTGGTAAAACTATACTCTCATACATTCCCCTCTTTGCCTCCAAGGACAAAGTTCTTTGTCTCCACAGACTCCTAAGTGCACCACTCACTCTTTTTCCCTCATCAATTCTATGATTCACCTCATCTTTCATAGACCCATCCGCTGACACGTCCACTCCCAAATATCTGAATACGTTCACCTCCTCCATACTCTCTCCCTCCAATCTGATATTCAATCTTTCATCACCTAATCTTTTTGTTATCCTCATAACCTTACTCTTTCCTGTATTCACCTTTAATTTTCTTCTTTTGCACACCCTACCAAATTCATCCACCAATCTCTGCAACTTCTCTTCAGAATCTCCCAAGAGCACAGTGTCATCAGCAAAGAGCAGCTGTGACAACTCCCACTTTGTGTGTGATTCTTCATCTTTTAACTCCACGCCTCTTGCCAAGACCCTCGCATTTACTTCTCTTACAACCCCATCTATAAATATATTAAACAACCACGGTGACATCACACATCCTTGTCTAAGGCCTACTTTTACTGGGAAAAAATTTCCCTCTTTCCTACATACTCTAACTTGAGCCTCACTATCCTCGTAAAAACTCTTCACTGCTTTCAGTAACCTACCTCCTACACCATACACTTGCAACATCTGCCACATTACCCCCCTATCCACCCTGTCATACGCCTTTTCCAAATCCATAAATGCCACAAAGACCTCTTTAGCCTTATCTAAATACTGTTCACTTATATGTTTCACTGTAAACACCTGGTCCATATATATATATATTTTCAACAAGTCGGTCGTCTCAGGTTAGGGTGTGTAGAAGAGAGGGAGACTACTTCCCATTAAAAGTAGGTCTTAGACAGGGATGTGTAATGTCACCATGGTTGTTTAATATATTTATTGATGGGGTTGTAAAAGAAGTAAATGCTAGGGTGTTTGGGAGAGGGGTGGGATTAAATTATGGGGAATCAATTACAAAATGGGAATTAACACAGTTACTTTTTGCTGATGATACTGTGCTTATGGGAGTGTGTGTAAAGGTAGAAAGTTGAAAGTGAACATAGAAAAGAGTAAGGTGATGAGGGTATCAAATGATTTAGATCAAGAAAAATTGGATATCAGATTGGGAAGGAGTAGTATGGAAGAAGTGAATGTTTTCAGATACTTGGGAGTTGATGTGTCGGCGGATGGATTTATGAAGGATGAGATTAATCATAGAATTGATGAGGGAAAAAAGGCGAGTGGTGCGTTGAGGTACGTATATGTGGAGTCAAAAAATGTTATCTGTGGAGGCAAAGAAGGGAATGTATGAAAGTATAGTAGTACCAACACTCTTATATGGGTGTGAAGCTTGGGTTGTGAATGCAGCAGCGAGGAGACGGTTGGAGGCAGTGGAGATGTCCTGTCTAAGGGCAATGTGTGGTGTAAATATTATGCAGAAAATTTGGAGTGTGGAAATTAGAAGGTGTGGAGTTAATAAAAGTATTAGTGAGAGGGCTGAAGAGGGGTTGTTGAGGTGGTTTGGTCATTTAGAGAGAGTGGATCAAAGTAGAATGACATGGAGAGCATTTAAATCGGTAGGAGAAGGAAGACAGGGTAGGGGTCGTCCTCGAAAAGGTTGGAAGGAAGGGGTAAGGGAGGTTTTATGGGCGAGGGGCTTGGACTTCCAGCAGGCGTGCATGAGTGTGTTCGATAGAAGTGAATGGAGACGAATGGTATTTGGGACCTGACGATCTGTTGGAGTGTGAGCAGGGTAATATTTAGTGAAGGGATTCAGGGAAACCGGTTATTTTTATATAGCCGGACTTGAGTCCTGGAAATGGGAAGTACAATGCCTGCACTCTAAAGAAGGGGTTTTGGGATATTAGCAGTTTGGAGGGATATGTTGTGTATCTTTATACGTATATGCTTCTAAACTGTTGTATTCTGAGCACCTCTGCAAAAACAGTGATTATGTGTGAGTGTGGTGAAAGTGTTGAATGATGATGAAAATATTTTCTTTTTGGGCCACCCTGCCTCGGTGGGAGACGGCTGACTTGTTGAAAAAAAAAGAAAAAAAAAACTGTTTCCTTAACCTATTGAACCATGAACAATCATAAAACACGTGAAAACCTCGTAAAATATTGTACTAGTGCCAGCCCTTTGGTATGAAAGGTGAGAAAGACTACAGAATTCAGCAGAGTACCAAAGTGGAGGAGGAGGAGAGAGGGGAGAATGTGCTTTCTTCAGTGATTCTACGATATGTACGATACTAAAGCAGCACGAGTCGATAAAGGCTTTAGTGCAGCATCAACAGTGTAGCAAGTAAGTTAAGCGATTAATCGATAGAAAAAGAACAACACAAACCTAACTCCTCCACTGTTGTTGGAGGTATGTAGGGCTACTGAGAACACCGCAGCCTCTGCTGGCCTTCACCACCACTATGTACGGCTTATGCTCTCGGTGGCCCTTATAAACCCAACAACACCACCACTCATTATTAATAGTTGTTATTACTGTTATTAATATTGTTTATGTCATATTTGATCAATTGTTAGATAAATAAGCCGTAGAGTTGATATTAGTGTCATATTGAAGGACTATTTTGTCCTGTCTCCGAACAAACTCTGCTTCCGCCACAATTCCTAACATACGTAATGACATATTTTAAGTATAATTGGGCGGCTGGGCATTCGCGAATGTTCGAAGCCCACAAAGTGGAACTCGCGAATGTGGAGGGAGACCTGTACAACCTTTATAGTGTTTTCCAATACATTATTATTATTCAGTAACCTTGATGTCAGTGGAAAGCTGTTGATCCAAAGAATTTGAGCTACTGTCTTGCTTACCTCTTATGCCCCAGGTTACTATAGTCTAGTCTGTTGTGCGTTACATGCAGTACTAATCGAGCAGTGAAGAACTTTTTTTTTAACATGCTTTGCAATGTAAGTAAATCCTCGAGGGTTTACTGCATGTGAAGCGCTAAACTCGTATGGGTCATTCACCACAAGGCATGGTGGAGGGGCGATCTTGTGCATTAGCGTGAGACAGATGCACTTCATAGTTCCTGAACATTTGTTTTCTGGAAGTAGAGTGCTGCCTACTTTCACACAGGTTTTTGATAGAAAGACAAAGGTGCAGAGGTAATGTTTGTTAACGATGTGTAGAGTTTTATCAAATTGTAATGTTCTTCCCTGAGCAAAACATTGCCTATAACAAGGATTTGGGTCAATATTGAGTTCAGTTCCTTTAGCTGATTTATTGTGTAAGTTTTCTAATATTGAGTGGGTTATGCATTGGAGCTAGTTATGCTTTGTGCAAATGTGAAAAAAAGTTTTGGCAACTAAACAACTAACCTAGACTTTAAAGAGATAATACTGAAGAACATTTACTGTAGACCAAGTGTTTTCTCAACCATACTTGTTGGCAAAACCTGCCATCACCTTACTGGTTGATCAGGCATTGACCCACCACGAGGCCTGATCATGGTCTGGGCCGCGGGGCCATTAATCCCCAGAATACCCTCCAGGTATACCATTAAATCCCAACTTCTCTGGCTTCCTTTAGTTTGTAGCCTTCTTGTGTTGCTGTTACATACCTTATTTCATTTTCTTTTTTAGTGTCCTTTTAAAAAAATGTAGTGGGTTAGGTGTTCATCTGGTATTATGGATCTACTTACATGACTCTCAACTTGTGACTATTTGTCTTCCCATCTCTTACTTTTTCTTCAAGGAGAATACCTTAATGCCAGTGAAGTAAAATGGCACTACCTTGTCTTTCCCAAGCCCAATTACCTCCAATTCCCCAGGTGTATGACCTCTAACAGGCTTAGTGCTTCATAAATACATTATGTATTAAGCTGTTAACAGTTCTCTCTACTGAACAATAACAAGGCTTCAGGTTCAGCATTCTGCCACTGATTTTGAAATTTTTACTGCCCTGGTTGTATGGCCCCCTTGGGTTTAGTGTTCCCTTGAGGGAAGAGATTAATAGCCATCTATATCTCAGAGCTTGTAATCATTCCATTTCCAGCTATGCTTGTTTTACCCATCTCTGAAAATACTATCTTTAATGCAGTTGATCCCCTCGAGAGAAACGTCCCTTGATACTGGGAAAGGGCTCTTGATCCAGGGAATTGGACTTGGTCCTCCCTTCTCCTGGATTGAGATTGCCTCATGTCCTATAGTTGCTGTATGACCCTTATGCTCTTAGTGCTTTCCCACAAATATAATGATGCACTTGTGTATGGAGATGGGAAGTACAGTGCCTGCACTCTGAAGGAGGGGTGTTAATGTTGCAGTTTAAAAACTGTAGTGTAAAGCACCCTTCTGGCAAGACAGTGATGGAGTGAATGATGGTGAAAGTTTTTCTTTTTCGGGCCACCCTGCCTTGGTGGGAATCGGCCAGTGTGATAATAAAAAAAAAAATAAATAAATAAAACTTGTGTATGGTTTATATACAGTAGACCGTTGTTAAACACTGTTTTGTTTGGCACATTTTGGTTATAGCACTACTGAAGAATTGCAGCATATTTTGTACAATACTTTGTAAAATTAACTTAACACGGTTCAGTTTGCGGGAGGGGAAAAAATTTGGAGCATTGCCCACTGGATACACACTGCTTGGCTGTGGGTTAAACCATAGAGACAACGGGGGAGACCTACCACCACCCTTGTCCCAGCCTTTGGTTCATACGTGTGTAGGACCATCCTCTGCTAGGTAAATATGAGTTTGTGTGATGACTGACTAATTTACTGACTTAACTGACTTATGCACACTCCAGTACAACCATCGACTTCAGTACCAGAACCTCTACCATCTACCTCAGCCCAGTAGGGCCACAGCATAATTCTCCACAAACACCAGCACCCACAATTTAAGGTAAGAAATACTATTATTTCTGTTGCATTTGTAATCTTAAGCAGTAAAAAAACATAATACATCACGACAGTAAGCTACAATTACATATTCTCTTATTTTTGTAAGATCTGTTGGTCTAAAAAAAAGTTGTTTGGCTTTTTGGGAGCTCCCAGGAATGTAACCCAATTTTTTCCGTAAGTTCTTCAGTTTGTCTAACATGGTTTTAACTACCATGGCATTTTCAGGAACACAACCACCATGTTAAACAACGGTCTACTGTATTGTAATACAATAATTAATTGGAAGGCTGTAGAGTATAATATTGCACTATATTTCTTTTTTTTTCAAACTCCAAGTAGTTTTTCTTTTTCCAACAAACCAGCTGTATCCCACCAAGGCAGGGCGACTCAAAAAGAAAAACCAATTTTTTTTCTTTTTAAATTTAGTAATGTATACAGGGCTAGTAGTCCCTTGCTCCTGGCATGGCTTATAGAGGCAGAATTCTGTTCTGCTTCCCCATAGAGGTAGAAGCAAACAATCGCAGATGGGCGATCTTAACTATGCAGGACAAGCTACATTGGGGGGGGGATCTTTAGCTCAAGTACTTTCACTCTTCTCAGTGCATCATCAGGAGCTGTGCAATGTTGCAAGGGAGCAATCAAAGCAGGGAGAGAGGTCTCAGAGTAGCATAAGTGTCACCGTCCATGGTTACCCTTTAAGGGTAACCATGGACAGTGACACCTACGCTATTCTGAGACCTCTCTCCCTGCTTTGGGTGCTCCTTTGCAACATTGCACAGCTCCTGATGATGCACTGAGAAATGTGAAAGTACTTGAGCTAAAGATTTCCACCCCCAGTGGTTTGTCCTGTAGAGAGGTAGAAATATACCATGTGAGAGAGACTCCTCATTGGCCCTGATGCCAGAGAGGCTCTTGATCCAAGGAATTGGACCTGATCGCCTTTCATTCCCCGAGGTTCTGTATGACCACTGCGGGTTTAGTGGTTTGCCCATGAATGTAATAATTTAGGTATTTAAGAAGCACTAAACCTGTAGGGGTCAGTGCCTGGATGAATGGGGGGGAGGGGGCACACTGATTATATCCAAGAAAGGGAAGGATAGGTTTAATTCCTTGCATGAAGAGCCTCTCACTGCCATCAAAGAAATTTCCTGGAGAAGAATATATCAGCATAGATCTTGAGAAATGAAGAGGAAACATTTTTCAAGCTACACTTCACAAAATCTTTTCATTTATTAAATTGTGCCTAAAATGTTTAGTTGACTGTGTCTGAATACTTATGTATATCTTACATGTAGAATACGCTAAACACTATTTTTTGGTCAGTCAGTGAGACATACAACAGTTTGGTATTATTGCGAAATAAAGGCAACTAAATACTGGAGACAAATAGTGAAGAGGTAGATATGAGGTGGTCAGTCCCTCAGCCTTGGTGTTCAGCTCCAAAGCTTCAGTTACATATCTACATCTCTGTTGTCGCCTCAGCATGAGAACATCTTGTCAATGCAGACACCAAATTGCAAAACAACCACTGTGAAAAAAATAGTGAAATTCCAAGCACTTTCGTGATTTCTTACATTATCAAGGACCTGTAACACTACTAGAACAGCAAAACGTTATATAACGCTGAGATATCACATGGTCACATCTGACATTACACCCATCCCATTACGAGACGGGCATAATGTCGAAAGTGACTGAGGTGAAATCTCAGCCTTATATAGCTTTCTGCTGAGCTATTGTTATTAAAGTTCCTTGATAATGTAAGAAATCACGAAAGCACTTGGAATTTCGTTATTTTTTCACAATGGATGTTTTGCATATTGTGGTATCACCTGTTTACTATGATCTTACTGCAAAGATATCAAACTGTTGCACGTTTTGCTCATCTACCTTTTGGTATTATATATACCATTAATATGCTATTTTGTACTGTTAAAATATGTGCTTTCTGTTTAATTTTACATTTTTATAAAGTGCCTTACAAGATGTATTGCCCAGTAGTAAGAGTGAGCTCAAAATTGTAAATTTGAAACATCTTAAATCACTATGCAGGTAAAAAAAATTATTACAGTAGTTTTAAAATAAAAATTACAACCTCTCCTCACTTAGCAACATACACTCGTTTACAGACGGGTTCTGTGATCAGTATTCATACCTAAATAATGTATATTAGAGCCGATTTCCTCTATTCTGTTTATTTCAATATACAGTACACTACTGTATAAATATTTAAAAATATACCAGAAATGTTATAAATGGTGCAAAGGTGACATTAAAACATCAAAGATGGTTGACACAAACCCACCACCATTATAGTATGCTCCTCACTTAGCTACAAATTCGTTTAACAATGTGGTCTTTGGAACAGAATTCCGTCGTTAAGTGAGGATAGGCTGTATTTTTTTTGCATATTGTTTTAAGGCCCTTCAATAAAAACCTCTAAGTAATGGTCCCCCACTTAAAGGATTTCAGAAATTATGGACAAATGTTGGAATCATTGAACAAAATGGAAAAAAAATGTCCATAATTCCAGATTGTGTCTACAGTGATAATGACATCTTCTGATTCATTAGACCGAGTCTGACGATTCTAGCATTTGTATGGGCCTGAGTGCCTACGTCCAGGATCTATCTGTTTTCATTGTTCCTGGAGCCATAGGCCGCCTGCACCAATTAACTGTCTTCTCTCGCGCACGCACACTTATTTGATATCCAATTTTCTGCCTAGATTTAATGTTTTGTGTGACTTAAGTGCAATTAACAATGACTTCTGAACTAGGAGGTGGCATCCAAGAGGAAATGTGTGGTTCAGTAGAAACTTGAACTCATAAACGTTGAGTCTGGCAGCTCAGTGTCACAGGTATGTGAGGAATATGGTGTTAAGAAACAGTGCCTTGAGGTTCAGGGAAGCAAGAACAAGCTTACAGATGATGTTCTTAAGTTCAGTGTAGATGCTAGCCAGAAAGGTTCAACAGGTGGTCCTATAAAGGTAAAAAGTTTGAAGCAGTAGTGCCTAAATGGTATGCACATTATTATAATAAAAAACTAGTGCTTATCTCACAACAGTGGTATGTTCAACAATGTTTTGTTGCTGTTAATGATTACGCATCTCTCCACTTTGAAAAGATAAGTAGAATTACTGTAAATTACATACTTTAAAATTACTGTACTGTACACTATTCTGCAGTGCTGTATGATCCTTTTGGGTTTAGCACTTATCATTATAATTATTATAATCATAACTAAATGCTAAACCCACAAGGTGTGTTGTGTGTTATATATTTTATCATATATATTATTAGATAGTGAATGGAGACAAATGATTTTTGGGACCTGACGAACTGTTGGACTGTGAGCAGGGTAATATTTTGTGAAGGGAAACCGGTTTGCCAGACTCGAGTCCTGGAGGTGGGAAGCACAATGTCTGCACTTTAAAGGAGTAGTTTGGGATACTGGCCATTTGGAGTGACATCTAAAGTGTTGTATCTGGGAACCTCTACAAAGACAGCGATTATGTGTGAACGATGGTGAAAGTGTTTCTTTTATGGGTCAGCATGCCTCGGTGGGAGATGGCCGAAGTGTCGAAAAGAAAAAATATACGTAGTGCATACATACACAGTGTTTTACCAGCATAGCAACGCTGTATGACCCTTACGGGTTAAGCACTCGGTTATGATTGTAATTTACCTGCATAAGTAATGTTAAGAGTTCATTCTTGCTTCTGGTGAGACTGCTTATATTTGTTGTTGTTCTGCCTTAGCAGGTGTAATAATGTGTGTTTTGTTTATTCCAATTTTTGTGTATATTTAAGTATTTTCTCCAAAAATTAATTTGTAAGAAAAGTTTTTGTGGCAAGTACAAATTCACTATTATATATAGTTTGAAAAAATACTTAAAGAATATATATTCAGAGAAAATTTATAAATTCTTTATATATTCTCTTATGCTTTTATATAAAATTTTAATACACTATTATACATTCACAGTAGTCTTGATTCCATTAAATCCTGATGGGAAGTTTTTAACCAGTAGGAGTCATGGAGTGCCTGGGAAATAGGAGCTAACCATGTTCAAGCCAAAGAAAGAAAATACAAATCACAGAACAGGTGCAAGTTCAACCTGTGGCAGGCAAGTCTTAACCCTTTCAGGGTTCCCAAATTTAAAAAAAAAAATTATTTTTTCTTATGAAAAGAGAGAATCTTTTCCCGACCATAATGACACCAAAAGTATGAAATTTGATGGAAAACTCATGGAATTATGCTCTCGCGAAATTAGCGGTCTCGATGATGTTTACGCATTGGTGATTTTGCCCACTTTGAGCCCTATTTTCGGCCAATTCCAGTTTACTAGTCGACAGAAATAATAACTATTTCGCTAGAACTCCATTTTTTCTATTGAACGAGTACAAAAAACCACCCATTTCAGCTATCCAATAAAGTGGTCAGAATTTAGCAATGATGCCAATTTCCGAATAGGGTCCAGAATAAACAAGACATTCCTGGCACTAAAATAAGTTCTCTGTTCGTTAGTCACGCCCCCCAGGCCCCTCTTATATTTCTTTGGCTTTCCACTTTTGAGTTTTTATTCTTACAAAAAATAAAAGATTTACTGTTATGCAGACTACTGCATTAGTGTAGAAATGGTATAAATAATATCAGCGCACTTGTGAAAGAATATTAGACTCGCCAGTTGACGTGTATTGGATGCTTGGCCTGATCTGTTTACTTTTGAACTTTGGTAAAAATCGAACATTTCTGCTACTTTGAGCTCAATTTCAAGGTACTTTTCATTGTAAAACCAGTCAAAATCATCTCAATTTCTTTAGTATGTCTTCCATTCTATTAACCCTTTGAGGGTCGATAGGCCCTCTCCGAAACTCGTTCTCAGGGTCGGCCAAATTTAAAAAAAAAAAAAAAATTATTTTCTCTTATGAAAAGATAGAGAATCTTTTCCCGATCATAACGACACCAAAAGTTTGAAATTTGATAGAAAACTTACGGAATTATGCTCTCGCAAAGTTAGCGGTCTCGGCGATGTTTACGGATCGGCGATTTTGCCCACTTTGAGCCCCATTTTCGGCCAATTTCACTGTACTAGTCGACAAAAAACATGAATATTTCGCTAGAACTCCATTTTTTCTATCGAATGGGTGCAAGAAACCACCCATTTATAAATTCAACTATCCAGTACAGTGGTCAGAATTTAGCAATTTTGCCAATTTCACACAAATTTCAAAAGATGCCAATTTCGGAATAGGGTCCAGAATAAACAAGAAAGACATTCCTGGCACTAAAAGACCATTTCCTCTAGTCATTAGTCACGTCTCAAGGCCCCTCTTATATTCTTTTGCTTTCCACTTTGAATTTTTATTCTCACAAAAAATATAAGATTTACTGTTATGCAGACTACTGCATTAGTGTAAAAAATGGTATAAATATTATTGGTGCACTTGTGAAAGAATATTAGACTCACCAGTTGACGTGTATTGCACGCTTGGCACGATTTGTTTACTTTTGAAGTTTGGTAAAAATCGAACATTTCTGCTACTTTGAGCTCAATTTCAAGGCACCTTTCATTGTAAAACCAGTCAAAATCATCTCCATTTCAGTAATATGTCTTCCATTCTATAAAATGAGACCAAGAAAACTAGAATACAACAATAAATACTATACGAAAATACACTGCAAAGTCGCTGATTTATTAAAAAAAAATGGAAAGTTTTTTTTTTCTCATTATGCACCGTGTGCTGCAGGATTTTTTTTAGACTGTGCACACTGACCACATAGACCCATTCTTTCATATGAAGGCCTACCAGCTTTCTCCCACTAGATTTGAGGTCGCTAGAATTTATGAGTACTAGTACGTCAAAAACCCCTACGCGTAAGACGTACTAGTACGACGAAAACCCTCAAAGGGTTAAATGAGACCAGGAAAACTAGAATACAACAATAAATACCATACGAAAATACAGTGCAAAGTCGCTGTTTTAATCCAAAAACACGGTCGGATTTTTTTTTCTCATTACGCAGTGTGCTGCAGGATTTTTTTTTTTTTTTTATACTGACCACATAGACCCATTCTTTCATATGTAGGCCTACCAGCTTTCTCTCACTAGATTTGAGGGCGCTAGAATTTAGGTGTACGTGTACTAGTACGGCCGAAACCCTGAAAGGGTTAAAACTCACAGACCAGTGTTCTGTGACTTGTTTGCAATTGTGTCGATTTCATAAGAAAGAAAAGTTATAATAAAAAAAAAAGCACTAAACCTACAAGGGTCATTAGCGTAGGAAAGGAAAAGATAGGAATCAAGTTTTTGGATCGAGAGCCCTCCAGTATAAAGGAACCTTCCCTGAAGGACACAATATTAATAAATGTTTATTATTGTCTCAGGGTATTGCCTTATGCTGGCAAACAGCTCTTGATCAAGGAATTGGAGCAACTCTCCTATATCAAATACCCATTTACTTCCTATTTTTCTTGCAAGGTTCGTAAGTATTCATTTCAAAGTACAGTAGTTTTTCTAATGTTTATTAATAAATATTCATCGGGTATCTTAAGATGAAATTAATGTTCTTCAAATATCGTATCTAAAAATATGGTACAGATGGATAATTTATTGGATTAAATGACTTTAGTTCTATTTCTATTTATCACAGAAAATAAAAGGCTTATAATCTAATATGTATGTAAAGTACTGCATCAAAAATAAGTTTTAAATCCTTCCAAAACAAAATCACCAATGTTCAAAATTCAGCACATTTTTCTGTTGAATCTCCACAATATATAGAAACAATAGCATTAATGTTGAACACATGAATGTGGATGGGAGGTTCCTCGCACATACAGCACCTCTTTTCAGTGTTCCATGTTATTGTTGGCTTCAAACTGAGCCATTGTTTATTATGTTCCACCCACCGGCGATAGTCACCAGTGGGTGCAACAATGGCTTGATTTAAAGCCAAGAAAAGTGTGGAACACTGAAAAAGGTGTTGTATATGCAGGGTTTTCCTGTACAGCTAAAGTCTTATGACCAGTAAAATAAAACTGTTAAGTAAAACAATGGCACTAATATTTCTTTCACAAATAAGAGGAACTAATTCAGGGATGTAAGAGGGAACTAGATGATATTTGGTTTTCATTATCTGCACCTTGATATGATTCCTTCCTACAATCAGTATGCATGTAAAGAAATAAAACTATTCAAACAGAACTGACAATTTTTCACATTAGCATAATAAACTTTTGCATAATGGCCATCTTTACATGAACTTTTCAGCAAGTTTGTCAATGCATCTATATTGCTGCAACTTGCAATATAAATATATTTTTGTCAAATCAGAAATATAATAGTATTGAATTTCTAAACTCAAATTTATTATACATATAAGTACAAAAAATATATACAGTATAACACTGAGTGTAAAGGAGGAAAAGTATTGTAATAAATCAGCAGTCTATATTCAAGTTAAAATAGGACTACTATGAATTAATACATTTAAGAAAACTTGTACAAGACAAAAGTTTAAACAGATGTTACACATGAAAAAATTTAATTCTTTCTGTAAATATAATAAATAAAAGAAATCAGCTATATAGTTTGTTACAGATATGTACAAGTTGCCCTCCAATTCAAGATTTAATAATGACTTATTAAATGTAACCTTTTGAGTGATTACTAATAAAAAATTATAATTTGTAAACTTGACTGCAGGACTAAGATTCCCAAATATAGAACTACTACTTTGAAAAGTGAATAAAAGTTTGTCCAAGAGCATTTAAAACAGTATTCAGTCACGTGGGTGGAGTACCCACATATCGTAGACTTACAAATGGATGAAGCACATGGTGAATTGTTGTCCAGCCAGGATGATAAGGATATGGTACTTTCAAATCACCTGTAGAAATAGTTAAAAGAAGGAAGAATGCTGCCAGCAAAAGCAACAGTGATGTAAATGCATAACGAGCACCCTGAACAGTTTGTTGTTGAGAGTACGGCCACTGTCCACCACGAACCCAACCTATGACATCCTCCAGAGCCTCAAGTAGCCAGCTGCAAAGATAAAAGATGTAGTAAAAATGTGTGCCAGCACACGAGTGCAAAGCAGTTTAGGAAACTGGATAAAATACATGGACAGTAAGAAACCTATTGGACACATTGTTCCATTTTATTTTATAATGATTTTGTATATCAGGCCTATTAATAAATATGGTGGTTACAGAAATCATAAACTGATGCATGAACAAATTATATCATACTTGAATTTCAAAAAGCCTCTTAATTCCCCATACAAGACTAATATGACGAGAGTAAAATATACGTGAATTTCAATGGATAAAACGTTTAAAAAACAATAAGAGCAAGAATGTTCTCATGTGAAAATCTTATCAGTACAATGTCAGTGATCTGTACTGCCTCCATCATGTTCCTTAGTTACATAGTTTCCAAAAACAAATACAAAAAATACACGGGTTGTGGGCTATTGATCAGCCACTCAGACAACTTAATTAAAATTATACAATGTGTTGTACATTGATGTCTCACCAGTTCACACTTGATATCCCCCACACACACCCTCTGCATACAGTTAATTCCTAAAACAGTCACCATGTAAGTATATTAGGATCAAACATTTAGAAGATCCAATCTCAAAAATTCATCTGGATACAAAAATGAAAGAAAAAATATATGCAGTGAAAAATCAAAAGATAGATATCACCCAATACCAGAGGTACATTTGCATAACTGAATAAACAAGAGTTACTGAAGTTAAAATGTTAAATCTTGTTAATTTTACTATCTTCAATCTTTGAAATGAACTTTGTGCATCACCCGGTATCACTTACTGTTGTGGCCCGAGATTTGGGATTGGTGGAGTATTGGAAATTGGTGCATCTGCTGATGTGGACTCTGATGCTGATGATATATTTGACTCTTCACTGAATCTGAAAGAGAAAGTATAATTTATTCCATTTGCTTCTCGCCACATTAGTCACTTGATTAAAACGGCATTACATTAATGTAGGTAGTAGGTTGGTAGACAGCAACCGCCCAGGGAGGTACTACCGTTCTGCCAAGGGAGTGTAAAACGAAAGCCTGTAATTGTTTTACACGATGGTAGGACTGCTGGTGTCTTTTGTCTGTCTCATAAATATGCAAGATTACAAGTACGTCTTGCTACTTCTACTTGCACTTAGGTCACACTACACATACATGTACAAGCATATATATACACACCCCTCTGGGTTTTCTTCTATTTTCTTTCTAATTCTTGTTCTTATTTATTTCCTCTTATCTCCATGGGGAAGTGGAACAGAATTCTTCCTCTGTAAGCCATGCGTGTTGTAAGAGGCGACTAAAATGCCGGGAGCAAGAGGCTAGTAACCCCTTCTCCTGTATATATTACTAAATTTAAAAGGAGAAACTTTAGTTTTTTTCTCTTGGGCCACCCTGCCTTGGTGGGATACGGCTGGTACATTGAAAGAAGTTTTTTAATACAAAATGCATGATAAAGGAATAACAGGAAAGGTTGGTAGATGGATCTATAACTTCCTGACAAATAGAACACAAAGAGTAATAGTATAGTACAGTCCCAGGCACCCACTGTAAAAAGCTCTGTTCCACAAGGCACAGTACTCTCTCCCATTCTATTCCTCATCCTCATTTCTGACAGACAGAGATGTAAGCCATAGCTCCGTGTCTTCCTTTGCGGATGACACCCAGATTACCATGGCAGTGACCTCCATCGAAGACACTGCGAGACTCCAAGCGGACATTAACCAAATTTTTGAATGGGCCACTCAAAATTATGTGAAGTTCAACGAGAAGAAATTTCAACTACTCAGATATGGGAAACTTGAGAAAATTAAAAATCTATCAAGGTCGTATATGACAAATTCTAACCATACAATAGAGCGGAAAAGTAATGTGAAGGACCTTTGAGTGATAATGTCAGAGGATCTCGCCTTCAAAGACCACAACAATGTATCTACCTCATCTGCTAAGAAAATGATAGGATGGATAATGAGAACCTTCAAAACTAGGGATTCCAAGCCCCTGATGATTCTCTTCCAATCGCTTGTGTTCTCTAGGCTGGAATACTGCTGTACACTAATGGCCCCCTTCAAGGCTGGCAACATTGCAGACCTGAAGAGCGTACAAAGAACTTTTACAGCACACACAAGTACGATAAGGCACCTAAATTACTGGGAACGGTTGAAGGTCCTTGATCTGTATTCCCTGGAATGCAGGCGAGAGAGATCCATGATAATATACACTTGGAAGATCCTGGAGGGATTGGTACCAAACCTGCACACGAAAATCACTCCATATGAAAGCAAAAGACTCGGCAGGAGATGCAACATTCCCCTGATGAAAAGCAGGGGCGCCATGAGTACACTGAGAGACAACATAATAAGTGTCAGGGGCCCAAGACTGTTCAACTGCCTCCCGGCATACATAAGGGGAATTACCAATAGACCCCTGGCTGTCTTAAGAAGGCACTGGACAGGCACCTAAAGTCAGTACCTGACCAACCGGGCTGTGGTTCGTACATCAACTTGTGTGTGGCCAGCAGTAACAGCATGGTTGATCAGACCCTGATCCACCATGAGGCCTGGTCTCAGACCAAGCCGTGGGGGCGTTGACCCACGAAACCCTCTCCAGGTAAACTCCAGGTAAGTAATTTATCATTTGTATACAGTGGACCCTCGGTATTCGATATTAATCCATTCCTGAGAGCTCATCGAATACCGATAATATCGAAAACCGAATCAATTTTTCTCATAAGAAATAATGGAACTCAAATTAATCTGTGCAAGACACCCAAAAGTATGAAAAAAAAATTTTTACTACATGAAATATTAAGTTTAATGCAATAGAATAATTACAATAACAATAAAATAATTGACACTTACCTTTAATGAAGATCTGGTGATGATTGATGGGATGGGAGGAGGAGAGAGGTGTTAGTGTTTCGAAGGGGAATCCCCTTCCATTAGGAAGGGGATTCCGGGGTTACTTCCCTTATTCTTTTAATGCCACTAGGACCAGCTTGAGAGTCACTGGACTTCTGTCGCACAACATAACTGGCAGCCTCACCATGCCTAATCACATTATGTATGCCACTACGATTCTTAAATCTTTCAAACCAACCTTTGCTGGCCTTAAATTCACTCACATCACCACTAGTTGCAGGCAATTTCTTTACCAAATCGTCATGCAACTGCCTAGCCTTTTCACAAATGATTGCTTGAGAGATGCTATCTCCTGCTATCTGTTTTTCATTTATCCACACCAGTAACAATCTCTCAACATTTTCTAACACTTGTGGTCGCTGTTTCGTAATCACAGTTGCACCTTTTGCAAGAACAGCTTCCTTGATTGCTGTTTTCCTGGTCACTATAGTAGAGATGGTTGATTGTGGTTTATTATACAACCTGACCAGCTCCGACACACGCACTCCACTTTCGTTCTTTGCAATTATCTCTTTCTTCATTTCATAAGTCATTAGCGACTTTTTTCTCGAAGGTTTGGCACTAGAAGCTTTCTTGGGGCCCATGGTGACTTATTTTGTAGAAACAAGCACCAAACACAGTGATAATATGGATAATATGGAATGTACTGAATGTATCCTTAGATGCGCGCACACTGGCTGGCTTGTAAACACTAGCACACGCGGAGCAGTTCAGGCCACACGTGGACAGGTCTCATACGAATCGTATCGAATACCAGGTTTTCAATCGAATACCGAGGAAAAATTTTTGCGTTAAAATGCATCGAAAACCGGATTTATCGAATACCGGGGGTCCACTGTACTTCCAACATGTCACATTTTGGAAGAAAACAATTGTAAAATTTTCAAGATTTTTTTTAAGTTTTCAATATTACTTATATCACACAGGTGCTCTTTGACATACTAATATTAAAAATAGTGTGAAAAATATTAAATGCCGGCCATTTCCCACCAAGGTAGGGTGACCTGAAAAAGAAACTTTCACCATCATTCACACCATCACTGTCTGGCCAGAGGTGCACAGATATGACAATTCAGATGTTCCTCCTAAGCAGTAAATATCCCAAACTCCTCCAGTATTGAAAGAAACAAAAACTTTCAGCCAAAAAAACCCTAAACTATAAACATATGATTTTTGCAAATATTTAAAAGATTTCAACATTGCTTAAAATCACACCACATCCACTATTAACATCTTAATTATGAATATAGAGCAAAAAGTAAAATAAATATTATTACATCAAGAGGAAAAGTTCTAGACTTGAGTTAGTTTCAAACTTGATTCAATAAATTCTTCAGAATAGTTTACATGTACATGCATTCTATTGTATTAATTTGTATTAAGTGTAAGGGTACACTGCAGTTCATACCTTCGATTACAGTCCTGTGGGAGTGATGCAGCTGCAGCAGCAGCAGCATAAAGCTCTGGATGCAGCTGAGCTAATGTGTTAGCTATGGACGAGTTTGAGGTTGAATTTTTATTGGTGGATTGTGACGTCTCGTTACCTTCCTCACCGCTCTCGCTGCCTTCCTCAGTGATACTGTTGGCCCAAACCCTGAATGTGAAATTAGAATAAAGCATGTGGTTCTCAACACCAGACTAACATTCTGAAGCTGCATTATACACAGACATTATACGGTGCTCTTCGACTTAAAATGGGGTTAGGTTCCGACAAACCCGTCGTAAACTGAAAACATTGTAAGTCAAACATGAATATGTAAGTAAACAAATAACTATCACTAAATAAGTAAACAAATAATTACTGTAATTAAATACCAGTATTGAAAAGTAAATAAATGAATATAAGTTTATCCTACCAATAAATGTACAGCACTGCACAATGGTGATATTATAATGGTGCTATCGCACCATCATAAAGTTGAAATGTCCTAAGTCGAACCATTGTAAAGTCAGGAGCATTTGCATATACTTCAATAAAAAATCTAATTTAATACAAATTTTGATGCAAGATATATTGTAGCTGATTATTACTCTATTATATATTTATGGGGAATCACTTAACCCACAGGGTTCATAAAGATCCTGGAGAATGGGAGTGTAGCTCCAATTCCTTGGATCATGAGTTCACCAGCATCAAGGCACCCCCTTCCCTGAAGGGAAGTAATTGCTGAAACAAATTCTTTACTGATAATACAATATGAAAATATTATCCACTCGAGGGACTAATTAGCAATTCTCAAGACAAGCTGTGAGTTTCTTTAAGTAAAACACTGGGAAAAATGGCCATGAATTTTCCTTTAGAAAGACCACAATTTTAAAAAAAATCATGAAAGTTAAGACACATGTGCAACATCTGGATATCTTTATTGTAGACGTTTCGCCATCCAGTGGCTTTATCAATACAGATTCTAGGACATAATAGGAAGACAGTAGAACTATATACAAAAGATGAGGTAATCAGTCCCTCGGCCTTGGAGTTAGTGTTCACAGCATCGTGGTGGAGGAGAATCTGGATTCTCCTCCACCACGATGCTGTGGACACTAACTCCAAGGCCGAGGGACTGATTACCTCATCTTTTGTATATAGTTCTACTGTCTTCCTATTATGTCCTAGAATCTGTATTGATAAAGCCACTGGATGGCGAAATGTCTACTACAATAAAGATATCCAGATGTTGCACATGTGTCTTAACTTTCATATTGTCGGTATTTTATACCTTTCTTGCACAAAAAAAAATCATGTCCATTAAAAATTATATCATTATTGCATATTTAAATTTTTCAGAGTAGTCTGAGGCATTTACTGACATGCTCCATTTACCTAAAATGTGTAAATTATCAAACTTTTACTCTTTGAAAGGATAGATAATTGTATATTTACTCTGGGATTTATCACTCCTTTTAAAGTGTAACTTTGATGGCAAAATTTGTAAAGTACAAAGAACTGGTAATGTACAAAGAAATAGGAGCAAATTTTATTTTTCTAGGATTTACAAAAAGATATTTACTAATTTCAGAATACAGAATGTGTACTGTAATAATAATAATGTTGTAAGACCCTACCATCAACCTCAATTCCTGAGGTTATAAAGCTGTGCTTAATTCCAAATACGTAATAGGAGATTAAAAGATGCTAGCTAGCGCAGTGGTGAGCAATTCATCTAATTTTCCTGTCCCAATTATGAAAATGGAAAAAATGTGGCTTTGTTTTACAAGTTAGGCTTAGCCCTAAAATACTGCATAACTAACCCATTAGAAGGCTTTTCACTTTCTTCTGTTTTGTCTTTAGAAGTAGGTGAAGAACTGGAAGAACTAGAGGCAGCAGCAGCAGCTGCTGCTGCTGCTGCTGCAACAGCAGCAAGTTCTTGAAAGGGCTTCAAGTCTGGCATGAGGGAAGCTCGTCTTCTTGATGCTCTGCTGCCCATAAATGCTGTGGCTGGTGTCTTGATTGAACTATTAGTGAAACTGATGCGTCGACTATCCTGTGTCTGTTAGGGAACAAGTAACATAAATAAATACCATGCACTAGATGTAGATGATATTTTCACACAATATAAGCAGTCTGATGCATGGTAATTTAAGACAGTAAAAAGAAAACCTAATCAGCTATGTACTAGTGTAACATGTTTGGTTAGGAAGGAGAGGAAGGTGCAAATGAAAATATTCTCCTGTCTGGCATCTGCAGAAAAATCATAAAAAACAATTTGCTATATTAATTACCACTGGATTACAAGCAGAGATGGAACAAGTACCAGCATATATCCTTGAGACACACCAGTGAGAAGCCTCAACCATCTTGGTGGCCAAGACTACACTGGGGGGCCAAATATAGGTTAGAGATCCACATAAGAGACCATTATAATCTGCAAATCTTTATAATAAAAATCCACCAGGGACATTTGAATCACAAAACATTATGGCCCTATTGATGTGCCCCCCATTCTGCCATTTAACTGGTCATTGAAATAAGAGGGATTTAGATGTGTTCCTAATATATAAATTGGCACTTTCTAGGACATTTTTACTCTAGTGACTTTTGGTGTAACTTTCATAATTTTTCATTAATTTCTGAATCTAAACAGTCATTATTCCTACTTATGAGCAATTGAAAACCACCCTCTCTCAAGAAAGGAAGGCTAAGAGTCATTCTTTGCATCAAAAAGCCCCTCACCAGCATCAACATTACTTAAGAGCTTTTAACAGGCAAGAATGACCTGAAGAAGTCCTACTACTTGTATGCTTTACTTTAACCCTTAAATGGTCCAAACGTATATATACGTTTTTTCAACATCTGAAAGTAAGAAAATGTAGATCATCTTTTTTGTTTTACATTTGAAAACGTGTAAAAAAAACTTTTATCTACATTTTTTTTTGTTACATTTGAAAATATGTTAAAAAAAGTAGATCTACTTTTGTAGCTATAAATTTGAACGTTGATTTGTTTGGACTGTTTAAGGGTTAAACAAAACATAAAAGCATGGGTGAAAAAGGACACCAGTAGAGAGGAACTTTATTGAGACATTTCACCATGAAACAGGTTTCCTTACTTAATGAAGCCTCTTCCACAGGCAAAATATTTCAAGGTTCCTCTTTTTCACAACTTGTCAGCTTTGTCATTTGTCTTCAAAACACAAAAATGTGTTTAATATTGATGGTAGTGCCTTGCCTTATTGGAGTACCCTGCGAGGCTGAGAGCGCGCAGACGTCTGGTTGCTGCTGGAGAGTCTACTGCTGACTGGTTGTTTCCACCACTGGCCCCTTGTGATGTCGGTAGCTCAATCTGGTACTCGTTAAGTATTCTGAAACAAAAATTTAATACCAAACATAACTTCATTATACTTTATCATTACATTAATGGAGGGGCATTTGAATTTCAGTATCTACATGCCCCTGGCAAGGCAGTGACAGAGTGAACGATGGTGAAAATGTTTCTTTTTTGGGTCACCCTGCTTCAGTGGGAGACAGCCAGTGGTAAAAAAAAAAAAATAACAACTATATGAAGTAGACATGTGCAAAGCCTGTGTATCTATCTTGATGACACTTCCCCAACCAGTGGATTTTTCCACCTCAATACAGAAGTGGACTGGTTACATCTTCCACTGTCTTCCGTACTGTATAATAAAATCTTAGTATTGTACAGAAAAAAAACACTGCTTGGTGAAATGTCTTCAAAATAAAGATACAAAGGTAGTGCACATGTGGTTAATTCATCTTCATTATGTTCTATTTAGATTAAGTATCATTCAGTTATAATTTTCCATAAATGATTTTTTTTCGAATGATATGAATAATTATAAAAAATCCCAAATAACTAGTGTAATACAGTAATGTCTGAAACTAAACCATTTATCATTCATCAAGAGAACTTTGAACAAATGTTACTTGGTATCAAAGTTAACATTGGTGGCTGTGGAACCACTGGTGCTTACCACAGTCCACCGAACTCATTACAAGTTTCCAGTTACAATTTCTACAGTTACTTGTATAAGCCTAGGCATTTCACAACTTCACATAAGTGGCATTAGTGCTTGTCAAATTTCTTCTCTATTATACACAAATAACCCGCACATAAAAGAGAGAAGCTTACGACGACGTTTCGGTCCGACTTGGACTATTTACAAAGTCACACTGCACTTTCGGTCCAAGTCGGACCAAAACGTCGTCGCAAGCTTCTCTCTTTTACATGCGGGTTATTTGTGTATTGTTCCAGTCATGGTATTGTGCCTTTTTTTATTGTTCTTCTCTATTATTATAATTTCCACAAAAGAATATACTAATGTATGCAGGTGCATGCACACAATAAACAAGTACAGTAGAACCCACCGTATCCATGGATTCGGTGTCCATGGTTTCACTTATCCACGGTTTACCATGGCCCGATAATAACCCTTAACTCTGTTTAATAATGGCCCCCAAAGTGCAAAAACAGTGATGGTGACAGTTCTTCAAAGTTTAAGAGAAATCGTTAAGTGCTTCCCATCAGTGAAAAGTGCTAATTCTTGGTATGTAATTTATCAATTAAACTTTATCATAGGTATGTATGTAAATGAAAAATGATATATATAGGATTTTTACTATGCTGTTTCAGGTACCCACAGCAGGTCATGGAATGTATCCCCCCGGATACTGGGACACTACTGTAATTATACACACAGCATATGCTGTATACTAAACCAGAAAAAGTAGATTGCAACTGATGTATCAAAACATACAAGAGTCTTAGTAAAGTGATTTAAGTACAGGTATGGAGGAGTATGGAAGAAGTGAATGTTTTCAGATACTTGGGAGTTGACGTGTCGGCGGATGGATTTATGAAGGATGAGGTTAATCATAGAATTGATGAGGGAAAAAAGGTGAGTGGTGCGTTGAGGTATATGTGGAGTCAAAAAACGTTATCTATGGAGGCAAAGAAGGGAATGTATGAAAGTATAGTAGTACCAACACTCTTATATGGGTGTGAAGCTTGGGTGGTAAATGCAGCAGCGAGGAGACAGTTGGAGGCAGTGGAGATGTCCTGTTTAAGGGCAATGTGTGGTGTAAATATTATGCAGAAAATTCGGAATGTGGAAATTAGGAAAAGGTGTGGAGTTAATAAAAGTATTAGTCAGAGGGCAGAAGAGGGGTTGTTGAGGTGGTTTGGTCATTTAGAGAGAATGGATCAAAGTAGAATGACATGGAAAGCATATAAATCTATAGGGGAAGGAAGGCGGGGTAGGGGTCGTCCTCGAAAGGGTTGGAGAGAGGGGGTAAAAGAGGTTTTGTGGGCAAGGGGCTTGGACTTCCAGCAAGCGTGCGTGAGCGTGTTAGATAGGAGTGAATGGAGACGAATGGTACTTGGGACCTGACGATCTGTTGGAGTGTGAGCAGGGTAATATTTAGTGAAGGGATTCAGGGAAACCGGTTATTTTCATATAGTCGGACTCGAGTCCTGGAAATGGGAAGTACAATGCCTGCACTTTAAAGGAGGGGTTTGGGATATTGGCAGTTTGGAGGGATATGTTGTGTATCTTTATACGTATATGCTTCTAAACTGTTGTATTCTGAGCACCTCTGCAAAAACAGTGATAATGTGCGAGTGTGGTGAAAGTGTTGAATGATGATGAAAGTATTTTCTTTTTGGGGATTTTCTTTCTTTTTTGGGTCACCCTGCCTCGGTGGGAGACGACCGACTTGTTGAAAAAAAAAAAAAAAAAAAAAAAAAAAAAAAAAAAAAAAAAAAAAACACAAGTACAGTTAAACAAATTTAGGTGACCATAATTATTGTACACGTTGAAAATTATATACAAAAACAGACAAGTTGATGAATAAGACATGTGCAACAGCTGGGTATCTTCATTTTCGAAATGTTTCTCACCTACACAGTAGACTTCTTCAGTCATATAGTGTGTCAACAGATGTAGTTGCGATATAAAGATGTAATCAGTCCATTGCTCCAGACTACAGAGCTGAACTTTCCTCCTGGCTGAGGGAATGACCACCTCAAGTAGTATTTTTTCCAAGGGTGACGGACTGATTATATCATCTTTACTTTGCTACCACATCTGCCACCTTTGACTGAAGAAGCCTACCAAGTAAGCAAAACATTTCAACAATAAAGATACCCAACTGTTGCACATGTGTCTTACTAATCAGTTATCATATGAAGTAACATGTATGACTAACCTTCGCAATTCTTCCAGTTCTTGGTGATCCCTCTCGTACATACGCTTGACGTTCTCCACGTGTAACAACAACACTTCCAGCGCCCGAGACACTCTCCACTCCTGTTGCACTGCTCCCCACACCTGCAACCCCACACACACACAGTGTAATGTATACTATCCCATGCACCAAAACAGGAAAGAGGGGAGACAAGTGGGAGAGAGGGGAGAATCAGGAAAGTGAAAGTAAGGACAGAATTAAAGGGAGGGAGAATGTATGGTTAAAGGGATTAGAGAGGAAGATGCAACAGTAAGAGTAGAAATCCAAACTGCCAATATCCTAAACCCATCCTTTAAAGTGCAGGTATTGTACTTCCCATTTCTAGGACTCAAGTCTGGCTAACCAGTTTCCCTGAATAAGAATGTATGCTAAATACGAATATACGATAAATAAAAAGTCAAAAAATAACTACTGTCACTGAATAAATAAATAAACAAATAATTACTGTAACTAAATACTAGTACTGTACTGAAAAGTAAAAAAAAATGTACATATGCAAGTTACAGATTTGCCGCCTTCGTGTTGGGTAATTATCTGAAGTTTCATCTCCAAGGTAATAGCTTTTACACCACTGTAAAGTTGAAATATCACAAGTTGAACCATTCTAAGTTGAGAGCCCCTTGCTTGTATATAATACCACTGATCTACACAAACAACTTACTTCGCTGTTACGCATTTTAATATACGTACATAGTAACAACAAAGAACAAAGTACAGTGGACCCCTGCATAACGATTACCTCCGAATGCGACCAATTATGTAAGTGTATTTATGTAAGTGCGTTTGTACGTGTATGTTTGGGGGTCTGAAATGGACTAATCTACTTCACAATATTCCTTATGGGAATAAATTCGGTCAGTACTGGCACATGAACATACTTATGGAGTGAAAAAATATCGTTAACCGGGGGTCCACTGTATATAAAGATGTGCAGCTAAGTGTTCCACTAAGTCTTAGTATCCAAGTATGTTACAAAGGCACAAAAATGCTACAGAGGTGAATCTACTCATCTCTCCTGAATTATGAAACACCAGCCTAAATTAACAATCATCCAGGAAGGACCGAAGTACAAGGTTTCAGTTTCAAATTTGTGGATTATGTGAATTGTTGCATCCAGGGAACTGTGACTTATTGCACAGCTTGTAGTTAATGTACATTTATAAAATACCAAATAAAGTAATACTATAATATTTTACTATAATCATTACTGTGCTTGCTATAATATGTCACTATAGTCATTACTGTGCTTGCTATGCCACTATAGTCATTACTGTGCTTGCTATGTCACTAGTCATTACTGTGCTTGCTATGCCACTATAGTCATTACTGTGCTTGCTATGTCACTATAGTCATTACTGTGCTTGCTATGCCACTATAGTCATTACTGTGCTTGCTATGTCACTAGTCATTACTGTGCTTGCTATGTCACTATAGTCATTACTGTGCTTGCTATGCCACTATAGTCATTACTGTGCTTGCTATGTCACTATAGTCATTACTGTGCTTGCTATGTCACTAGTCATTACTGTGCTTGCTATGTCACTATAGTCATTACTGTGCTTGCTATGTCACTAGTCATTACTGTGCTTGCTATGTCACTATAGTCATTACTGTGCTTGCTATGTCACTAGTCATTACTGTGCTTGCTATGTCACTATAGTCATTACTGTGCTTGCTATGTCACTATAGTCATTACTGTGCTTGCTATGCCACTATAGTCATTACTGTGCTTGCTATGTCACTAGTCATTACTGTGCTTGCTATGTCACTATAGTCATTACTGTGCTTGCTATGTCACTATAGTCATTACTGTGCTTGCTATGTCACTAGTCATTACTGTGCTTGCTATGTCACTATAGTCATTACTGTGCTTGTTATAATATGCCACTAAAATCATTACTGGGTTTTCAGATATCCCCATAACTCCTAGAGATAGATCACCTGATATGGGAGGTGGTTATCTCCGATGCCATGTGTGTTGTAGTATATCTGTGAGGGGGAAAACACGGGTGTTTTAGGCTGCTTACCTTCTCTACACAACTATGCCTGAGGCTTCTCCAGCCCATACCTTGATTATTATTATAATTAAAACTAAGCACTGCACCCTCAAGGGTCATTACTATACCCATACCTTGAATGAGACTCTAAACAATTTTGATGTTGATTCATTGCCATTTATGAGCTAAACCCATTAGGGTCATACACTGCCTGGAAAATGACAGCTAGTCTGCCTTGATCCAAGAGAGATTACCTTTAATTCTTTCGATCAAGAGACTATCACCATCAAAGCTCTTAATGGAAGGAAATGCAATTTATTTACATTCCAGGTGTTTGAGAAACTCTTAAGATCTACATCTTTATCATTGGAGTTATACAACTTAAAAAAAGCCCTCAGATAAAAACAAAATATGTGCATTTTCATTCAGAAATGTTTATTTTAATTCAAAATTGAGGAAGTGAGGTTAAATGTTTGTTTTAAGACTGAAGATTTTATACAAGTAAGACACAGCAAGCACTGGGAAGTGTATAAGAAATGTTTATGGTAAATCTGTTCGTATATCTTTCAACACAAGTTAATGTATCTGTTCGTATGTTTATTAAGGTATTCTGTGTAATTTTTTTTTTAACATGCTGGCTGTCTCCCACTGAGGCAGGGTGACCCGAAAAATAAACACTTTCACCATTATTCACACTATTACTGTCTTGCCAGAGGCAAGTAAGTTTATTCAGGTATACACAAATACAGTTACACAGATTATCATACATAGCAGCATATGTGTAGAGAACCTGGGATAACCCAAAAAAAGTCCCTCCAAACTGCAAATATCCCAAACCCCTTTTAAAGTGTAGGCACTGTACATCCCACCTCCAGGACTCAAGTCTGGCTAAGTGGTTTCCTTGAATCCAGTCACAAAATATTACCCTGCTCACACTCTGGCAGCTCGTCAATACCCAAAAATCATTTGTCTCCACTCACTCCTATTTCACACACTCATACATGCCTGCAGTCACATGTTTTGTTGTGATTTCTTCCATATATGTATCTATTAATATATTTTAACATATTTATTAATCCCCATCGGGAAATGGAACAGAATTCTTCCACTGTAAGCCATGTGTATTGTAAGAGGTGACTAAAATGCCGGGAGAAAGGGGCTAGTAACTCCTCCTCCTGTATACCTGGAGTTTACCTGGAGAGAGTTCCGGGGGTCAACGCCCCCGCGGCCCGGTCTGAGACCAGGCTAAATTTAAAAAAAAGAGAAACTTTAGTTTTTCTTATTAGGTCACCCTGCCTCAGTGGGAGACAGCCAATAATCTCACTAAATGAAGGGCATATATGAGGATTATTTGTAATATATATATGGGCAGATGATCAAAACAGTGACCAGCATTTGGTACAACCTTAAGTTGAATCAATGCTGAGTGAAATGGTGCAACAAAAGTGAACTATATGTAATACTGCAAAGGAATGTGAAGCATTTACTGCTAGATCAACCAGGTTGTGATGGCTATATGCACCAGTGGGCCACCAGCAGTCACAGCCTGAGTGACCAGACAAGCCTGATCCAGGACAAGGCTATGGCAGTAGGAAAACTCTTGAAACCCATCAAAGGTAGGTTAAAAAAAACTTTCAACAGGAAGTGCTAAAAGCGTATGGGTTATACAGTCGCCTGAGACTGTAGATACATAATTAAGAGGATCATAATATGGAGGATCTAATTTTTTACAATTTCTCTTTGAAAGCTCTAATTCTCTGAAAGTTGTTCTAATTCTCTGAAAGTTGTTCTAATTCTCTGAAAGTTGTTCTAATTCTCTGAAAGTTGTTCTAATTCTCTGAAAGCTCTACTCCATGAGCATCATCAAGGCACCCAAGTTGAAGGTTGAAACAAAAAAAAATCCACTTGCACTGACCTCTGAAGCAGAGACGAGTCTGTTGGAGGAAGTGGCCAGGATGTCCAGATGTCTCCTCACCTGCATCACTGCATCAATTATGTCACTGTCCATGCATTCCGATTGCAGTGCCTGCCAACACAAATGCGTACTCTCAAAATATGTATTCAACAAGGAGGCACACTGCCTTAAGGTTAGATTATGCATAATACGTAATAATAATAATACAATAGTAATAATAATAATACTCTATTTCTACAAGTACATGATACAACTTATACAGCTAACATTAATGACAAAGTCCCTGGTTATGCAGAGCATTTCCCTTTTATCTTATCTTATCCCTAACATAGGTTAATTTTGTCCACAGGATGTGTCCCACACCAGTCGACTAACACCCAGGTATCTACTTACTGCTAGGTGAATGAAAACAACCACAATACTGTGGCTTGAACAACTGACACAAACCCGCACTTAGGAATCTTGTGACGACATTTTGGCCATTCCTGCATCTCTGCAAGGCTTGAGAATGCTCCAGGATGGACTGAAAAGTGTCATAAGGCCCCTCTCCATAGTGGGGGTTAATTTTGCATGTCTGCTGTATATGTGCATTTGCAAAGATAAGATAGTGGAAGTAAATACTGATACAGCCTAAAGGAGAAATCCCAACATTTTCCTGGTAGGCCTATCTAATCCTCCTAGGTTATTCACTAATTTTTGCAAGAGAGCCACTTCGGTTAAACACACTGATTGAGAGAGCCAGTTAGCATAACTCAACTAAATTTAGTAGTACTGAGCTGCTAGTGAAATACAGTAAATGAGAAAAATTAGACACGGTAATATTAGCCTGCATATCTTGTTATTGGCGGCTCGCGAGCCGCGCAATGAATATGGGTCTCAGCCTAGGTCAGACCTAGGCTGAGACCCCTGCACCTGCAGTAGAGGTGGATCCCTCGCTTATCTCATACTATGATAGATATATACACTTAAAATATATACACATACATGATGTGAATCATGAATATGTGATTTATAAACACCTCTAAGCAATATTCGTTAACTAATCAACAGATAATATAAATTTTATATAGAATAATTCTACCCAAACTTACTCTTTTTAAGTGTAAATTTAATATACATAAAATATATTAGCTGCATGATGAGGGTGATCAGTGACAGGCTGAAGAATTAAATACTTGCAACACCAAGATACAAACATGTAAACACCTCGTCACCACTAACTTGTTCAGCTATCAAAATTTCACAGACCAGTCCTTGGAGCCATTATGTGCCTCTGTAATGTTGAGGTACAGTCCCTGGACCCATTATGTGCCTCTGTAATGTTGAGGTACAGTCCCTGGACCCATTATGTGCCTCTGTAATGTTGAGGTACAGTCCCTGGACCCATTATGTGCCTCTGTAATGTTGAGGTACAGTCCCTGGACCCATTATGTGCCTCTGTAATGTTGAGGTACAGTCCTTGTACCCATCTTGTACCTCTGTAATCTTCAGACTACCACCCACACCATGGGTATGAGCTGTATAATAGATATATTTAACTAACACTTTTGTCTGCAGTGTTAGGTTCGTCTCTATTTGAAGAAGGTTCCGGCTGCTGCTGGCAGGGTCTTATTTATCAACTGGTCCAATAAACCAAGACGGGCGAAACATTGCAGTTGCCAGACTAAGTTATTTCATAATTTTTTAATGTCATTCAGAACAGAATGCTTGGGTGTCTAATAAATTATAAACTATATACTTTATGACATTGATGATTAGGACACATGTACAACAGGTTTCACCTACACAGTAGACTTCTTCAGTCATATACAGAGGCAGCAGGTGTAGCAGTGAAATAAAGATGTAATCAGTCTATCAACCTTGGAGAAAAAGTATTTGAGGTGGTCAGTCCCTCAGCTTGGAGAAGAGTTCAGCCCCATGGTCCGTATTTGACTGAAAAAGCCTACTGTGTAGGCGAAACTTTTCATCAATAAAGATACCCAACTGTTGTATACGTGTCTTAATCCTGGACTTGTCTGTATTTTATATCTTTTTTTAACACTATAACAATGCACAACACAGAAAAAAGTGAAAGTACATACAGAGAAACATCGCACGTGGTTTCGAATCCTGCTGACTGCGATCTTTCTCTACATACTTCAAAACTGTGTTAAAAGAAATATGGAGAACATAAGGTTGAGAATTGTAGGTACCAGAATGGAGCTTATGAGGTGGTTGACCTCTGTACTGAAGTTGGTCTCTGCCGTGTCTCTCAGACGCTGCTGCACGTCCAGTCTCTGCCGCAGTGTTAGTCTGTCAGTCTTGAACGCCAAAGACAGCTGAGTAAACTTGCTCTGTCAAGGAGAACGTCACAGTTAGTGCCAAAGTTCCAGACACAGCTTGTCTCACTACACCGCTGATGCTACACATACACACACACATACAAGTAGGTAAATACACACACACACCTGAAGTAGGGAGTACACACACACACACACACTTCCAAATGCAAAGTCATGAAGACTGGAGAAGGGCAAAGAAGACCGCAGACAGAGTATAGACTAGGTGGCCAAGGACTGCAAACCTCGCTCAAGGAGAAAGATCTTGGGGGTGACCATAACACCGAGCATGTCTCCGGAGGCACACATCAACCAGATAACGGCTGCAGCATATGGGCGCCTGGCAAACCTGAGAATAGCGCTCCGATACCTTAGTAAAGAATCGTTCAAAACACTGTACACTGTGTACATCAGGCCCATACTGGAGTATGCAGCACCAGTTTGGAACCCACACCTGGTCAAACACGTCAAGAAATTAGAGAAAGTGCAAAGGTTTGCTACAAGGCTAGTTCCGGAGCTCAGGGGTATGTCCTACGAAGAAAGGCTGAGGGAAATCGGATTGACGACATTGGAGGACAGACAGGTCAGGGGAGACATGAAAACGACATACAAAATACTGCGTGGAATAGATAAGGTAGACAGAGACAGGTTGTTCCAGAGAGGAGACACAGAAACAAGGGGTCACAATTGGAAGCTGAAGATTCAGACGAGTCAGAGGGATGTTAGGAAGTATTTCTTCAGTCATGGAGTCGTCAGGAAGTGGAATAGCCTAACAAGTGATGTAGTGGAGGCAGGAACCATACATAGCTTTAAGACGAGGTATGACAAAGCTCTGGAAGCAGAGAGAGAGAGAGGACCTAGTAGCGATCAGTGAAGAGGCGGGGCCAGGAGCCGAGTCTCGACCCCTGTAACCACAATTAGGCGAGTACAATTAGGTGAGTACACACACAGTTCCTCACAGGAGACTGGTGCAGAAGCTAGAGGATCAGGCGCGTATAACAGGAAGGGCACTGCAATGGATCAGAGAATACCTGACAGAGAGGCAACAACGAGTCATGGTACGTGATGAGGTATCACAGTGGGCACCTGTGACGAGCGGGGTCCCACAGGGGTCGGTCATAGGACCAGTGCTATTTTTTGGTATATGTGAATGACATGATGGAAGGGCTAGACTCAGAAGTGTCCCTGTTCGAAGATGATATGAAGTTAATGAGGAGAATTAAATCAGATGAGGATAAGGTAGGACTTCAAAGAGACTTGGACACCTGGTCCAGCAACTGGCTTCTCGAATTTAACCCCACCAAATGCAAAGTCATGAAGATCGAGGAAGGGCACAGAAGGGCACAGAAGACCGCACAGGGAGTATAGGCTAGGTGGCCAGACTGCAAACCTCGCTCAAGAAGAAAGATCTTGGGATGAGTATAACACAGGTGAGTGTAACATAGGTGAGTGTACACACATCAAACAGGTGAGTGTACACACATCAAACAGGTGAGTGTACACACATCAAACAGGTGAGTGTACACACACACATTCAAATAGGCGAGTGTACACACCCCCATACACACTTCAAATAGGTGTACACACACAATCAAATAGGTGAGTGTACACACACATACACACAATCAAATAGGCGAGTGTACACACACACACCAAATAGGTGTTTACACACACACACACACAAACACACACCAAACAGGTGACTTTACACACACGATCAAATAGGTGAGTGTACACACACACACACACCAAATAGGTGTTTACACACACACACACACAAAACAGGTGAGTTTACACATACACACACAATCAAGTAGGTGAGTGTACACACACACACTGCCTCTCCACACCACCAACAAACAGGTGACACATTACCTCAATCTCTTGGGCCGAGAGATTCTCATTACTGAAAAAAAAAAAAAAATATTAAAAAATAATCCATTAAAACACATGTAAAATAATAATATTTGTCCTTGAAGGCATATTATATTACTGAGGCGGAACTCAGATAAAATATACATATAAATCTCGACCATACTGCTACTGGCTTCTGACGCTCTCTTGATATTAACAAAACTTACAAATAAATATATATATATATATATATATATATATATATATATATATATATATATATATATATATATATATATATATATATATATATATATATATAATATATATATATATATATATACACACACACACATGCATCAACATGTTAGAGACACTACCAGAGAGAGAGGAGAGGATGAACCAGCAAGGTTGGACCTTGTATTCACCATGAGTAGTTCGGACATCGAGGGTATCATGTATGAAAGGCCCCTGGGAGCTAGTGATCATGTGGTTCTGTGCTTCGACTACATAGTTGAGCTCCAAGTGGAGAGAGTAGCAGGAATAGGCTGGGAAAAACCAAACTACAAAAGGGGGAACTACTCAGGCATGAGGAACTTCCTTCAAGACATTCAGTGGGAGAGGGAACTGACAGGAAAACCAGTACAAGAAATGATGGACTATGTAGCAACAAAATGCAAGGAGGCAGAGGAGAGGTTTGTTCCCAAGGGAAACAGAAATAATGGGAAGAACAGAACGAGTCCTTGGTTCACCCAAAGGTGTAGGGAGGCAAAAACTAGGTGTAATAGAGAATGGAAAAGGTACAGAAGACAGAGAACTCAGGAAAATAAAGAAATCAGCCGAAGAGCCAGAAACGAATATGCACAGATAAGAAGGGAGGCTCAGAGACAATATGAAAATGACATAGCATCAAAAGTAAAGACTGACCCGAAGCTGTTGTACAGCCACATCAGGAGGAAAACAACAGTCAAGGACCAGGTAATCAGACTGAGGAAGGGTGATGGGGAATTCACAAGAAACGACCGAGAGGTATGTCAGGAGCTCAACACAAGATTTAAAGAGGTATTTACAGTGGAAACCAGTAGGACTCCAAGAAATCAGAACAGGGGGGCACACCAGCAAGTGCTGGATGAGGTACATATAACCAAGGAGGAGGTGAAGAAGCTGCTATGCGAACTTGACACCTCAAAGGCGGTGGGACCAGACAACATCTCTCCATGGGTCCTTAAAGAGGGAGCAGAGATATTGTGTGAGCCATTAACAAAGATCTTCAACACATCATTTGAAACTGGGCAACTCCCTGAGGTATGGAAAATGGCAAATGTAGTCCCAATTTTTAAAAAGGGAGACAGACATGAGGCACTAAACTACAGACCTGTATCTCTAACGTGTATAGTATGCAAGGTCATGGAGAAGATCATCAGGAGGAGAGTGGTGGGGCACCTGGAAAGAAACAAGTGTATAATTGACAACCAGCACGGTTTCAGGGAAGGAAAATCCTGTGTCACAAACCTACTAGAGTTTTATGACAAGGTGACAGAAGTAAGACAAGAGAGAGAGGGGTGGATCGACTGCGTATTTTTGGACTGCAAGAAGGCTTTCGACACAGTTCCTCACAAGAGGTTACTGCAAAAGCTAGAGGACCAGGCACACATAACAGGAAAGGCACTGCAATGGATCAGAGAATATCTGACAGGGAGGAAACAACGAGTCATGGTACGCGACGAGGTGTCAGAGTGGGCGCCTGTGACAAGCGGGGTTCCACAGGGGTCAGTCCTAGGACCTGTGCTGTTCTTGGTATACGTGAACGACATAACGGAAGGGATAGACTCAGAAGTGTCCTTGTTTGCAGACGATGTGAAGTTAATGAGAAGAATCGAATCGGACGAGGATCAGGCAGGACTACAAAGAGATCTGGACAGGCTACAAGCCTGGTCCAGCAACTGGCTCCTAGAATTTAACCCTGCCAAATGCAAAGTCATGAAGATTGGGGAAGGGCAAAGAAGACCGCAGACACAATATAGTTTAGATGGCCAAAGACTGCAAACCTCACTAAAGGAAAAAGATCTGGGGGTGAGTATAACACCGAGCATATCTCCTGAGGCGCACATCAATCAGATAACTGCTGCAGCATACGGGCGCCTGGCAAACCTACGGATAGCGTTCCGATACCTCAGTAAGGATTCGTTTAAGACTCTGTACACCATCTACGTCAGGCCCATACTGGAGTATGCAGCACCAGTTTGGAATCCACACCTAGTCAAGCACGTCAAGAAATTAGAGAAAGTGCAAAGGTTTGCAACAAGACTAGTCCCAGAGCTACGGGGATTGTCCTATGAAGAAAGGTTGAGGGAAATCGGCCTGACGACACTGGAGGCCAGGAGGGTCAGGGGAGACATGATAACGACATATAAAATACTGCGCGGAATAGACGAGGTGGACAAAGACGGGATGTTCCAGAGATGGGACACAGACACAAGAGGTCACAATTGGAAGTTGAAGACTCAGATGAATCAAAGGGATGTTAGGAAGTATTTCTTCAGTCATAGAGTAGTCAGGCCATGGAATAGCCTAGAAAGTGATGTGGTGGAGGCAGGAACCATACATAGTTTTAAGGCGAGGTATGATAGAGCTCATGGGGCAGGGAGAGAGAGGACCTAGTAGCAATCAGCGAAGAGGCGGGGCCAGGAGCTGTGACTCGACCCCTGCAACCACAAATAGGTGAGTACAAATAGGTGAGTACACACACACACACACACACACACACACACACACACACACACAGCAAGGAGAGAGGGAGGACCTAGTAGCACTCAATGAAGAAGCGGGGCCAGGAGCTGAGTCTCGACCCCTGCAACCACAATTAAGCGAGTACACACACACATACATACATACACACACACACACACACACACACACACACACACACACACACACACACACACACAACTACCTGAGGTATGGAAGACGGCAAATGTAGTTCCCATTTTTAAAAAAGGAGACAGAAAAGAGGCACTAAACTATAGACCTGTGTCATTGACGTGTATAGTATGCAAAATTATGGAGAAGATTATCAGGAGGAGAGTGGTGGAGCACCTGGAACTGAACAAGAGTATACCTGGAGTTACCTGGAGAGAGTTCCGGGGGTCAACGCCCCCGCGGCCCGGTCTGAGACCAGGCCTCCTGGTGGATCAGAGCCTGATCAACCAGGCTGTTGCTGCTGGCTGCACGCAAACCAACATACGAGCCACAGCCCGGCTGATCCGGAACTGACTTTAGGTGCTTGTCCAGTGCCAGCTTGAAGACTGCCAGGGGTCTGTTGGTAATCCCCCTTATGTGTGCTGGGAGGCAGTTGAACAGTCTCGGGCCCCTGACACTTATTGTATGGTCTCTTAACGTGCTAGTGACACCCCTGCTTTTCATTGGGGGGATGGTGCATCGTCAGCCAAGTCTTTTGCTTTCGTAGTGGGTGATTTTCGTGTGCAAGTTCGGTACTAGTCCCTCTAGGATTTTCCAGGTGTATATAATCATGTATCTCTCCCTCCTGCGTTCCAGGGAATACAGGTTTAGGAACCTCAAGCGCTCCCAATAATTGAGGTGTTTTATCTCCGTTATGCGCGCCGTGAAAGTTCTCTGTACATTTTCTAGGTCGGCAATTTCACCTGCCTTGAAAGGTGCTGTTAGTGTGCAGCAATATTCCAGCCTAGATAGAACAAGTGACCTGAAGAGTGTCATCATGGGCTTGGCCTCCCTAGTTTTGAAGGTTCTCATTATCCATCCTGTCATTTTTCTAGCAGATGCGATTGATACAATGTTATGGTCCTTGAAGGTGAGATCCTCCGACATGATCACTCCCAGGTCTTTGACGTTGGTGTTTCGCTCTATTTTGTGGCCAGAATTTGTTTTGTACTCTGATGAAGATTTAATTTCCTCATGTTTACCATATCTGAGTAATTGAAATTTCTCATCGTTGAACTTCATATTGTTTTCTGCAGCCCACTGAAAGATTTGGTTGATGTCTGCCTGGAGCTTTGCAGTGTCTGCAATGGAAGACACTGTCATGCAGATTCGGGTGTCATCTGCAAAGGAAGACACGGTGCTGTGGCTGACATCCTTGTCTATGTCGGATATAAGGATGAGGAACAAGATGGGAGCGAGTACTGTGCCTTGTGGAACAGAGCTTTTCACCGTAGCTGCCTCGGACTTTACTCTGTTGACGACTACTCTCTGTGTTCTGTTAGTGAGGAAATTATAGATCCATCGACCGACTTTTCCTGTTATTCCTTTAGCACGCATTTTGTGCGCTATTACGCCATGGTCACACTTGTCGAAGGCTTTTGCAAAGTCTGTATATATTACATCTGCATTCTTTTTGTCTTCTAGTGCATTTAGGACCTTGTCGTAGTGGTCCAATAGTTGAGACAGACAGGAGTATAAATGCCAACCAGCATGGATTCACGGAAGGCAAATCCTGTGTCACAAACCTTCTGGAGTTTTATGATAAAATAACAGAAGTAAGACACGAGAGAGAGGGGTGGGTTGATTGCATCTTCTTGGACTGCAAGAAGGCCTTTGACACAGTTCCTCACAAGAGATTAGTGCAGAAGCTAGAGCATCAGGCGCATATAACAGGAAGGGCACTGCAATGGATCAGAGAATACCTGACAGGGAGGCAACAACGAGTCATGGTACGTAATGATGTATCACAGTGGGCACCTGTGACGAGCGGGGTCCCACAGGGGTCGGTCCTAGGACCAGTGCTATTTTTGGTATATGTGAACGACATGACGGAAGGGTTAGACTCAGAAGTGTCCCTGTTTGCAGATGATGTGAAGTTAATGAGGAGAATTAAATCTGATGAGGACCAGGCAGGACTTCAAAGAGACCTGGACAGACTGGACACCTGGTCCAGCAAATGGCTTCTCGAATTTAATCCTGCCAAATGCAAAGTCATGAAGATAGGGGAAGGGCACAGAAGACCACAGACAGAGTATAGGCTAGGTGGCCAAAGACTGCAAACCTCACTCAAGGAGAAAGATCTTGGGGTGAGTATAACACCGAGCATGTCTCCGGAAGCACACATCAATCAGATAACTGCTGCAGCATATGGGCGCCTGGCAAACCTGAGAACAGCATTCCGATACCTTAGTAAGGAATCATTCAAGACACTGTACACCGTGTATGTCAGGCCCATACTGGAGTATGCAGCACCTGTTTGGAACCAGCACTTCATAAAGCACGTCAAGAAACTAGAGAAAGTACAAAGGTTTGCGACAAGGTTAGTTCCAGAGCTAAGGGGAATGTCCTATGAAGAAAGATTAAGGGAAATCGGCCTGACGACACTGGAGGACAGGAGGGTCAGGGGAGACATGATAACGACATATAAAATACTGCGTGGAATAGACAAGGTGGACAAAGACAGGATGTTCCAGGGAGGGGACACAGAAACAGGAGGCCACAGTTGGAAGTTGAAGACACAGAGTCAGAGAGATAGTAGGAAGTATTTCTTCAGTCATAGAGTTGTAAGGCAGTGGAATAGCCTAGAAAATGACGTAGTGGAGGCAGGAACCATACACAGTTTTAAGACGAGGTTTGATAAAGCTCATGGAGCGGGGAGAGAGGGGGCCTAGTAGCAACCGGTGAAGAGGCGGGGCCAGGAGCTAGGACTCGACCCCTGCAACCACAAATAGGCGAGTACAAATAGGTGAGTACACACACACACACACACACACACAGGCAGAACTACAAAGGGATCTGGACAGGCTGCAGACCTGGTCCAGCAATTGGCTCCTGGAGTTCAATCCCACCAAGTGCAAAGTCATGAAGATTGGGGAAGGGCAAAGAAGACCGCAGACGGAGTACAATCTAGGGGGCCAAAGACTACAAACCTCACTCAAGGAAAAAGATCTTGGGGTGAGTATAACACCAGGCACATCTCCTGAAGCGCACATCAACCAAATAACTGCTGCAGCATATGGGCGCCTAGCAAACCTCAGAACAGCATTCCGACATCTTAATAAGGAATCGTTCAGGACCCTGTACACCGTGTACGTTAGGCTCGTATTGGAGTATGCGGCACCAGTTTGGAACCCACACCTAGCCAAGCATGTAAAGAAACTAGAGAAAGTGCAAAGGTTTGCAACAAGCCTAGTCCCAGAGCTAAGAGGTATGTCCTACGAGGAGAGGTTAAGGGAAATCAACCTGACGACACTGGAGGACAGGAGAGATAGGGGGACATAATAACGACTTACAAAATACTGAGAGGAATTGACAAGGTGGACAAAGACAGGATGTTCCAGAGACTGGACACAGCAACACGGGGACACAGTTGGAAGCTGAAGACACAGATGAATCAAAGGGATGTTAGGAAGTATTTCTTCAGCCACAGAGTAGTCAGGAAGTGGAATAGTTTGGGAAGCGATGTAGTGGAGGCAGGATCCATACATAGCTTTAAGCAGAGGTACGATAAAGCTCATGGTTCAGGGAGTGAGACCTAGTAGCGACCAGTGAAGAGGCGGGGCCAGGAGCTTGGACTCGACCCCTGCAACCTCAACTAGGTGAGTACACACTCACACAGCAGGGAGAGAGGGAGGACCTAGTAGCACTCAATGAAGAAGCGGGGCCAGGAGCTGAGTCTCGACCCCTGCAACCACAATTAAGCGAGTACACACACACAAACACAAACACACACAAACACACACACACAACCCCCCCCCCACACACACACAGTACAAAATACCGACACATGTAGAGTGAGACACAAATACAGTATAATGCAATAGTTTATTGACAACGTTTCGCCCACACAGTGGACTTTCAAGTCCTAAACAGAGACCTGTTTATGACTTGATAGAGTACACTGTGTGGGCGAAACGTTGTCAATAAAAGATCGTATTATACTGTATTTCTGACTCTCCATCAGCACTCTAATATTGTAAATAATGGTGGTTGATGGTGGTGACTGGTGGTGGTGGTTGTGATTGATGGTAGTAGTGGTTGTGATTGATGGTGGTGGTAATGACGGTAATAACACTAGTACACAACTAGGCCTGTCTACAATCAATATGCCCTGGTCATCTAACATTTTCAATACAGTGTAACACATACCAGAAGAGTGGACACACAAGTGGAAAAAAATCACACTGGCTGCCTTTTTTTTGAGTCACCCTCAGGGGCGTCGTAAGAAGGGAGGGGGGGGGGGGTTGTACCTATAACTAAACAAACTTGCCCAAAATATTCACGATAACATACAATACATGTACATACAAACACTATCTCTCAGTGCACAGCAGGATTCAAACCTACACACTCGGCTTGGTATTCCGTAGCTCGAGCACTAGGGTACACACTGAGGTCCGGGGATCGATCCTCCGGTACGGCTGGAAAACATTAGGACGTGTTTCCATAAGACACCCGCTATGTTCACCCATTAGTAAAATGGGTACCTGGGTGTTAGTGGACTGGTGTGGGTCGCATCCTGGGACAAAATTTGACCTAAATGCTCAGCATAACAAGGGGCTTTCTATAAAGCAGTATGTCACTGATGTCAGCTATGGTCTGTATACCTTGTACAT
>NC_091372.1:11273641-11358641 GCF_038502225.1 Cherax quadricarinatus
CTTGCTGTCATCTGTGTAGGACCCATCTTGTTTAAGTAGGGGCCCAATACTGGACGTTGTTCTCGACTTTGATTTGGCATAGGAGAAGAAATACTTTGGGTTTCTTTCGATTTCATTTATGGCTTTTAGTTCTTCCCGCGATTCCTGACTCCTATAAGACTCCTTTAGCTTAAGTTCGATGTTTGCTATTTCTCTGACCAGTCTCTCCCTACGCATTTCAGATATATTGACCTCTTTTAGCCGCTCTGTTATTCTTTTCCGTCGCCTGTAAAGGGAGCGCCTGTCTCTTTCTATTTTACATCTATTCCTTTTTCTTAGAGGAATAAGCCTTGTGCATACATCGAGTGCCACCAAGTTAATCTGTTCTAGGCATAAGTTGGGGTCTGTGTTGCTTAGTATATCTTCCTAGCTTATATCGGTTAGGACTTGGTTTACTTGGTCCCACTTATGTTTTTGTTATTGAAGTTGAATTTGGTGAATGCTCCCTCGTGACTAGTCTCATTATGTCGGTCTGGGGCTCCACGCATACATGTCTGAACCTCAATTATGTTGTGATCTGAGTATATTGTTTTTGATATGGTGACATTTCTTATCAGATCATCATTGTTAGTGAAGATGAGGTCTAGTGTATTCTCCAGTCTAGTAGGCTCTATTATTTGCTGGTTTAAATTGAATTTTGTGCAGAGATTTAAAAGCTCGTGTGAGTGAGAGTTTTCATCAGAGCTGCCTCCTGGTGTTATTACTGCAACAATATTATTTGCTATATTCCTCCATTTTAGGTGCCTTGAAATCCCCCAGGAGCAAGATGTTGGGTGCAGGAGCTGGAAATTTTCCAGACAGTGGTCAATTTTTAACAGCTGTTCCTGGAATTGCTGGGATGTTGCATCCGGAGGCTTGTAGACTACCACAATGATTAGGTTTTGGTTCTCGACCTTTACTGCTAAAACTTCCACTACATCATTTGAGGCATTAAGCAGTTCTGTGCAAACAAGTGACTCTGCAATGTACAGGCCAACCCCCCCCCCCTTTTGCCTGTTCACTCTGTCACATCTGTATAGGTTGTAACCTGGGATCCATATTTCGTTGTCCAAGTGATCCCTTATGTGGGTCTCAGTGAAAGCCGAGAACATTGCCTTTGCCTCTGCAAGCAGTCCACGGATGAAAGGTATTTTGTTGTTTGTTGCTGGCTTTAGACCCTGTATATTTGCAAAGAAAAATGTCATCGGACTGGTGGTATTGTTGGTACTGGGGGGAGATTTTTTTTCCGGCATTAGTATCTGTATCTGTTGGTTTGGAGTGGAGGCCATCGACTGTGGTTCCACTCCAGGAATGACTGGATTTGGTGTACGATTTCTGCCATTTCCTGCCAGTTTTTTTTCCTTCCTGGCACTAAAAACCTCTCCCTCTTGAGTGGCTGTGGCTACCCAGGTTTTCCCATGTCCTGGATGTTTTGTATCTTTTTGTCCCCTTTATATGGTGTGCCTGGCCAGGGTGGAAATATTGGGCGTGTTTCCTTACACCTGCTGTCCCCGTTCATCTAGCAGTAAGTAGGTAACCTGGGTGTTAGTGGACTGGTGTGGGTGGCATCCTGGGGGACAAGATTAAAGGACCACAATGGACATAAGACAGACAGTCCTTGATGACCCACTGACTTTGGGCTATCCTGGGTTGGCTAACCCTCCAGGGCTAAAAACCCCACCAAAATCTTATCTCCAAGTCCTCTAAGTTAGATTAAGGTAAATTAAGCAAGAGTCCAACAGCATCAACACTCACCACTAGAAGAAACATTATACGTAGTGTAAAGTAAAAGGACACAAGTGCAACTAATGTGACATTTTATAGTGGCAACGTTTCGCTCTCCAGGAGCTTTATCAAGCCGATACAAACAGTATATGGACACACATACTGTTTGTACCGGCTTGATAAAGCTCCTGGAGAGCGAAAAGTTGCAACAATACTCTGTCACATTAGTTGCACTTGTGTCCTTTTACTTTACATATTGTGGGTAATTCTACCAACATTATTACCTTACACGTAGTGTATTATATTATCACAATATTAAGAGACGCCTCACTTCCACACAGTCTTCTGTCTTCAGTTTTTCCACTATAATCTACTTTGTCCATAATTATTATCACATTTGCTTTGTCTGCTTTCGTAAAGTCCAGGATCTTTATTTAACTCATGGTATAACTTAACAAGTATTTGATGACAAGTGTGTTGTAGAGGTGTGAGCACAACTCACACCTCTACAACACAATCTGTTGACTTATACCATGAACTAAGTAAAGATAGACTTCACCTTACGAAAGCAAATGTGATAGTATTTATGGACAAGATACATTATAGTGGATAACAACATATTACAAGACTACGTGACTGATGTGACTCAAACCTCCAGGGAAGATTATGTCTAGTGTGTTGTATTGATGACGGCTAGTGTGTTGTATTGATGTCTAGTGTGTTGTATTGACGGCTAGTGTTGTATTGATGACGTCTAGTGTGTTGTATTAACGGCTAGTGTGTTGTATTGATGACGTCTAGTGTGTTGTATTAACGGCTAGTGTGTTGTATTGATGACGTCTAGTGTTGTATTGATGACGTCTAGTGTGTTGTATTAACGGCTAGTGTGTTGTATTGATGACGTCTAGTGTGTTGTATTAACGGCTAGTGTGTTGTATTGATGACGTCTAGTGTGTTGTATTGATGACGTCTAGTGTGTTGTATTGACGGCTAGTGTGTTGTATTGATGACGGCTAGTGTGTTGTATTGATGACGGCTAGTGTGTTGTATTGATGACGGCTAGTGTGTTGTATTGATGACGGCTAGTGTGTTGTATTAATGACGTCTAGTGTGTTGTATTGATGACGGCTAGTGTGTTGTATTAATGACGTCTAGTGTGTTGTATTGATGACGGCTAGTGTTGTATTAATGACGGCTAGTGTGTTGTATTAATGACGTCTAGTGTGTTGTATTGATGACGGCTAGTGTGTTGTATTAATGACGGCTAGTGTTGTATTAATGACGTCTAGTGTGTTGTATTGATGACGGCTAGTGTGTTGTATTAATGACGGCTAGTGTGTTGTATTGATGACGGCTAGTGTGTTGTATTAATGACGGCTAGTGTGTTGTATGTTAAGAGGTAGTAACACAAATAACCCGCACATAAAAGAGAGAAGCTTACGACGACGTTTTGGTCCGACATGGTCCAAGTCGGACCGAAACGTCGTCGTAAGCTTCTCTCTTTTATGTACGGGTTATTTGAGTATCGTTCCAGTCACGGTATTGTGACTTTGTTATTTAAGAGTTAGTAAGGCAACTATGAGAAAGCATACAGTTTGTGTGTCCTGTGTGTAAAGCACTACGTAACCCTGCAGCCTCACATGCTGATAGTGAGAAACTAATTTTGCTGCAGCGTTCTACCCGTTATGGAAAGGAGGAGACAGGATAGAGAGAAACAAAAAAGAGGATAGTGGCCCGGTGGCCTGGTGGCTAAAGCTCCCGCTTCACACACGGAGGGTCCGGGTTCGATTCCCGGCGGGTAGAAACATTTCGACACGTTTCCTTACACCTGTTGTCCTGTTCACCTAGCAGCAAATAGGTACCTGGGTGTTAGTCGACTGGTGTGGGTCGCATCCTGGGGGACAAGATTAAGGACCACAATGGAAATAAGTTAGACAGTCCTCGATGACGCACTGACTTTCTTGGGTTATCCTGGGTGGCTAACCCTTCGGGGTTAAAAATCCGAACGAAATCTTATCTTAAGGAGAGAGAGGATAAAGAGAAGAAAAGGACAGAGAGGAAAAGAGAGCGAGGATAAAGGAGATAAGAAAAAAGATTGAGGGGAGAAGAAAAAAAAAATGGTGGGGAAGATATACTGAGTGTTTGTCAAACATTGAATACCAACAGGTCCAGATTAATGGTCTGAACAGTGATTTTTTTACCATATATGTAGTATACACACAGCAGGTGTTGCACTGAAGTAATGTAAGCATGCACTATCAACAAGAAGGCACTAACTAGGAAATAACAACCGGAGGATAACTTCACCTATTCTTGACAGCCTTGACCAGGTCGTAGAAGGAAGTGATGTGTTCTGGTGTGGGTAATTTGGTTTCCATAGTGTCCGCTTGATCTTTCCCTGCTTGAGGCTCGCCAAGATTATCAACAAGAGTAGCAGTAGCAGTAGTAGCAGTAGCAGTAGTAGCAGTAGCAGCAGCAGGAGCTGCATCCTCTGAGGTTGGAGGCTTGGTTACACCGCTATCTGCCGGCTGATCCTTCCCGTGGTTCACCACCTCCAATGAATCCGGCGCCGGACACCGAACTTTCGGGTCATCCAGTGTTGGAGGGGCCGCTGCCATGCATACCGGCGCCGGGACTACCAAGGCTTCAGGATCCAGTGTAAGATCCCCAGCCACGCTCAATGACCTACCTCCAGCAGTAGGTGAGGGAGCTAGAGTAACACTGTGTCAAGTGTAGTTGCTACCCCGTGTGGCGTGGTGAGGGTGTGACTGGGGGCGGCATGTATACACACACCACTACCCCCATACTCTCATACATGGTAATACTTCACATCTACACTACTGATACATGTATACTTCCCGGCAGATACTTATCACAACATCCTCTTCCTGACAATACTAAAATGAACATTAAAAATCGTATAAAAGTCTCCTTAAAGTTTATATAACGTACACACCAACTTAAAATAATTAAACATGTGATATATATTACAGAGAGACGTTTCGCACAGCAGTTGCTGTACAAGTTCAAGACCCGGATGGTATACCAAGACGTTAATATTTACTATTATTGTAACAGACTTCAGCATTAGTTGGCGCATCAGAGACTATAAGAGAAGACAAGATCACAGCTTCCAGCATCTCAGTGCTAGAGCATTCAGCTCACAACCAATAACACCTGAGTTAGATTCCCTGGCGAGGGAGATGTATAGGCAAATCTCCTCACGCCTGCTTCAAATGGTGACCTAGCAGTGTTAGCAGACTTTTGTGGGTGGCATCCTGCAGGGAGATCGCGATAGCAAACATGTCCCACTACTTCCATCCCAAGGAAGAACAGTGCCAGGGGGGACACCAATGCCAGGGAGGACACCAATGCCAGGGAGGACACCAGTGCCAGGGAGGACACCAGAGTCAGGAAGACGAGGACACTTGTGCCAGGGAGAACACCAGTGCCAGGGAGGACACCAGAGTCAGGAAGAGGACACCAGAGTCAGGAAGACGAGAACACCAGTGCCAGGGAGGACACCCGAGTCAGGAATACGAGGACACCAGTGCCAGGACACCAGAGTCAGGAAGACGAGGACACCAGTGCCAGATAAAGGAAGGTGACAACGTTATCACTCCTGGATAACAGTAACTATCATAATACCACAATAACAGTAACTATCATAATACCACAATAACAGTAACTATCATAATACCACAATAACAGTAACTATCATAATACTACAATAACAGTAACTATCATAATACCACAATAACAATAACTATCATAATACTACAATAACAGTAACTATCATAATACCACAATAACAGTAACTATCATAATACCACAATAACAGTAACTATCATAATACTACAATAACAATAACTATCATAATACCACAATAACAATAACTATCATAATACCACAATAACAATATCATAATACCACAATAACAGTAACTATCATAATACCACAATAACAGTAACTATCATAATACCACAATAACAGTAACTATCATAATACCACAATAACAATAACTATCATAATACTACAATAACAGTAACTATCATAATACCACAATAACAATAACTATCATAATACTACAATAACAATAACTATCATAATACCACAATAACAATAACTATCATAATACCACAATAACAGTAACTATCATAATACCACAATAACAGTAACTATCATAATACCACAATAACAGTAACTATCATAATACCACAATAACAATAACTATCATAATACTACAATAACAGTAACTATCATAATACCACAATAACAGTAACTATCATAATACCACAATAACAGTAACTATCATAATACCACAATAACAGTAACTATCATAATACCACAATAACAGTAACTATCATAATACCACAATAACAGTAACTATCATAATACCACAATAACAGTAACTATCATAATACCACAATAACAGTAACTATCATAATACCACAATAACAATAACTATCATAATACCACAATAACAGTAACTATCATAATACCACAATAACAATAACTATCATAATACCACAATAACAGTAACTATCATAATACCACAATAACAGTAACTATCATAATACCACAATAACAATAACTATCATAATACTACAATAACAGTAACTATCATAATACCACAATAACAGTAACTATCATAATACCACAATAACAGTAACTATCATAATACCACAATAACAATAACTATCATAATACCACAATAACAATAACTATCATAATACTACAATAACAGTAACTATCATAATACCACAATAACAGTAACTATCATAATACCACAATAACAGTAACTATCATAATACCACAATAACAATAACTATCATAATACCACAATAACAATAACTATCATAATACCACAATAACAATAACTATCATAATACTACAATAACAGTAACTATCATAATACCACAATAACAGTAACTATCATAATACCACAATAACAATAACTATCATAATACCACAATAACAGTAACTATCATAATACCACAATAACAGTAACTATCATAATACCACAATAACAGTAACTATCATAATACCACAATAACAATAACTATCATAATACCACAATAACAATAACTATCATAATACCACAATAACAGTAACTATCATAATACCACAATACCACAATAACAATAACTATCATAATACCACAATAACAGTAACTATCATAATACCACAATAACAGTAACTATCATAATACCACAATACCACAATAACAATAACTATCATAATACCACAATAACAGTAACTATCATAATACCACAATACCACGATAACAATAACTATCATAATACCACAATACCACAATAACAATCATAATACCACAATAACAGTAACTATCATAATACTACAATAACAGTAACTATCATAATACCACAATACCACAATAACAATAACTATCATAATACTACAATAACAGTAACTATCATAATACCACAATAACAATAACTATCATAATAATACAATAACAATAACTATCATAATACCACAATAACAATAACAATCATAATACCACAATAACAGTAACTATCATAATACCACAATAACAGTAACTATCATAATACCACAATAACAATAACTATCATAATAATACAATAACAATAACTATCATAATACCACAATAACAATATAATACCACAATAACAGTAACTATCATAATACCACAATAACAGTAACTATCATAATACCACAATAACAGTAACTATCATAATACCACAATAACAGTAACTATCATAATACCACAATAACAGTAACTATCATAATACCACAATAACAATAACTATCATAATACCACAATAACAATAACTATCATAATACCACAATAACAATATCATAATACCACAATAACAGTAACTATCATAATACCACAATAACAGTAACTATCATAATACCACAATAACAGTAATTATCATAATACCACAATAACAATAACTATCATAATACCACAATAACAATAACTATCATAATACCACAATAACAGTAACTATCATAATACCACAATAACAGTAACTATCATAATACCACAATAACAGTAACTATCATACCACAATAACTATCATAATACCACAATAACTATCATAATACCACAATAACTGTAACTATCATAATACCACAATAACTATCATAATACCACAATAACAGTAACTATCATAATACCACAATAACTATCATAATACCACAATAACAGTAACTATCATAATACCACACTATCATAATACCACAATAACAATAACTATCATAATACCACAATACCACAGTAACAATAACTATCATAATACCACAATACCACAGTAACAATAACTATCATAATACCACAATACCACAGTAACAATAACTATCATAATACCACAATAACAATAACTATCATAATACCACAATAACAGTAACTATCATAATACCACAATAACAGTAACTATCATAATACCACAATACCACAGTAACAATAACTATCATAATACCACAATAACAATAACTATCATAATACCACAATAACAGTAACTATCATAATACCACAATAACAGTAACTATCATAATACCACAATAACAGTAACTATCATAATACCAAAATAACAATAACTATCATAATACCACAATAACTATCATAATACCACAATAACAGTAACTATCATAATACCACAATAACAGTAACTATCATAATACCACAATAACAATAACTATCATAATACCACAATAACAGTAACTATCATAATACCACAATAACAATAACTATCATAATACCACAATAACAGTAACTATCATAATACCACAATAACAGTAACTATCATAATACCACAATAACAGTAACTATCATAATACCACAATAACAGTAACTATCATAATACCCCAATAACAGTAACTATCATAATACCACAATAACAGTAACTATCATAATACCCCAATAACAGTAACTATCATAATACCACAATAACAGTAACTATCATAATACCACAATAACAGTAACTATCATAATACCACAATAACAGTAACTATCATAATACCACAATAACAATAACTATCATAATACCACAATAACAATATAATACCACAATAACAGTAACTATCATACCACAATAACAGTAACTATCATAATACCACAATAACTATCATAATACCACAATAACAGTAACTATCATAATACCACAATAACTATCATAATACCACAATAACAATATCATAATACCACAATAACAGTAACTATCATACCACAATAACAGTAACTATCATAATACCACAATAACAGTAACTATCATAATACTACAATAACAATAACTATCATACCACAATAACTATCATAATACCACAATAACAGTAACTATCATAATACCACAATAACAGTAACTATCATAATACCACAATAACAGTAACTATCATAATACCACAATAACAGTAACTATCATAATACCACAATAACAATAACTATCATAATACCACAATAACAATAACTATCATAATACCACAATAACAGTAACTATCATAATACCACAATAACAGTAGCTATCATAAAACCACAATAACAGTAACTATCATAATACCACAATAACAGTAACTATCATAATACCACAATAACAGTAACTATCATAATACCACAATAACAGTAACTATCATAATACCACAATAACAGTAACTATCATAATACCACAATAACAGTAACTATCATAATACCACAATAACAGTAACTATCATAATACCACAATAACAATAACTATCATAATACCACAATAACTATCATAATACCACAATAACAGTAACTATCATAATACCACAATAACAGTAACTATCATAATACCACAATAACAATAACTATCATAATACCACAATAACAGTAACTATCATAATACTACAATAACAGTATCATAATACCACAATAACAGTAACTATCATAATACCACAATAACAATAACTATCATAATACCACAATAACAGTAACTATCATAATACTACAATAACAGTAACTATCATAATACCACAATAACAGTAACTATCATAATACTACAATAACAGTAACTATCATAATACTACAATAACAGTAACTATCATAATACCACAATAACAGTAACTATCATAATACCACAATAACAGTAACTATCATAATACTACAATAACAGTAACTATCATAATACTACAATAACAGTAACTATCATAATACCACAATAACAGTAACTATCATAATACCACAATAACAGTAACTATCATAATACTACAATAACAGTATCATAATACCACAATAACAGTAACTATCATAATACTACAATAACAGTAACTATCATAATACCACAATAACAGTAACTATCATAATACCACAATAACAGTAACTATCATAATACTACAATAACAGTATCATAATACCACAATAACAGTAACTATCATAATACTACAATAACAGTAACTATCATAATACCACAATAACAGTAACTATCATAATACCACAATAACAGTAACTATCATAATACTACAATAACAGTAACTATCATAATACTACAATAACAGTAACTATCATAATACCACAATAACAGTAACTATCATAATACTACAATAACAGTAACTATCATAATACTACAATAACAGTAACTATCATAATACTACAATAACAATAACTATCATAGTTACAATACCATGGCTACAACACTTCACACTAAGACACACTAGAGAATAACTTATAAAGATATTTAGCTCAATCCTGAACCACAGAAGACTTGATAATAGTCCAGGATGGGCCGAAACATCGTCTCAAGTTTCCGTTCGAAACCATGTGTTAATATCATATACTATTATATAAAATCAGATAAGGAATAAATCAGTATTTTGCCTTTATTTTAGTGTGTCGATTGTATTTACGAGGAAGAGCTAAACCCTTGGGAATGGGAGGTTTGATACGAGGAAGTGTAGCATCAAGGTATCGACAGTGAGAGGCATGATGGGACTTTCACAATACGAGGCATGTGCAGCAGGTGAGAGGAAACAGGTGTGTGTCAGGTGTGAGGAGGTGTACATCACGACTGTGGGAATACAATGCTGGTTACTGACTGGGTCTGGGAAGGTGGGTGTGTGGGGGGATTGGTGTGTGTGGGGGGGATTGGTGTGTGTGTGTGGGGGGGATTGGTGTGTGTGGGGGGGATTGGTGTGTGTGGGGGGATTGGTGTGTGTGGGGGATTGGTGTGTGTGGGGGGGATTGGTGTGTGTGGGGGGGATTGGTGTGTGTGGGGGGGATTGGTGTGTGTGTGTGTGGGGGGGGGGGGGGATTGGTGTGTGTGTGGGGGGGATTGGTGTGTGTGGGGGCATTGGTGTGTGTGGGGGGATTGGTGTGTGTGGGGGGGATTGGTGTGTGTGGGGGGGATTGGTGTGTGTGGGGGGATTGGTGTGTGTGTGTGGGGGATTGGTGTGTGTGGGGGATTGGTGTGTGGGGGATTGGTGTGTGGGGGGATTGGTGTGTGGGGGATTGGTGTGTGGGGGGATTGGTGTGTGGGGGGATTGGTGTGTGTGTGTGTGGGGGGGGATTGGTGTGTGTGTGGGGGGATGAGTGTGTGTGTGGGGGGATTGGTGTGTGTGTGGGGGGGATTGGTGTGTGTGTGGGGGGGGATTGGTGTGTGTGGGGGGATTGGTGTGTGTAGGGGGGGGGACTAGTGTGCTTATAGTGTACTAGTGTTCCCAGCAGCGTCTGACTCCTGGGTACATTGTATAACAGTATCAATATCTCCCATCATTGCAGATGTATCATCATCGTCATCACAGAATGAGTGACGCTGCCCAAATATACTTGTTCCTCGGGGCAAAAAAATCTTAAATTTGACTCGCCACACTACCACCGCCACCAGCCGGCGACCACCACAATACCACCACCACCAGCTGGCGACCACATCACTACCACCACCACCAGCTGGCGACATCACTACCACCACCACCAGCTGGCGACCACCACCAGCTGGCGACCACCACCAGCTGGCGACCACCACAATACCACCACCACCAGCTGGCGACATCACTACCACCACCACCAGCTGGCGACATCACTACCACCACCACCACCAGCTGGCGACCACCACACTACCACCACCACCAGCTGGCGACCACCACACTACCACCACCCCCAGCTGCCGACCACCACCCACCCACCACCCCCAGCTGGCGACCACCACACTACCACCACCCCCAGCTGGCGACCACCACACTACCACCACCACCAGCTGGCGACCACCACACTACCACCACCCCCAGCTGGCGACCACCACACTACCACCACCCCCAGCTGGCGACCACCACACTACCACCACCACCAGCTGGCGACCACCACACTACCACCACCCCCAGCTGGCGACCACCACACTACCACCACCACCAGCTGGCGACCACCACACTACCACCACCACCAGCTGGCGACCACCCCACTACCACCACCCCTAGCTGGCGACCACCCCACTACCACCACCCCTAGCTGGCGACCACCACCACCAGCTGGCGACCACCACACTACCACCACCACCAGCTGGCGACCACCACACTACCACCACCCCCAGCTGGCGACCACCACACTACCACCACCCCCAGCTGGCGACCACCACACTACCACCACCACCAGCTGGCGACCACCACACTACCACCACCCCCAGCTGGCGACCACCACACTACCACCACCACCAGCTGGCGACCACCACACTACCACCACCACCAGCTGGCGACCACCCCACTACCACCACCCCTAGCTGGCGACCACCCCACTACCACCACCCCTAGCTGGCGACCACCACCACCAGCTGGCGACCACCACACTACCACCACCACCAGCTGGCGACCACCACACTACCACCACCACACTACCACCACCACCAGCTGGCGACCACCACACTACCACCACCCCCAGCTGGCGACCACCACACTACCACCACCACCACCAGCTGGCGACCACCACACTACCACCACCACCACCAGCTGGCGACCACCACACTACCACCACCACCCCCAGCTGGCGACCACCACACTACCACCACCACCACCAGCTGGCGACCACCACACTACCACCACCACCACCACCAGCTGGCGACCACCACACTACCACCACCACCACCACCAGCTGGCGACCACCACACATTTAAGAACACCAGTTCATAACTTACACGTTCACTTTCGATAGCCTTACTATGAACACGATTGCTAACTGCAGTATGAGTGAGAATTGAACTTACTCGCCGCGAGTTCATTCCTCACCCATAACTCACATTTTTTTTAAAAAATCATATGATTAGTACAATAAAACTTAAAAAATAAGGTATTTTAACTAAAATAATTGATTTTTAGTCAAAATATTTTAATTTTAGTGGAAAGCAGTTGAATAATAATAATAATAATAATAATAATAATAATAATAATAATAATAATAATAATAATAATAGCCATTTGTTATGCTAAGAATTTCGGGAAAATTAGGTCAATTTTGTCCCCAGGATGCCACCCACACCAGTCCACTTACACCCAGGATGCCACCCACACCAGTCCACTAACACCCAGGATGCCACCCACACCAGTCCACTAACACCCAGGATGCCACCCACACCAGTCCACTAACACCCAGGATGCCACCCACACCAGTCCACTAACACCCAGGATGCCACCCACACCAGTCCACTAACACCCAGGATGCCACCCACAACAGGTAACACCCAGGTGCTTATTTTACAGCCAGGTGAACATGGACAGCCAGGTGAACATGGACAGCCAGGTGAACATGGACAGCCAGGTGAACATGGACAGCCAGGTGAACATGTGAACATGGACAGCCAGGTGAACATGGACAGCCAGGTGAACATGGACAGCCAGGTGAACATGGACAGCCAGGTGAACATGGACAGCCAGGTGAACATGGACAGCCAGGTGAACATGGACAGCCAGGTGAACATGGACAGCCAGGTGAACATGGACAGCCAGGTGAACATGGACAGCCAGGTGAACATGGACAGCCAGGTGAACATGGACAGCCAGGTGAACATGGACAGCCAGGTGAACATGGACAGCCAGGTGAACATGGACAGCCAGGTGAACATGACAGCCAGGTGAACATGGACAGCCAGGTGAACATGGACAGCCAGGTGAACATGGACAGCCAGGTGAACATGGACAGCCAGGTGAACATGGACAGCCAGGTGAACATGGACAGCCAGGTGAACATGGACAGCCAGGTGAACATGGACAGCAGGTATCTTAAGGAAACACGTCCTAATGTTTCCACCCTTACCGGGGATCGACCCCCCCCCGACATCAGTGTGTGAACTGAGTGCGCTAGCAACCCAGCTACTGGACACCGCAGTAAATAGGTACCTGGGTGTTAGTGGACTGGTGTGGGTGGCATCCTGGGTGTTAGTGGACTGGTGTGGGTGGCATCCTGGGTGTTAGTGGACTGGTGTGGGTGGCATCCTGGGTGTTAGTGGATTGGTGTGGGTGGCATCCTGGGTGTTAGTGGACTGGTGTGGGTGGCATCCTGGGACAAAATTAGCCTAAGTTGCGGGAAATGCTTTATATACCAAGGGACTTTCTACATAATAAGTCAGCGATGTCACCTATAGTAAGTCAGCGATGTCAGCTATAGCAAGTCAGCGATGTCAGCTATAGTAAGCGATGTCAGCTATAGTAAGTCAGCGATGTCAGCTATAGTAAGTCAGCGATGTCAGCTAGTAAGTCAGTGATGTCAGCTATAGTAAGTCAGTGATGTCAGCTATAGTAAGTCAGCGATGTCAGCTAGTAAGTCAGTGATGTCAGCTATAGTAAGTCAGTGATGTCAGCTATAGTAAGTCAATGACAGCTATAGTAAGTCAGTGATGTCAGCTATAGTAAGTCAGCGATGTCAGCTATAGTAAGTCAGCGATGTCAGCTATAGTAAGTCAGTGATGTCAGCTATAGTAAGTCAGTGATGTCAGCTATAGTAAGTCAGTGATGTCAGCTATAGTAAGTCAGTGATGTCAGCTATAGTAAGTCAGTGATGTCAGCTAGTAAGTCAGTGATGTCAGCTATAGTAAGTCAGTGATGTCAGCTATAGTAAGTCAATGACAGCTATAGTAAGTCAGTGATGTCAGCTATAGTAAGTCAACGATGTCAGCTATAGTAAGTCAGCGATGTCAGCTATAGTAAGTCAGTGATGTCAGCTATAGTAAGTCAGTGATGTCAGCTATAGTAAGTCAGTGATGTCAGCTATAGTATGTCAGTGATGTCAGCTATAGTAAGTCAGTGATGTCAGCTATAGTAAGTCAGTGATGTTAGCTATAGTAAGTCAGTGATGTCAGCTATAGTAAGTCAGTGATGTCAGCTATAGTAAGTCAGCGATGTCAGTTATAGTAAGTCAGCGATGTCAGCTATAGTAAGTCAGTGATGTCAGCTATAGTAAGTCAGTGATGTTAGCTATAGTAAGTCAGTGATGTCAGCTATAGTAAGTCAGTGATGTCAGCTATAGTAAGTCAGTGATGTTAGCTATAGTAAGTCAGCGATGTCAGTTATAGTAAGTCAGCGATGTCAGCTATAGTAAGTCAGTGATGTCAGCTATAGTAAGTCAGTGATGTTACCTATAGTAAGTCAGTGATGTCAGCTATAGTAAGTCAGTGATGTCAGCTATAGTAAGTCAATGATGTCAGCTATAGTAAGCTATGTCAGCTATAGTAAGCGATGTCAGCTATAGCAAGTCAGCGATGTCAGCTATAGTAAGTCAGTGATGTCAGCGATGTCAGCTATAGTAAGCGATGTCAGCTATAGTAAGTCAGTGATGTCAGCTATAGCAAGTCAGCGATGTCAGCTATAGTAAGCGATGTCAGCTATAGTAAGTCAGCGATGTCAGCTATAGTAAGTCAGCGATGTCAGCTATAGTAAGTCAGTGATGTCAGCTATAGTAAGTCAGTGATGTCAGCTATAGTAAGTCAGCGATGTCAGCTATAGTAAGCGATGTCAGCTATAGCAAGTCAGCGATGTCAGCTATAGTAAGTCAGTGATGTCAGCGATGTCAGCTATAGTAAGTCAGTGATGTCAGCTATAGCAAGTCAGCGATGTCAGCTATAGTAAGCGATGTCAGCTATAGTAAGCGATGTCAGCTATAGTAAGTCAGCGATGTCAGCTATAGTAAGTCAGCGATGTCAGCTATAGTAAGTCAGTGATGTCAGCTATAGTGTGTATAAGTTGTATGATGTATGTAAGGTGGTGGTTGGAGGCAGTGTGGAGGCAGTGTGGAGGCAGTGTTGGAGGCAGTGTGGAGGCAAGCACTGCCTCATCCGGCACTCTCAAGAGGCAGGGTTTATCACGATACTTGATACCATAAACAAACTTACCAAATACGCACAATAATCCAGGCCAGCCATGAAGCATTTCTTTCTTTTCTCGCCACCAGCTCCATGTTCCCGGGTTGTTGTGTATATTAGTGTACTGCTCCAGCCTACCATTACAGGTCACAAGGGTCTAAATACCAGAGAAACAATGAACATCACTGATGGACCTAAGTTACATTAGCTTACAAAAAAAAAGTGTCCTTAGAAAACCATCTGTGTATTTCCTAATTAAAGTTCAGCCTATGACACAGTAGTGACCAGCGAAGAGGTGGGGTCAGGAGCTATGACTCGACTCCTGTAACCACAATTAGGCGAGTACACATACACAGGTGGCCAAAGACTGCAAACCTCGCTTATGGAGAAAGCTCTTTGGATGAGTATAACACCGAGCATGTCTCCGGAAGCACACATCAACCAGATAACTGCTGCAGTATATGGGCGCCTGGCAAACCTGAGAACAGTGTTCCGATACCTTAGTAAGGAATCGTTCAAGGCTCTGTACACCGTGTACGTCAGGCCCATACTGGAGTATGCAGCACCTGTTTGGAACCCATACCTGGTCAAGCACGTCAAGAAATTAGAAAAAGTGCAAAGGTTTTCAACAAGGTTAGTTCCAGAGCTAAGGGGAATGTCCTACGAAGAAAGGTTGAGGGAAATCGGCCTGACGACACTGGAAGACAAGAGGGTTAGGGGAGACATGATGACATACAAAATACTGCGTGGAATAGATAAGGTGGACAGAGACAGGATGTTCCGGAGATGGAACACAGAAACAAGGGGTCACAACTGGAAGTTGAAGACTCAGATGAGTCAAAGGGATGTTAGGAAGTATTTCTTCAGTCATAGAGTTGTCAGGGAGTGGAATAGTCTGGCAAGCGATGTAGTGGAGGCAGGAACCATACACAGTTTTAAAACGAGGTATAATAAAGCTCATGGAGCAGAGAGAGAAAGGACCTAGTAGCGATCATTGAAGAGGCGGGGCCAGGAGCTATGACTACCCCTGCAACCACAAATAAGTTAATACTAATAGGTGAGTATACACGTACACAAACACACACACACACACACGAGGCTACGAAAAAGTGAATCTTGCAAGTTGAGAGGCGAGACCAGGAGCTAAGAATCAACCCCTGCAACTAAATACAGGTAGGCAAGTACAACAAGCCAGTGTCTATCGGCAAGTGCCTTTGGTAACTAGCAACTAAGCACCCAAGGTCATGGATGGAGGGTGTCATTGTTGTAACGAGTCCAGAATGTCATCCTCCTCCTTCACTATCACAAGCTGTGAAACCATTATCATCATCGTAACTCAATGCTACACCCCTCCGCTCACAACCGGAAGGGCCTTGGTTCAATTTCTGTACTGGGAGAAATATATGGACAACTCACTTTCAGCTTGTCCCAGTTCATCTAGCAATAAACTGGTAACTAGGAGCTAGTACAGTGATGTGGATCCCATCCTGAGGAAGGATCTTAAGTCACACACACCAGGGAACAAGTGGGGTTTGAACGCATGGCAAGTAAATCTTAAAACTCCAGGTCAGTAAGTCACATAGTTTAGTTTTCTTGGGTTATCTTAGCTTAATAACCCTCTGGGTTATTCTTAGCGTTATTTAACCCATACCCGGAGAGGTTACGGGGGTCAACGCCCCCGCGGTCCTGCCTGTAACCAGGCTTCGCCGTGTATCAGGGCCTGAGCAACCATAAGTATTAATCCACGAGAACCTAACACAATTAGGTACTATGACAGTGTATTTCCATCAGGGTTGTACCTGCTACATGAAAAAAATATCACAGTGAAAAATAGGAAATAAAACCTAGGCGCTTTCGTGTGCTTACACATCTTCAGAGGAAGATGTGTACACATAAAAGTGCTCAGGTCATATTTCCTATATTCACTGTGGTATTTTTACATATTTACAATCACGCATTTTAATGTGATTTCTTCCACCCTAGGTGGACAGGGGCAGCAACTTGCCTGTACGTCTCCAGGAATCGAACCCTGTTACTAATGGCATTCAGTATCCTAATGTTATATGACATATAGGGATACATGTCACAGGTTGTCTGTCGACACATTCCCATGTGTTGACACATAACCTGACACACATGGCACTCAGGTTGTCCATCAATGTCGTGTCTTAACATCTCTCTCTCTCTCTCTCACTAACTCTACATCTCAATACCTCTCTTCTTCCCCTTCCCCTTCCCCCGTCTCTCTCTCTCTACTTCGTCTGTTATCATTCTCAGGGTTGTTGTTGTTCTCGTTCTGTCACGAGTGCTCGCTCACTTCATCCCTCTGGTGAGACTCTCACCTCTGGAGTGGCCCAGTGTCTTATATACGACACAGAGAGATATACACACAACCATATATAACATACTCAAATACATGCCCTGAAGACAGCACCAAAACACCTGTCTTCAAGACAACGCACTCAAATATCTGTCAAGGCAACAGTGAAATATCTGCTTTGAAGAGAAACAATAATCACTGATTTCTTGTAGCAGCAGCACCAACAGCGCCAGCACTAGTACCAGTAGCACCGCTAACACAAGCAGCAGCGCCAGCACCAGCACCAGCACCAGTAGCACCAGCACCACCACCACGAGCAGGACCAGGACCAGTACCAGCCCCACCACCAGCATCACGAGCAGGACCAGTACCAGCACCAGTACCATTACCACCACCAGCATCACGAGCAGGACCAGGACCACCACCAGCATCACGAGCAAGACCAGCACCAGTACTACCAGCACCACCACCAGCATCACGAGCAGGACCAGCACCAGCACCACCACCAGCATCACGAGCAGTACCAGCAACACCACCAGCATCACGAGCAGGACCAGGACCAGTACCACCACCAGTACCAGCACCACCATCACGAGCAGTACCAGCATCAGCACCACCACCACCATCACGAGCAGTACCAGCACCACCACCAGCACCACGAGCAGTACCAGCACCACCACCAGCACCACGAGGAGGACCGGTACCAGCACCACCACCAGCACCACGAGCAGTACCAGCACCACCACCAGCACCACGAGGAGGACCGGTACCAGCACCACCACGAGCACCACGAGCAGGACCGGTACCAGCACCACCACCAGCACCACGAGCAGTACCAGCACCACCACGAGCACCACGAGCAGTACCAGCACCACCACCAGCACCACGAGCAGTACCAGCACCACCACCAGCACCACGAGCAGTACCAGCACCACCACCAGCACCACGAGGAGGACCGGTACCAGCACCACCACGAGCAGGACCGGTACCAGCACCACCACCAGCACCACGAGCAGTACCAGCACCACCACGAGCACCACGAGCAGTACCAGCACCACCACCAGCACCACGAGCAGTACCAGCACCACCACCAGCATCACGAGCAGTACCAGCACCACCACCAGCACCACGAGCAGTACCAGCACCACCACCAGCACCACGAGCAGTACCAGCACCACCACCAGCACCACGAGCAGTACCAGCACCACCACCAGCACCACGAGGAGGACCGGTACCAGCACCACCACGAGCACCACGAGCAGGACCGGTACCAGCACCACCACCAGCACCACGAGCAGTACCAGCACCACCACCAGCATCACGAGCAGTACCAGCACCACCACGAGCACCACGAGCAGTACCAGCACCACCACCAGCACCACGAGCAGTACCAGCACCACCACCAGCATCACGAGCAGTACCAGCACCACCACCAGCACCACGAGCAGTACCAGCACCACCACCAGCACCACGAGCAGTACCAGCACCACCACCAGCACCACGAGCAGTACCAGCACCACCACCAGCACCACGAGCAGTACCAGCACCACCACCAGCATCACGAGCAGTACCAGCACCACCACCAGCACCACGAGCAGTACCAGCACCACCACCAGCACCACGAGCAGTACCAGCACCACCACCAGCACCACGAGCAGTACCAGCACCACCACCAGCACCACGAGCAGTACCAGCACCACCACCAGCACCACGAGCAGTACCAGCACCACCACCAGCATCACGAGCAGTACCAGCACCACCACCAGCACCACGAGCAGTACCAGCACCACCACCAGCACCACGAGCAGTACCAGCACCACCACCAGCACCACGAGCAGTACCAGCACCACCACCAGCATCACGAGCAGTACCAGCACCACCACCAGCACCACGAGCAGTACCAGCACCACCACCAGCACCACCACCAGCACCACGAGCAGTACCAGCACCACCACCAGCACCACGAGCAGTACCAGCACCACCACCAGCACCACGAGCAGTACCAGCACCACCACCAGCACCACGAGCAGGACCGGTACCAGCACCACCACCAGCACCACGAGCAGTACCAGCACCACCACCAGCACCACGAGCAGTACCAGCACCACCACCAGCATCACGAGCAGTACCAGCACCACCACCAGCACCACGAGCAGTACCAGCACCACCACCAGCACCACGAGCAGTACCAGCACCACCACCAGCATCACGAGCAGTACCAGCACCACCACCAGCACCACGAGCAGTACCAGCACCACCACCAGCACCACGAGCAGTACCAGCACCACCACCACGAGCAGTACCAGCACCACCACCAGCATCACGAGCAGTACCAGCACCACCACCAGCACCACGAGCAGTACCAGCACCACCACCAGCACCACGAGCAGTACCAGCACCACCACCAGCACCACGAGCAGTACCAGCACCACCACCAGCACCACGAGCAGTACCAGCACCACCACCAGCACCACGAGCAGGACCGGTACCAGCACCACCACCAGCACCACGAGCAGTACCAGCACCACCACCAGCACCACGAGCAGTACCAGCACCACCACCAGCATCACGAGCAGTACCAGCACCACCACCAGCATCACGAGCAGTACCAGCACCACCACCAGCACCAGTACCAATACCAGCACCACCACCAGCATCACGAGCAGTACCAGCACCACCACCAGCACCACGAGCAGGACCGGTACCAGCACCACCACCAGCACCACGAGCAGTACCAGCACCACCACCAGCACCACGAGCAGTACCAGCACCACCACCAGCATCACGAGCAGTACCAGCACCACCACCAGCATCACGAGCAGTACCAGCACCACCACCAGCACCACGAGCAGGACCGGTACCAGCACCACCACCAGCACCACGAGCAGTACCAGCACCACCACCAGCACCACGAGCAGTACCAGCACCACCACCAGCATCACGAGCAGTACCAGCACCACGAGCAGGACCAGCACCACCACCAGCACCACGAGCAGCACCACCACCACCACCTAGTACCACACACTAGAGAAAGCTTGGAAACATGTCACCAGACTGCTTGTGGAATCTCTAGCGCAGCTTAAGCACTCAAGCTGAACCTCAAGATAATGCACCAAAAAAAAACACGTTGTCATTTGGAATGACCGGAGCGTAACTAAGTTAATGAGCACCGTAACTTTCCAAGTGACCGGAGCGTAACTAAGTTAATGAGCACCGTAACTTTCCAAGTGACCGGAGCGTAACTAAGTTAATGAGCACCGTAACTTTCCAAGTGACCGGAGCGTAACTAAGTTAATGAGCACCGTAACTTTCCAAGTGACCGGAGCGTAACTAAGTTAATGAGCACCGTAACTTTCCAAGTGACCGGAGCGTAACTGAAGTTAATGAGCACCGTAACTTTCCAAGTGACCGGAGCGTAACTGAAGTTAATGAGCACCGTAACTTTCCAAGTGACCGGAGCGTAACTGAAGTTAATGAGCACCGTAACTTTCCAAGTCTTCAAGGAGGGTTCCTTGATGATAGTGAAGGGCTCTTGATCCAGGGAATTGTAACTACCTATTATACCTACCTGCTTCACATATCCCAGGCGACTAATGATCCCTTTAGGTAGCAGTAGTAGTAATAGCAATAGCATTAGTAGTAGTAGTAGTAGTAATAGTAGTAGTAGTAATAGTAGTAGTAATAATAGTAATAGTACGAGTAATAGTAATAGTAGGAGTAATAGTACTAGTAGTAATAGTAATAATAGTAATAGTAGTAGTAATAGTACTAGCATTAATAGTAGTAGTAATAGTAGCAGTAGCATTTAGTAGTAATAGTAGCAGTAGCATTAATAGTAATAGTAATAGTAGTAATAGTAATAGTAGTAATAGTAATAGTAGTAGTAGTAATAGTAGTAATAGTAGTAGTAATAGCAGTAGCATTAATAGTAGTAATAGCAGTAGCATTAATAGTAGTAGTGGTAACAGTAGTTGGTAAAGAGGAGCCTAGTGTAACACTGTCTTCCTGAAGGTTGGTAAACACGTGCCTAGTGTAACATTGTCTTCCTGAAGGTTGGTAAACAAGAGCCTAGTGTAACATTGTCTTCCTGAAGGTTGGTAAACAAGTGCCTAGTGTAACATTGTCTTCCTGAAGGTTGGTAAACAAGTGCCTAGTGTAACATTGTCTTCCTGAAGGTTGGTAAACAAGTGCCTAGTGTAACATTGTCTTCCTGAAGGTTGGTAAACCAGAGCCTAGTGTAACACTGTCTTCCTGAAGGTTGGTAAACACGTGCCTAGTGTAACATTGTCTTCCTGAAGGTTGGTAAACCAGAGCCTAGTGTAACATTGTCTTCCTGAAGGTTGGTAAACACGTGCCTAGTGTAACATTGTCTTCCTGAAGGTTGGTAAACCAGAGCCTAGTGTAACACTGTCTTCCTGAAGGTTGGTAAACCAGAGCCTAGTGTAACACTGTCTTCCTGAAGGTTGGTAAACCAGAGCCTAGTGTAACATTGTCTTCCTGAAGGTTGGTAAACCAGAGCCTAGTGTAACATTGTCTTCCTGAAGGTTGGTAAACCAGAGCCTAGTGTAACATTGTCTTCCTGAAGGTTGGTAAACCAGAGCCTAGTGTAACATTGTCTTCCTGAAGGTTGGTAAACACGTGCCTAGTGTAACACTGTCTTCCTGAAGGTTGGTAAACCAGAGCCTAGTGTAACACTGTCTTCCTGAAGGTTGGTAAACACGTGCCTAGTGTAACATTGTCTTCCTGAAGGTTGGTAAACAAGTGCCTAGTGTAACATTGTCTTCCTGAAGGTTGGTAAACAAGTGCCTAGTGTAACATTGTCTTCCTGAAGGTTGGTAAACACGTGCCTAGTGTAACATTGTCTTCCTGAAGGTTGGTAAACAAGAGCCTAGTGTAACATTGTCTTCCTGAAGGTTGGTAAACAAGTGCCTAGTGTAACATTGTCTTCCTGAAGGTTGGTAAACACGTGCCTAGTGTAACATTGTCTTCCTGAAGGTTGGTAAACAAGAGCCTAGTGTAACATTGTCTTCCTGAAGGTTGGTAAACAAGTGCCTAGTGTAACATTGTCTTCCTGAAGGTTGGTAAACACGTGCCTAGTGTAACATTGTCTTCCTGAAGGTTGGTAAACAAGTGCCTAGTGTAACATTGTCTTCCTGAAGGTTGGTAAACAAGTGCCTAGTGTAACATTGTCTTCCTGAAGGTTGGTAAACAAGTGCCTAGTGTAACATTGTCTTCCTGAAGGTTGGTAAACAAGTGCCTAGTGTAACATTGTCTTCCTGAAGGTTGGTAAACAAGAGCCTAGTGTAACATTGTCTTCCTGAAGGTTGGTAAACAAGTGCCTAGTGTAACATTGTCTTCCTGAAGGTTGGTAAACAAGTGCCTAGTGTAACATTGTCTTCCTGAAGGTTGGTAAACACGTGCCTAGTGTAACATTGTCTTCCTGAAGGTTGGTAAACAAGAGCCTAGTGTAACATTGTCTTCCTGAAGGTTGGTAAACACGTGCCTAGTGTAACATTGTCTTCCTGAAGGTTGGTAAACACGTGCCTAGTGTAACATTGTCTTCCTGATCACCTTCCATTCTCACTTCCGTCTCGCACCAGCGACCTCAGTATCAGGTAATCTGAGAGAAACCGCCTCAAGTGCCTACCTCAGTTGCTTCAGAAAAGAACCACACGGTCGGAAATCGAGGCCAGTTTAGTCTCACACTTTCACTGTTTATTTAAAAACGTGTCTTGCTGCTGTAACGTTATGTGTAATTATTATTGTAAGTCCTCAGCCAAGTGTGGAGCTTATGGAGGGACTTCCTAATTTTTGCCAACTCTTTTATTTTTCAACCAATTTTTTTTATTTTTGGTGTACATTTAGAGGTTCATATGTAGAAGAATGGAGACCTGGAGTTTACCTGGAGAGAGTTTCGGGGGTCAACGCCCCCGCGGCCCGGTCTGTGACCAGGCCTCATGGTGGATCAGAGCCTGATCAAGCAGGCTGTTGCTGCTGGCTGCAGGCAAACCAACGTACGAGCCACAGCCCGGCTGGTCAGGAACCGACTTTAGGTGCTTGTCCAGTGCCAGCTTGAAGACTGCCAGGGGTCTGTTGGTAATCCCCCTTATGTATGCTGGGAGGCAGTTGAACAGTCTCGGGCCCCTGACACTTATTGTATGGTCTCTTAACGTGCTAGTGACACCCCTGCTTTTCATTGGGGGGATGGTGCATCGCCTGCCAAGTCTTTTGCTTTCGTAGTGAGTGATTTTCGTGTGCAAGTTCGGTACTAGTCCCTCTAGGATTTTCCAGGTGTATATAATCATGTATCTCTCCCGCCTGCGTTCCAGGGAATACAGGTTCAGGAACCTCAAGCGCTCCCAGTAATTGAGGTGTTTTATCTCCGTTATGCGCGCCGTGAAAGTTCTCTGTACATTTTCAACCAATTTTTTTTATTTTTGGTGTACATTTAGAGGTTCATATGTAGAAGAATGTGACAAAGTTTCAGTATGATTGGCCAACAAACAACAGAGAAAAAAAATATTTTAGTGACTTCATATATGGCAGCAAAGTATGACAAAATGGCACTTCGAGTGGCACTTCCGACAATCCCAACCGTTAGAATACATCTGACACTAATTCGGGATGCACATGTTTCATCTAATATATCCTATTATCATGGAAAAAAAATACATTTGATAGACTTTTTTGCATTCACCAAAATATCTGCCTTTTACCTCCCACAAAATCAAAAATATTTGATATATTCCAAAAAAAGAATCATCACATTTTCAAACACACTTTGTTTTATATTGTCAGTGAAAATCATTTCAATACAATCATTAATAATGGTGTACTTTAGCGAAATATGTGAAAAAGTTACTTCCGAGATATAGGCCTAGAAAACATCGGCAGGCCTACCGTCTCAAAAAAAATTTTTTTTGCGCGGAAATCGCGTTTTTTTTCGGTGTGTTTCTTAGTTAACTGATGTTCTAGTGCAGTTATCCTCTTCAAAACACCGTTTTCTATCACTCACATACCAAACAATACAACTAGGAGACGAGGAGTAACACATTTATATCGAAATATTGCTGGTGGACTCTCGCTATATTATGGCCTATTTTATTCAGTCTAGAGTATATAACATGTTTGTTTGTTATTTATAGTGTTTATTATATCATATTAGATCAATTCTGATAGATAAATAAGCCGTATAGTTGATATATAAGCTGATATAAACGTAATAATGAAGTGATTTCACCTGGCACCATCTGGAGGGGGAGCACTGCCGAGTGTACCCAGGTGCTTCCTGATAGGCTAGACGTCTATTGATAAGCTCCACTTACTCTTATATGATGCCAAATAATCAATTATTATATTAGAAAGAATAATGCAAAGAAAAATCAATAAAAAACAAGATAAAAATTCCAAAAAATACATGGGTTGAGAACAGACGCGCTACCTACATCGTCGTTACCATACCTGATATAAATGACTAATTTCTTGTAGAAACGTCTTAGAACATTGATTCTTGTACCATTGTGTTGCCAAAGAGTTAAGCTATTTTTCGGTATATATAACTCAATTTCCATAATTTTTCGATTTTTGGTTGAGCGCGCGGAAAATTGCCCAGATTCTACCCTTATATCTCCAATGATGAGTCAACTGTGTTGATATACTGTGTGTACTATCTATTGTTCCAGACACAGGGACACTGCTGTTGATATACTGTGTGTACAATCTATTGTTCCAGACATATGGGACACTGTTGTGTTGATATACTGTGTACTACCTATTGTTCCAGACACAGGGACACTTGTATTGATATACTGTGTACTACCTATTGTTCCAGACACAGGGACACTTGTATTGATATACTGTGTACACTACCTATTGTTCCAGACACAGGGACACTTGTATTGATATACTGTGTACACTACCTATTGTTCCAGACACAGGGACACTTGTATTGATATACTGTGTACACTACCTATTGTTCCAGACACAGGGACACTTGTATTAGTAAGTAAGTAAGTAAGTAAGTTTATTCAGGTATACACAAATACAGTTACATAGAATTATCATACATAGCAGCATATGTGTAGAGAACCTAGGATAACCCAAAAAAGTCAGACAGAGTGACTTATTTCCATTGGGGTCCTTTTACCTTATTATTATAGTATAAAGGTTATAATATTTTTTATTGTTCTACAATGAAGATAACATCTTATTATCCTACTAAAAAGACTATCTGCGACACCAAGGTCATTAAGACTATCTACAATACGAGGGTCATTACAAGGAATAAGGTAAAATTTACCCGTATGTTAGCTAAAAAATAGAAAATCATTCCCCTCCCTTTCTGTAGCTACAGTCATCAGACACCTTTTGGCACTCTTCTTGAACTGGTTCGCGCTATGACTGGCTTTGACATGTGCGGGTAGTCTGTTCCATTCCTTTATTGCTGTACAATAAAAGGTGTTTGAAGCCTGGCCACTGACTGTGGGTACTACAAAGTTGTGCTCTCTCCCCCTAGTTCTATGATTGCTTTGGTTCCCAGCCTTGACAAAATTGACGGCAAGATATTCTGGACATTGCTTGTGAGCAATTTTATAAACGTGATTTAGCTTCAGTTGTTTTACTCTGTCTTCAACATTCAGCATATCCAACTGCTGTAATTCATCCTGGCCTACATGTTCTCTTGGTCCCAGCCCCAGGATGAATCTTACGATTTTGTTCTGGGTGATTTGCAGTCTATCTTTCAGTTTTTTTGTCAAGGCAGAGTACCAAGAAGAGCAAGCGTAATCCATATGGCATTGTATAAGGGCTAGACATAGAGTCCTGCGAGCCTCAGTAGGTAGACACTGTGCTTGTCTATACAGGAACTTCAGTCTGGCATTCGCTTTCTTTACTACACTGTTCCCTATCAATTCTCCTGACATGCTTGGGTCAAAGGGGATTCCCAAATATTTTACTGATGAAACCAAAGTGATGGGCTCCCCATTACATTGAACATTAAAATTATTTACCCTTCTCAGTTTATGTTTCGTGCCAAAGAGAATGGCTTCAGTTTTCCCTAGGTGTAATGATAGTTTGTTGTCTACTAACCATTTGCTGCAGGACTCCAGTTCCAGTGTTAAAACATTAGCAATATCTTGTGGGTCTTTACCTGACACTAACAGCGCACTGTCATCTGCATACAGTAGGAGTTTGCACTTGACACTGATAGGCATATCATTGACATAACATAAGAATAATAAGGGACCCAGAATACTACCTTGGGGAACTCCACATGTTATCGGCAGGGGTTCTGATTCTGTTTTGTTGATTTTGACTATTTGTCTCCTATTGCTAAGGTAGGACTTAAACCAGTCTACAGAACCTATACCGATAGTTTGAAGTTTATTACATAATATATTGTGGTTGACAGTATCGAAGGCCTTTTGCAGGTCTAAGGTTACCATGCCTATGAGGTTCCCCTTTGACATTTCAGTTCTCAGGTAATCCATCAGATTAATAAGGGAGGTGTCGGTTGAGTAGGATCTTCTAAAGCCCGATTGATAGCTATGGAGAATGTTGTTGTCATTAAGGTACTTAACTACTTGAGAATACACCGCCCTCTCTAGAATTTTAGATATTATACTGAGTATACTAACAGGCCTATAGTTGCTTACATCAGACCTACTATTTTTCTTAAAGATAGGAGTAACTCTGGCCTCCTTGAACCCCTCCGGTACTGTATTAGTGGTGATTGATAGATTTATTATGTGAGCAATAGGGATTGACAGTTCAGAAGCACCATCTTTTAGGAACTTAGACGGGATGTTATCAGGGCCTGTGCTCTTAGTTGGGTTTAACCTGCTTAGTTCTTTTTGAATAAAGTCATGAGATACACTTACTAGTTGACAACTGTTTGGGGTTACCCCTTTATTGGTATAGTATGTTTGAAACTTATCAGAGTCTGTGTTAAAGGTATTTGATGCAGCTGGTAGTTTACTTACTAGTGTTGATGCAACAGATGTGTAGTATGAATTAAAGCAATTTGCCACCTTAGATGTTTCGTGGCATACCTCATTATCGATAGTGAGTACTATGTTAGACCTATCTACTGGCTTATGGCTATACCCCAACTGTTTTAGTTGATGCCAGAGCTTTCTGGGGTTATGCTTATACTCTTCAATTTTTGAGCAGTAGTGCTTTGCCTTTGCTCCTTTTATAAGTCTCTGTACTCTGTTCCTCACCCTTTGGAATTCATTTAGTGCTGCAATATCCTGTCTGTTTGCTTTAAATCTTTTTAGCAGCTGGTCTCTGAATTTCATATTATCTAATATCTCAGTATTCATCCAGGGTTCAGTTCTTCGTTTAATCCTAACCTCTTTAACTGGTGCAATATTATCAAGGATGGTAGTGAACATTGTTTTGAATTTTTCCCAGGCATCGTTTACGTCCGTGCAACTTGTTATCTCTGTCCAGACACAATTGTGTAGCCTATTTACCAGTGTTTCTTTACTGTAGTTTCTAGTTGACCTCATTTTTATTGTCCTGTGTAGGCCTATCCTATCCCTAGTTATTTTCCTGGTGCAGTAAATGATGAAATGATCACTAAGACCTGTGGTAATGACGCCTGACTGACTAATGTTCTCAGAGCGGTTACAAAGTATGTGGTCAATTAGGGTGGCTGAGAACTGTGTGATCCGGGTTGGAGTATTAATAAGTTGAGTGTAACTATTTAATCCTAGAATTTGCTTATACCTTTTGCATAGCCCGTTATTTTGCTGCTGAAAACAGATATTGAAGTCGCCCAGTATTATTGTCTCGCAATTGTTTTCAACTCCGGACAAGACTCTGGAAAAGTCTTCTAAGAACTGGTCCTGGGTAGGAGGGCGGTAACTAGTTCCTACTAAGATGGGTTTGGTCTTAGGAAGCAGCACTTCAAACCATAGAATCTCCAGTTTATTGTTATTTAAATCAGGTCTTGGGTTGTAAGCTAAGTCGTTTCTAATATAGGCACATACTCCACCACCCTTTCTGTTCCTATCTAAGCGTTTTATATTGTAACCATCTATTTTGACCTCGTCGTCAGTCACCGTATCATCCAACCAAGATTCAGAGATGGTTATAACTGCCGCCCTAATTTTGTTAGCTAGAATCCTAATCTCTGCCAATTTAGGAAGAAGTGATCTTGCATTGACATGAATAAAGTGAAGGCCTGTTTTCATAAAACAATCATAATCATCAATATATGGCAATGGGTCATTTGTATTAAAATTAGGTAAATCAATGTCATCACTGCTAAAGGGTAACTGTGCCAAAGTGCATTTGTTACACACAAAATGAATTCTGGCACCGTTGCTATAATTGTACATACATCCATCATGCACCCACCCCTTACACATTTTACATAAGGTGCCTTTTCTGTTTTTCATGCGTACTTTAGTACAGTGTATACATCTGTTTGGTAGTGTTTGAGATAATAATGGCTGTATTGTCTCACATTGACCTATGTATGCATTACCTATGGAGTTAAGGCTATCATCCCTAGCTACTAGACCGTCATTATTGCCGTCATTTATCTGTCTGTTTTTCCTCTGCACAATAGTTTGAGGTCCTGGATTAATTTGGATATCACCACTTAAGAGCGCTACAATAAGAGCTGTGTGCCATTGTTTTTGTTTAGGTATGCGGTGTTGCCATACCTTGCGGCGATAGTGAGGTTTACTTTTCTGGTAGGATGGCAACTGTTGGGCTTTTACTGTCCAGGGCGCTGTTACTCCATTCACCTTTTCCAACCCCCATGACTGATTTCTTTCTTCATGGAATTGAAGAAGAAATATAAATATAATTATGGCAGCCTGTACCCCTCTAATGCCTGCCATTTTCACTCTTCGCTCTTTTACTCATATACAATAATATTTATTTCTCTTTTCCAGTCCCTAGTACACTTAGTATCTGCTTTAGCAATCACACTGAATTACTAGTAAAATTTCCTCTTCAAAAACCTCTTCACTGCTCACTTTTCCCTTAACTTCACAAAACCCTTACAATTAACCCCTTCAAACACACTCCCCTTCACATCACACTTCACAGTCTGGCTTCCCCAATTAACTTCTAACTCCTTTCCATTCTGGTAGATCAGAAAGGTTTAATCCATGGTTTTATCCTTCCAAATCCCCCTCAGTTCCATTTATCGGGGATTGTGTGGTGTTGTTGACTGCCTGACCTGTTTTGCTGACTCAGCCATTTTTAAAACACTTAGGGGAGTAACGCCACCTACCACCTGACTTTCTTTGAGTTTATAGATATATTTGGCGTTTTCTGCTATGATTCTCTCACTGTACACTGGTCAGCTGAATATAGGTCAGCTACTAAAACATTAACCTTGACTGTTTAACTATTCACTTCTTTCTCACGGCTGGCACTGAGGGATAACCGTCCTATACCTTGGAGTTTTATACTGTTGATTTGACGATGTCTCCTGTGTTTCCCTCTCGTTAGCACTGGTACAGGTGATATGATGGTGGTACAGATATGATGCTACTGTCAACAGATGAACGTCAGTAAAGATGAGAGTTTCACTTCGCTAGTTGTACGTCTGGCAGTAGCTGCTGTTTGAATGCCGGTCAGCCATGTTTAAAGGCTCAAATTGTGCAAAGAAAGGTATAAAATACCGACAATATGAAAGTTAAGACACATGTGCAACATCTGGATATCTTTATTGTAGTAGACGTTTCGCCATCCAGTGGCTTTATCAATACAGATTCTTGGACATAATAGGAAGACAGTAGAACTATATACAAAAGATGAGGTAATCAGTCCCTCGGCCTTGGAGTTAGTGTTCACAGCATCGTGGTGGAGGAGAGTCTGGAGCAAAGGCAAGAAGACTGGCGCTTTTTATAGGCGTCAGTGAATGGGACGGGCAGCAGACGAGGTCAGTCACTGGTAGGCGGGATTCCCCAGTGGAAGTAGGTCCTTCCCAAAGAGATGGGTTAGTTGCAGCAGCCGTGAAGAAGGTCTTGTAGATGTCCTCTGAACCAAGATTCCATGATGTTGCAGTGTCTGACAAGTTGTGCAAAGAAAGGTATAAAATACCGACAATATGAAAGTTAAGACACATGTGCAACATCTGGATATCTTTATTGTAGTAGACGTTTCGCCATCCAGTGGCTTTATCAATACAGATTCTTGGACATAATAGGAAGACAGTAGAACTATATACAAAAGATGAGGTAATCAGTCCCTCGGCCTTGGAGTTAGTGTTCACAGCATCGTGGTGGAGGAGAGTCTGGAGCAAAGGCAAGAAGACTGGCGCTTTTTATAGGCGTCAGTGAATGGGACGGGCAGCAGACGAGGTCAGTCACTGGTAGGCGGGATTCCCCAGTGGAAGTAGGTCCTTCCCAAAGAGATGGGTTAGTTGCAGCAGCCGTGAAGAAGGTCTTGTAGATGTCCTCTGAACCAAGATTCCATGATGTTGCAGTGTCTGACAAGTTGTGCAAAGAAAGGTATAAAATACCGACAATATGAAAGTTAAGACACATGTGCAACATCTGGATATCTTTATTGTAGTAGACGTTTCGCCATCCAGTGGCTTTATCAATACAGATTCTTGGACATAATAGGAAGACAGTAGAACTATATACAAAAGATGAGGTAATCAGTCCCTCGGCCTTGGAGTTAGTGTTCACAGCATCGTGAACACTAACTCCAAGGCCGAGGGACTGATTACCTCATCTTTTGTATATAGTTCTACTGTCTTCCTATTATGTCCAAGAATCTGTATTGATAAAGCCACTGGATGGCGAAACGTCTACTACAATAAAGATATCCAGATGTTGCACATGTGTCTTAACTTTCATATTGTCGGTATTTTATACCTTTCTTTGCACAACTTGTCAGACACTGCAACATCATGGAATCTTGGTTCAGAGGACATCTACAAGACCTTCTTCACGGCTGCTGCAACTAACCCATCTCTTTGGGAAGGACCTACTTCCACTGGGGAATCCCGCCTACCAGTGACTGACCTCGTCTGCTGCCCGTCCCATTCACTGACGCCTATAAAAAGCGCCAGTCTTCTTGCCTTTGCTCCAGACTCTCCTCCACCACGATGCTGTGAACACTAACTCCAAGGCCGAGGGACTGATTACCTCATCTTTTGTATATAGTTCTACTGTCTTCCTATTATGTCCAAGAATCTGTATTGATAAAGCCACTGGATGGCGAAACGTCTACTACAATAAAGATATCCAGATGTTGCACATGTGTCTTAACTTTCATATTGTCGGTATTTTATACCTTTCTTTGCACAACTTGTCAGACACTGCAACATCATGGAATCTTGGTTCAGAGGACATCTACAAGACCTTCTTCACGGCTGCTGCAACTAACCCATCTCTTTGGGAAGGACCTACTTCCACTGGGGAATCCCGCCTACCAGTGACTGACCTCGTCTGCTGCCCGTCCCATTCACTGACGCCTATAAAAAGCGCCAGTCTTCTTGCCTTTGCTCCAGACTCTCCTCCACCACGATGCTGTGAACACTAACTCCAAGGCCGAGGGACTGATTACCTCATCTTTTGTATATAGTTCTACTGTCTTCCTATTATGTCCAAGAATCTGTATTGATAAAGCCACTGGATGGCGAAACGTCTACTACAATAAAGATATCCAGATGTTGCACATGTGTCTTAACTTTCATATTGTCGGTATTTTATACCTTTCTTTGCACAACTTGTCAGACACTGCAACATCATGGAATCTTGGTTCAGAGGACATCTACAAGACCTTCTTCACGGCTGCTGCAACTAACCCATCTCTTTGGGAAGGACCTACTTCCACTGGGGAATCCCGCCTACCAGTGACTGACCTCGTCTGCTGCCCGTCCCATTCACTGACGCCTATAAAAAGCGCCAGTCTTCTTGCCTTTGCTCCAGACTCTCCTCCACCACGATGCTGTGAACACTAACTCCAAGGCCGAGGGACTGATTACCTCATCTTTTGTATATAGTTCTACTGTCTTCCTATTATGTCCAAGAATCTGTATTGATAAAGCCACTGGATGGCGAAACGTCTACTACAATAAAGATATCCAGATGTTGCACATGTGTCTTAACTTTCATATTGTCGGTATTTTATACCTTTCTTTGCACAACTTGTCAGACACTGCAACATCATGGAATCTTGGTTCAGAGGACATCTACAAGACCTTCTTCACGGCTGCTGCAACTAACCCATCTCTTTGGGAAGGACCTACTTCCACTGGGGAATCCCGCCTACCAGTGACTGACCTCGTCTGCTGCCCGTCCCATTCACTGACGCCTATAAAAAGCGCCAGTCTTCTTGCCTTTGCTCCAGACTCTCCTCCACCACGATGCTGTGAACACTAACTCCAAGGCCGAGGGACTGATTACCTCATCTTTTGTATATAGTTCTACTGTCTTCCTATTATGTCCAAGAATCTGTATTGATAAAGCCACTGGATGGCGAAACGTCTACTACAATAAAGATATCCAGATGTTGCACATGTGTCTTAACTTTCATATTGTCGGTATTTTATACCTTTCTTTGCACAACTTGTCAGACACTGCAACATCATGGAATCTTGGTTCAGAGGACATCTACAAGACCTTCTTCACGGCTGCTGCAACTAACCCATCTCTTTGGGAAGGACCTACTTCCACTGGGGAATCCCGCCTACCAGTGACTGACCTCGTCTGCTGCCCGTCCCATTCACTGACGCCTATAAAAAGCGCCAGTCTTCTTGCCTTTGCTCCAGACTCTCCTCCACCACGATGCTGTGAACACTAACTCCAAGGCCGAGGGACTGATTACCTCATCTTTTGTATATAGTTCTACTGTCTTCCTATTATGTCCAAGAATCTGTATTGATAAAGCCACTGGATGGCGAAACGTCTACTACAATAAAGATATCCAGATGTTGCACATGTGTCTTAACTTTCAAAGGCTCAAATCTTTCCACTGTTTGGCACTGACGAAAAAAGTCCTACAGACCTGTCATTTCCTTGGAGATTTAGTTGATCAGGATTTCTGCCATGTTGTCTTCCCGTGTACACTACCTATTGTTCCAGACACAGGGACACTGCTGTATTGATATACTGTGTGTACGTACTCAGTAGTGTCAGACTTGTGGGATACCATTTATACAGTTATTATGGTAATGTGTTCACTGGAAGGATAAGTGGCACTGTAGTATATTAGCTGAAGATTTGTGGACGGGTTTTGTGTGTTTGTGTAGTTTTAAAAATAGTTTAGATAAATACATGAGTGGGTTTGGGTGGGTGTGAGTTGGACCTGACTAGCTTGTGCTGCTGGGTCTGGTGCAGTGCTCCATCCTTGAGTGGAGATGATCAGACTGGGTGGGTCATTGGGCTAATCCGGGGGGAGGGGACATGGACCTGCTCCGCATGGGTCAGTAGGCCTGCTGCAGTGTTCCTTCTTTATGTTCAACAAAACAAAGTTACCTATCCACCCCAGATATAAATCATCAGTAAAGAGGAGATACCCAAAGAGCAAAAATCTGTAAATATTTATGAGTGAAAACCCCAAGAGTGTCACCCACAACACTTCATAAATGACCGAATTTTGGCTTCGTAGATTCTACGTCACCAAAACACTAAACCCTTACACGAGTAAATTTATTTAGTTTTATTACACGAGTTTATTTTTACGATTGTCCTACATAATAACACACGTAAATTATCTAGGTAAGCCAATATAGTGTCAAGAAAATCTATTACTTTCCGTTGTAGTAATGGTCTGCCTTCTGCACCAGACATCACTATATCCTGCTTCTCTGTGGATTGAAAAAACTCAAGTGAAACATGTGGATAAATATCCTGGTACAAGACGTGTGTTGTCCTGTACCGTGACAGAATATGGTGCCTTGTCAAGGTGAGAGTTGGTGGTTGTGGGGTGCAACAAGGCAGTGTTGTGGTATCACAAGGACTGCAGTATTGTCGGCCAAGTCACATCCTGCAGCCTCAACACTTCTTTTAATCACGTATAAACAGCGTTTAATAGTTTTATCTAAATGATCCTCTTACAGAACCGACCTCTGAAGAGTAATCTATCTAAAATGTAATAAATATGTATATTAGATTACATTTGTAGTGACTTAGATATGATAATTTAACGTTATATTTTTATATACACGACTGGTGCCTCGTACAAGGGTCACACGACGCCTGGGGAACAGGAAGCAATTATTTCTGATTACAGGAAAGAAATGGTATCTCCAGGTCATAAGATTAAGAGCCTTTCATCATTAAGAGTTAAACCATCTTCAAGAGTGGAATGGTTTGAGTCGTTCCTAGTTATTAAAACGATTTTAAATGTGTATAATGTTCCGGCTAAGACACATGTCTTGTCTTCAAGCAGTCTTGACCACACAACAGCTGACAGATGACAACCTTCAAGCAGTCTTGACCACACAACAGCTGACAGATGACAACCTTCAAGCAGTCTTGACCACACAACAGCTGACAGATGACAACCTTCAAGCAGTCTTGACCACACAACAGCTGACAACCCTCTAAACGATAAGCATCTCACCCATTATTTAAAACCTCTTTATTCTCGATGTATGATTTTTTCCATCTTCCTAATAATAATAATAATAATAATAATAATAATAATATTAATAATAATAATAATAATAATGTCCAAATGAGCTTTACTGTTTACGCTACCACATTATTGAAATTTAACATCAGGTTTTTCCCTAATATTCTGTTAACCAAACATCTTAAAGTGAAGATTCGAGGGCCAGGAGCTAGAATTTGATCCCTGCATGAGAGGCCATGCAAATGATTTCCTTCAGACACAAGTCTACGGCACTAACATGTAACATTTCACGCGACTGACACCAACTGTATTTGCCACAAGTACACGCGAGTACGTATTCTAACCTAAGCTTGTCAAGGTTATACTCCAGCTCCTGGTGCCGCCTCCTCGGCTGTCGTAGTTGCTTCTTAGTTGCTTAAATTCACTTAAAAGACCTTTAATATCTTGCTTTAGGACTTTCATGTATCTGAAGTGATCTACCTCCAAGGATCAAAACGTCTTCAGAGGACAAGGATCAAAACGTCTTTAATAAAGGTATCCTACGTGAATACATCCTTGTTCACTTCCCACAATCCTAACTCTCAAGTCCAGGATAAAATTTGCCTCCTCTTCCTCAAGTTCTAGCTAGTTCAGTATGTCAACACTGATCAAAATTCTTCAGTTGATTTGTGTTTTAATTCCTGTAACCTAGTATAGTTTCCATATTTCTGAGCTTACTGTATCATTAACATCAAATATCCTTTGTGCTGTAACGAATCATCGCCCTACTGAAGTCTCCCAGGTCAGACTGACACTTGTCAACACTATGTAACCCGTCCTGTGTGATGGAAGACAGGGGAAACATACCTAGCTTTTGTTCCCACTATGTAACTAGTATATAGAATAGGGTAGCAGGACATTGCTGCTACCCTGTAACAATTACACATTAGCACATCTACACAAAAACCTCATTAGTCACCCTATTTCCTAACACAATAGTAATTAATTACAGTTATAAACAAGAAATCACAACTTATTGATATACGTAATTATCTGTCTTGACCGCTGATGCTTCACACCTCACTAATCTTTACCTCTCCTGCTCAAAGAAATCCACGGTCAAATTTTGGATAAGCTGTCAAATACGAGAAGAAAGCAACTATTTATATGTCCAAAAACAGATCGAAAAGCAGTGAAATTTACATTTCTAGTTGTGAACTGTTCTAGATACGGTACTGCGAGTTCTTTCAAGCGAAGAACAAGAATTTAACATCACACGAAGAACGATTTTATATATCGCTCGAGAACCGAGTAGAAAAAAAAGTTGAGTTTTTATTTTTAATTTGTAGGTTAATTGTTCTAATTAAGGTATTGTTAAAGATCATAGCAATAGTTGTAAAGTGTTGTAGCCAGGGTATTGTTCAATTAAGACCATAATAATAGTTGTAAAGTGTTTTAGCCAGGGTATTGTTTCAACAACAGCATAAGAGAATGGTAAGAGGACACTAGCAGCAGTGAAGAGGATGTTTCAAGTACCAGGTGAACTATTCTGACACTGCTGCACACACTTGTGCATCCACGCACGTATAGCTGCTGCTGCTGATTACTGACCTATGCACGTCAGTAAAGTCTGTAATCAATACTAAACTAAGCAACAGGATGAGAGCTATATGGGATGCTAACAGCAGCAGTATAGACAGCAGCAGAGAGCACACCACTGTCTCACACACACGCTCTACACACACTGCCTTCACTACCTCCACTACACCTCTCCTCCACTACCACCACCTTCCCCTCCCACAACTCCACTTGTGCCACCTCCTTCAGGTAGGACCCAACACGCTGCCCAGCAACACTTTCCTACCACTGTCAACGCCAGATTTGATCCGCTGGAATGACAGTTACAATTTCTTGGATTAGGAACCCTCTCATGTGGATCGATATATGCCCACCGAAGGGACTTGTTGACCCAGGATAACCTAAGTTAATCCATGTGGCTTATTTCCACTGTGGTCCTTAGGTGCTCTTCCCAAGATATCACACCAGTCGACTAACACCCAGGTACCTACTTACTCCTATGTGAATAGAGGCAACAGATGTTGGGCAACATGCCTGACATTCCCACAGGCAACAGATGTACGGAGAAAATGACTGATGTTTCCACCCACTCCAAGATTAAACTCGGATCTCTCGGTTGTGAAGTAAAGGCAAGAGCCGTGTAGAAACTAGCAAGCAATATGCTTGTCATCTATATTATGTGTAAAGTAAATATTCTCAAGGTCTAGCATCTGGAGAAACAGACAAATGCAGTATAATGTGATCCTATGTTAACAACGTTTCGCCCACACAGTGACCTTTATCAAGTCAAAAATACATCTGTTTGATTACGCATTACTTGTGTTTATTTAACATTGTGTGGGTATGTTATCCATTTGTGTTTATTTAACATCGTGTGGGTATGTTATCCATTTGTGTTTATTTAACATTGTGTGGGTATGTTATCCATTTGTGTTTATTTAACATTGTGTGGGTATGTTATCCATTTGTGTTTATTTAACATTGTGTGGGTATGTTATCCATTTGTGTTTATTTAACATTGTGTGGGTATGTTATCCATTTGTGTTTATTTAACATTGTGTGGGTATGTTATCCATTTGTGTTTATTTAACATCGTGTGGGTATGTTATCCATTTGTGTTTATTTAACATTGTGTGGGTATGTTATCCATTTGTGTTTATTTAACATTGTGTGGGTATGTTATCCATTTGTGTTTATTTAACATCGTGTGGGTATGTTATCCATTTGTGTTTATTTAACATTGTGTGGGTATGTTATCCATTTGTGTTTATTTAACATTGTGTGGGTATGTTATCCATTTGTGTTTATTTAACATTGTGTGGGTATGTTATCCATTTGTGTTTATTTAACATTGTGTGGGTATGTTATCCATTTGTGTTTATTTAACATCGTGTGGGTATGTCATACCACTGATCACTGTCCAGTACCTGTGTCAACATCACAGACACCTAGACAGCGGCTATTATACAAGACGTACACTTCTTAGTAATGTAACTTAACGTACACTGAGAATAGGACCCTGGTGGCTAAAGCTCTCGCTTAACACACTGAGGGCCCGGGTTCGATTCCCGGTGGAGTGGAAGCATTTCGACGTGTTTCCTTACACCTGTTGTCATGTTCACCTAGCAGCAAACAGGTACCTGGGTGTTTGTGGACTGGTGTGGGTGGCATCCTGGGGGACAAGATTGAGGACCACAATGTAAATAAGAGAAGACAGTCCTCGATGACGCACTGACTTTCCTGGGTTATCCTGGGCGGCTAACCCTCCAGGGTTAAAAATCCGAAGAAATTCTTATCTCTTACCTTACCTTACACTAAGAACAGCACCTCAGACTTGTGGTAGACTGAGAACAGCACCTCAGACTTGTGGTAGACTGAGAACAGCACCTCAGACTTATGGTACACTGAGAACAGCACCTCAGACTTGTGGTAGACTGAGAACAGCACCTCAGACTTGTGGTACACTGAGAACAGCACCTCAGACTTGTGGTACACTGAGAACAGCACCTCAGACTTGTGGTAGACTGAGAACAGCACCTCAGACTTGTGGTAGACTGAGAACAGCACCTCAGACTTGTGGTACACTGAGAACAGCACCTCAGACTTGTGGTAGACTGAGAACAGCACCTCAGACTTGTGGTAGACTGAGAACAGCACCTCAGACTTGTGGTAGACTGAGAACAGCACCTCAGACTTGTGGTAGACTGAGAACAGCACCTCAGACTTGTGGTAGACTGAGAACAGCACCTCAGACTTGTGGTAGACTGAGAACAGCACCTCAGACTTGTGGTAGACTGAGAACAGCACCTCAGACTTGTGGTAGACTGAGAACAGCACCTCAGACTTGTGGTAGACTGAGAACAGCACCTCAGACTTGTGGTAGACTGAGAACAGCACCTCAGACTTGTGGTAGACTGAGAACAGCACCTCAGACTTGTGGTAGACTGAGAACAGCACCTCAGACTTGTGGTAGACTGAGAACAGCACCTCAGACTTGTGGTAGACTGAGAACAGCACCTCAGACTTGTGGTAGACTGAGAACAGTACCTCAGACTTGTGGTAGACTGAGAACAGCACCTCAGACTTGTGCTAGACTGAGAACAGCACCTCAGACTTGTGCTAGACTGAGAACAGCACCTCAGACTTGTGGTAGACTGAGAACAGCACCTCAGACTTGTGGTAGACTGAGAACAGCACCTCAGACTTGTGCTAGACTGAGAACAGCACCTCAGACTTGTGGTAGACTGAGAACAGCACCTCAGACTAGTGGTAAAGTGTGAGCGTACACTGCCTACCACCACAGTTCACTTCATATACTGAGATACCACCTACAAGTATCACCATCCCTGGCATCTTACACTACTACTGAGGTACCAAACTTCTCCCAGTACCACCAACCATTGCTAACATCAATTCCCCTGATCCCTGCATTATCTGATAATAACAAATGTTCATGGATAAGAGAAAATATATCATTGGCTGGAAAATCAATACATGAAGCAAAGTTTCGCACAATATAAAGACACAAGACAGAAACATAAATGTAAATGTAAGAATTTATGCAAAAATTGAAGAGCATTGTAGGGGTCCGTGGACCAGCTGATGAGAACCAAGCTACTACAGGATATACATATGAATTCAAAGATTTAAAAGGTGAACTTGAGGTTCTCTTCAGCAGGTAAAGTACAAAACATAAAATATAAAAAGGTAAGTACACCAGTGTCGGCCTCTAGTCGACAGGTCGGAGACCAACCTCAAGTTTCAGTTCCCGTGTATGATGGTGAGCAATGGTGATGACAATGGTGGTAGTGATACTGGTGATGGATGTGGTAAATGTTGTGGTGATAGTGGTTGTCAAGGTGTTAGGGAGAAAAAGTGATAAGTGTCGATAATAATATAATAATAATACTTACGGTATGGAGTCGTCTCTCAAGAGACCAGCAGCTCTAAGATGGTTGTCTTGGAGTGAGGGGAAGACTGTACAGCAAGACTGGCATCTCTCTCCTCCACCCACCGAGCCTTCCTGGCACACACAACCATAGTTATATTGTACTACCATCACTCTTCCATAACCCTGACACACACAACCATAGTTATATATTGTACTACCATCACTCTTCCATAACCCTGACACACAACCATAGTTATATATTGTACTATCATTACTCTTCCATAACCCTGACACACACAACCATAGTTATATATTGTACTACCATCACTCTTCCATAACCCTGACACACACAACCATAGTTATATATTGTACTACCATCACTTCCATAACCCTGACACACACAACCATAGTTATATATTGTACTACCATCACTCTTCCATAACCCTGACACACACAACCATAGTTATATATTGTACTACCATCACTCTTCCATAACCCTGACACACAACCATAGTTATATATTGTACTACCATCACTCTTCCATAACCCTGACACACAACCATAGTTATATATTGTACTACCATCACTCTTCCATAACCCTGACACACAACCATAGTTATATATTGTACTACCATCACTCTTCCATAACCCTGACACACAACCATAGTTATATATTGTACTACCATCACTCTTCCATAACCCTGACACACAACCATAGTTATATATTGTACTACCATCACTCTTCCATAACCCTGACACACACAACCATAGTTATATATTGTACTACCATCACTCTTCCATAACCCTGACACACACAACCATAGTTATATTGTACTACCATCACTCTTCCATAACCCTGACACACAACCATAGTTATATATTGTACTACCATCACTTCCATAACCCTGACACACACAACCATAGTTATATATTGTACTATCATTACTCTTCCATAACCCTGACACACACAACCATAGTTATATTGTACTACCATCACTCTTCCATAACCCTGACACACAACCATAGTTATATTGTACTACCATCACTTCCATAACCCTGACACACAACCATAGTTATATTGTACTACCATCACTTCCATAACCCTGACACACAACCATAGTTATATTGTACTACCATCACTTCCATAACCCTGACACACACAACCATAGTTATATTGTACTACCATCACTTCCATAACCCTGACACACACAACCATAGTTATATATTGTACTACCATCACTCTTCCATAACCCTGACACACAACCATAGTTATATATTGTACTACCATCACTCTTCCATAACCCTGACACACACAACCATAGTTATATATTGTACTACCATCACTCTTCCATAACCCTGACACACACAACCATAGTTATATTGTACTACCATCACTTCCATAACCCTGACACACACAACCATAGTTATATATTGTACTACCATCACTCTTCCATAACCCTGACACACACAACCATAGTTATATTGTACTACCATCACTCTTCCATAACCCTGACACACACAACCATAGTTATATTGTACTACCATTACTCTTCCATAACCCTGACACACAACCATAGTTATATATTGTACTATCATCACTCTTCCATTACCCTGACACACAACCATAGTTATATATTGTACTATCATTACTCTTCCATAACCCTGACACACAACCATAGTTATATATTGTACTACCATCACTCTTCCATAACCCTGACACACAACCATAGTTATATATTGTACTATCATTACTCTTCCATAACCCTGACACACAACCATAGTTATATTGTACTACCATCACTTCCATAACCCTGACACACAACCATAGTTATATTGTACTACCATCACTTCCATAACCCTGACACACAACCATAGTTATATTGTACTACCATCACTTCCATAACCCTGACACACAACCATAGTTATATTGTACTACTATCACTCTTCCATAACCCTGACACACAACCATAGTTATATATTGTACTATCATTACTCTTCCATAACCCTGACACACAACCATAGTTATATTGTACTACCATCACTTCCATAACCCTGACACACAACCATAGTTATATTGTACTACCATCACTTCCATAACCCTGACACACACAACCATAGTTATATTGTACTACCATCACTTCCATAACCCTGACACACACAACCATAGTTATATATTGTACTACCATCACTCTTCCATAACCCTGACACACAACCATAGTTATATATTGTACTACCATCACTCTTCCATAACCCTGACACACACAACCATAGTTATATATTGTACTATCATCACTCTTCCATAACCCTGACACACACAACCATAGTTATATATTGTACTACCATCACACTTCCATAACCCTGACACACAACCATAGTTATATATTGTACTACCATCACTCTTCCATAACCCTGACACACAACCATAGTTATATATTGTACTACCATCACTCTTCCATAACCCTGACACACAACCATAGTTATATATTGTACTACCATCACTCTTCCATAACCCTGACACAAAACCATAGTTATATATTGTACTATCATTACTCTTCCATAACCCTGACACACAACCATAGTTATATATTGTACTACCATCACTCTTCCATAACCCTGACACACAACCATAGTTATATATTGTACTATCATCACTCTTCCATAACCCTGACACACACAACCATAGTTATATATTGTACTACCATCACACTTCCATAACCCTGACACACAACCATAGTTATACATTGTACTATCATTACTCTTCCATAACCCTGACACACAACCATAGTTATATATTGTACTATCATCACTCTTCCATTACCCTGACACAAAACCATAGTTATATATTGTACTATCATTACTCTTCCATAACCCTGACACACAACCATAGTTATATATTGTACTACCATCACTCTTCCATAACCCTGACACACAACCATAGTTATATATTGTACTATCATTACTCTTCCATAACCCTGACACACACAACCATAGTTATATATTGTACTATCATTACTCTTCCATAACCCTGACACACACAACCATAGTTATATATTGTACTACCATCACTTCCATAACCCTGACACACACAACCATAGTTATATATTGTACTACCATCACTCTTCCATAACCCTGACACACAACCATAGTTATATATTGTACTATCATCACTCTTCCATAACCCTGACACACACAACCATAGTTATATATTGTACTACCATCACACTTCCATAACCCTGACACACAACCATAGTTATACATTGTACTATCATTACTCTTCCATAACCCTGACACACAACCATAGTTATATATTGTACTATCATCACTCTTCCATTACCCTGACACAAAACCATAGTTATATATTGTACTATCATTACTCTTCCATAACCCTGACACACACAACCATAGTTATATATTGTACTATCATCACTCTTCCATAACCCTGACACACAACCATAGTTATATATTGTACTATCATCACTCTTCCATAACCCTGACACACAACCATAGTTATATATTGTACTATCATTACTCTTCCATAACCCTGACACACACAACCATAGTTATATTGTACTACCATCACTCTTCCATAACCCTGACACACAACCATAGTTATATATTGTACTACCATCACTCTTCCATTACCCTGACACACACAACCATAGTTATATATTGTACTACCATCACTCTCAAATAACCCTGACAAACAACCAGTTATATACTGTACTACACAACCAACACACTATCATTACAACTCTCACTACAACCACCACACTATCACTACAACTACTATCACTACTACTACCACCTTACTACTATTATTAAGGCTACAATAATAATGTCACAATGATACACTTAGGTAGAGTTTAAAAATTAATGTAACGCTTGTGCATATAAGACGCTAGTGTAAGATTGTAGAGGAGACGATGTAGGAGGCTGACGGCAAGTGTGCGAGACACCTGGATGACACGTGTTGCCTGACACCTGGATGACACGTGTTGGCTGACACCTGGATGACACGTGTTGGCTGACACCTGGATGACACGTGTTGGCTGACACCTGGATGACACGTGTTGGCTGACACCTGGATGACACGTGTTGGCTGACGCCTGGATGACACGTGTTGGCTGACACCTGGATGACACGTTGACTGACACCTGGATGACACGTGTTGGCTGACACCTGGATGACACGTTGACTGACACCTGGATGACACGTGTTGGCTGACACCTGGATGACATGTGTTGGCCGACGCCTGGATGACACGTTGACTGACACCTGGATGACACGTGTTGGCCGACACCTGGATGACACGTTGACTGACACCTGGATGACACGTGTTGGCCGACACCTGGATGACACGTGTTGGCTGACACCTGGATGACACGTGTTAACTGACACCTGGATGACACGTGTTGGCTGACACCTGGATGACACGTGTTGGCTGACACCTGGATGACACGTTGACTGACACCTGGATGACACGTGTTGGCTGACACCTGGATGACACGTTGACTGACACCTGGATGACACGTGTTGGCCGACACCTGGATGACACGTTGACACCTGGATGACACGTGTTGGCCGACACCTGGATGACACGTTGACTGACACCTGGATGACACGTGTTGGCCGACACCTGGATGACACGTTGACTGACACCTGGATGACACGTGTTGGCCGACACCTGGATGACACGTGTTGGCTGACACCTGGATGACACGTGTTGGCTGACACCTGAATGACACGTGTTGGCTGACACCTGGATGACACGTTGACTGACACCTGGATGACATGTGTTGGCCGACGCCTGGATGACACGTTGACTGACACCTGGATGACACGTGTTAACTGACACCTGGATGACACGTGTTGGCTGACACCTGGATGACACGTTGACTGACACCTGGATGACATGTGTTGGCTGACACCTGGATGACACGTTGACTGACACATGGATGACACGTGTTGGCCGACACCTGGATGGCACGTTGACTGACACCTGGATGACACGTGTTGTCCGACACCTGGATGACACGTTGACTGACACCTGGATGACACGTGTTGGCCGACACCTGGATGACACGTTGACTGACACCTGGATGACACGTGTTGGCTGACACCTGGATGACACGTTGACTGACACCTGGATGACACGTTGACTGACACCTGGATGACACGTGTTGGCTGACACCTGGATGACATGTGTTGGCCGACGCCTGGATGACACGTTGACTGACACCTGGATGACACGTGTTGGCTGACACCTGGATGACACGTGTTGGGCGACACCTGGATGACACGTGTTGGCTGACACCTGGATGACACGTGTTGGCTGACACCTGGATGACACGTTGACTGACACCTGGATGACACGTGTTGGCCGACACCTGGATGACGCGTTGACTGACACCTGGATGACACGTGTTGGCCGACATCTGGATGACACGTGTTGGCTGACACCTGGATGACACGTGTTAACTGACACCTGGATGACACGTGTTGGCCGACACCTGTATGACACGTGTTAACTGACACCTGGATGACACGTGTTGGCCGACACCTGGATGACACGTGTTGGCTGACACCTGGATGACACGTGTTGGCTGACACCTGGATGACACGTTGACTGACACCTGGATGACACGTGTTGGCCGACACCTGGATGACACGTTGACTGACACCTGGATGACACGTGTTGGCTGACACCTGGATGACACGTGTTGGCTGACACCTGGATGACATGTGTTGGCCGACACCTGGATGACACGTTGACTGACACCTGGATGACACGTGTTGGCCGACACCTGGATGACACGCTGACACCTGGATGACACGTGTTGGCTGACACCTGGATGACACGTGTTGGCTGACACCTGGATGACACGTGTTGGCTGACACCTGGATGACACCTGTTGGCCGACACCTGGATGACACGTGTTAACTGACACCTGGATGACACGTGTTGGCTGACACCTGGATGACACGTTGGCTGACACCTGGATGACACGTGTTGGCCGACACCTGGATGACACGTGTTGGCTGACACCTGGATGACACGTTGGCTGACACCTGGATGACACGTGTTGGCTGACACCTGGATGACACGTATTGACTGACGCCTGAATGACATGTGTTGGCCGACACCTGGATGACACGTGTTGGCTGACACCTGGATGACACGTGTTGACTGACGCCTGGATGACACGTGTTGGCCTACACCTGGATGACACGCTGACACCTGGATGACACGTGTTGGCTGACACCTGGATGACACGTGTTGGCTGACACCTGGATAACAGGTGTTGACCGACTAACATCTATATGACAAGTGCACAAGTGCTAACCAACACCTTCATTATATGTACTAACACCTGTCACCTGGATGAAGGGCCAAAAACACTTACACGTGAACATCAGAACAATGTAGAACACTCATGAAGTACAGAGAACGAAAACAATGGAGAACACGAAGTCAGAAGCAATGAACAGGTGTTAGAAGGAACACAGGTGAAGTTAGAACACCAAACATATGAATGCAAGACAAGTGACAGCAGATACAAGGTAGAGAAAACAGCAATAAACTGAGAGTATGAACAGTGAAAGAGTAAGAACCGTGAAACAGTAAGAACAGTGAAAGAGTAAGAACAGTGAAACAGTAAGAACAGTGAAAGAGTAAGAACCGTGAAACAGTAAGAACAGTGAAAGAGTAAGAACAGTGAAACAGTAAGAACAGTGAAAGAGTAAGAACCGTGAAACAGTAAGAACAGTGAAAGAGTAAGAACCGTGAAACAGTAAGAACAGTGAAAGAGTAAGAACCGTGAAACAGTAAGAACAGTGAAAGAGTAAGAACAGTGAAACAAAGAACAGTGAAACAGAGTAAGAACAGTAAAACTGTAATAAGTATAAGAATATCATTATATTAAGTGTATATAATACCAACTTGTACAACACTTCGGTATCTTTGCCTAGATGATCAGGTTTGTTCAGTCATAAAGCAGAGTTGACTAAATACTTTAGACAACAGTAGTAGTGTAAATGTGAAGTAATCAGTCCCTCAGTCTTGTGTATGGTTCAGGGTCATGATGGGATGTGAACACGACCAAGGCTGAGGGACTGACCACCTCAAACATCTTCAAGGCTAAACAACTGATCACCGTATATCTACCTCCCCACTACTGTTGTCTCCAGTATTTAATCACCTCTATATTTCGACTGAAGACGCCTACTGATCAGGCGAAACGTTTTGGCAATAAAGACACCAAACTGTTGGACATGTATCTTACTCATCTAAGAATATCGACTTACACATACAAAACAGTATAGTACATGCAAGAAACAACTGGAACAGTCCAGCCCCAGCAGTGCGTCACTACTGTCTCCATACTGAACTACACTGAATGAATATATTCATAACAACATCGAGTACAGTACACAACGCCTAGTGAATGTAGCCGAGCATGCCTTTAGTTACACAAGGAAGCACCAAGAGAGGATTGTAGGCAATTTCGCTGCTTAAGTATTAGTTAAGCGTCTTTCGTTATAGCTTAGTTGCAGCAACGTATGAATGTCATTACGTGTTAAATATATCAAAATGAAAAAGTGGCAAAATAAGGCGAGGACATGCAGCCAAGTTGTATATTCAAAGCCAAGCTAGAAGTGTTCTTAATGTTTACCTCGTCGGCTGAGGTGGTGGGGTTGGAAGGTTGTTGAGTGGAGGAGGTTGACGTGGTGGGGTTGTCTTGAGTGTCACCGTGTGCAGGCACCTCCGTCAGTATGCAGCTGACGGAGGTGGTCCTGGCTGCGGAGGAAGCACCACAAGTGTCATCACTGGAGGTGACACTCGTCAAGGCTGCCCTCTGAGTCAAGCGGGAGAAAAGTTCAGACGAGGTTATGGATGAGCCAGACTCCGGCGTGGATGGTAGATGAGGCTCCTCTTTGATAGGCGAGTCCTCCTCTTCAGCGTTCTCCAGTGACGGTGGCGGAGACAACGGTGCTACGTCAAGTTCCTGTCGTAGGAATCACCTGTTTTACTGGTCAGGGAAAATCTCTCCTGACCAGGCACTTAAGGGTCACGTCAGTTCCCCTGTTTTCTAATATGTTTATTTTTCCTACAATCTACCTTGTCCATAATTACTATCGCATCTGCTTTGCCTGCTTTCGTAAGGTGAAGTCTGAGTGAAGCTCAGACCTGTGCACCCCTCAAGGAAGGTTCCTTGATATTGGTGAGGGGCTCTTGATTTAGGGAATTGGATCTGTGCTCCAGTTCCCCGAATTAAGCCTGAATGCCTTCCGCATCCCCCCCTAGGCGCTGTATAATCCTCCGGGTTTAGCGCTTCCCCCTTGATTATTATAATAATAATAATAATAATCAGACCTGTGCAGGAGCTCCTTAAGTCGACTACGTTTAAACCCGTAAACTGTCCCAGCAGATCTACGTCCACATGTGTAGCGCTACAAAATTAGATCTAAGTTATTTTTACACATTTTCAAATGTAAAAAAACAAAAAGATCTACTTTATTTACATACTTTCAAATGTTGAAAAAACGTATATATACGTTTGGACCGTTTACGGGTATAATAATAAAGTTACCACAGTGTTATATACGTGCCTTAATCATGTACTGGTGTGTACCACATACCATTCCTACAAAGATCAAGCACCTTCCTTGAGAGGTTAGGTACCTGCATCAAGGTACCTTGATGCACGAATATTAACTTCATTACTAACAAAATCTATTACAAACAATTAACTACAACAGTCGCTCCATAGACTACAAAAATTATAAGTTAGACAAACTACAATATTAACAATTATAGATCAATAACGTATTAGATTTATCTTTTTTTAAACTTTTATTAATAAAATACAATACAAAATAAACTATGCTAGAGTTAGTATATGTTTGAACTTAGAGGCTAAGTAGAATAAAGTCGTGTCAACACTGCAAACAACTAAGTTCGTCCATCCTGGACCAGGTCTTGGTCCTGGACCAGGCCTTGGTCCTGGACCAGGCCTTGGTCCTGGACCAGGCCTTGGTCCTAGACCAGATCTTGGTCCTGGACCAGGTTTTAGTCCTGGACCAGGCCTTAGTCTTGGACCAGGCCTTGGTCCTGGACCAGGTCTTGGTCCTGGAGCAGGTCTTGGTCCTGGAGCAGGTCTTGGTCCTGGAACAGGTCTTGGTCCTGGAGCAGGCCTTAGTCCTGGAGCAGGTCTTGGTCCTGGACCAGGCCTTAGTCCTGGAGCAGGTCTAGGTCCTGGACCAGGTCTTGGTCCTGGACCAGTCGATCCTTGACCAGGTCTTGATCCTTGGCCAGGTCTTGTTCCTGGACCAGGCCTTGGTTCTGGACCAGGTCTTGGTCTTGGACCAGGTCTTGGTCCTGGACCAGGCCTGCCCTTCAAGTGTACTTTTCATTGCCAATTTGTGTTAGATGTGGTGGTGAGTTAGTGCAGTGTTGGAAGGGATACTCACAGCTTGGGATGGTTGCTGTAGGTGGGTGATGTGAGGTCGTTGGCGTCTGGTGGTTCGAGTCTTCAGTTCTTGTTCACTCTCCTCACTCTCGCTGCTCCCACCCACCTAAACACAACAATGATATTGACAATGAACGAAGAGAAGTGGGAGAGGAGAAAGAGGGAAAAGAGGAAGAGGGGGAGAGGAAGAGGCGGAACAGTAGTAAACCGAGCTGGAGACAATCGGTGAAGAGGTGGGGCCAGGAGCTGTGACTCAACCCCTGCAACCTCGATTAGGTGAGGGCATTTAATCATAGTGCTAATATTATCAACTTTAATGTAAGGCACTATGCCAGAAAGGGTCATACAACAAATAGATAATGAGAGAGAATCAACTTTCATACAAGGGAAAGCCATTCCTAATTCCTAGAACTAGATAAAACTTGTATTGTTGTCAGTGGCCCTTATAAACCACAACAAGATACAACGTATGTTGTCAGCGGCCCTTATAAACCACAAGATACAACGTATGTTGTCAGCGGCCCTTATAAACCACAAGATACAACGTATGTTTTAGCAGCCCTTATAAACCACAACAAGATACAACGTATGTTGTCAGCGGCCCTTATAAACCACAACAAGATACAACGTATGTTGTCAGCGGCCCTTATAAACCACAACAAGATACAACGTATGTTGTCAGTGGCCCTTATAAACCACAAGATACAGAATATGCTGTCAGTAGCACTTTAAACCACAAGAAGATACAACATATGTTGTCAATGGCCCTATAAAGCACAAGTAACACGAACACTGGTGTATTGTTTACCAACCTGAGGGGAGACAGTGGTGAGACCAGTCCTGCGATGCTTCTCGTCCCCAGCCCTTCTGTTGCCTCCCCTGCAAAACAAACACTAAGTCACAATACTATGCAAGGAACAATTCACAAATAACTAACACTAGTGACCAGGCTAGACGACGTTTCTGTCCGTGCTCTTTCGGTTGTGACTTGATAAGGGTCTAAGACACTTAGATAACGTTTCGTCCATCAAGGATTGATCAAGCCCTGGTGGACGAAACGTCTTATCCTGTGTCTTATTTACATACTTGACATTGTTTACCTTTGATATTCATATTACTACACTAGGTACCCACACACCCCATTCCCGTTTAAGTTTACTAACAGGAGGGTATCACTGAATCTAACGTGTGTATTGTTAACTAAGAGTATCAGTGAATCTGATGTGTATTGCTTTTTAACAATGAATTACTAGCAATGTAATCCCATATTTGGATCTCATATACGAAGCTCATCTTGTGCAACGGAATTTAACGAGAAAATCAGATCATTTTTGTTCCCACAATGTAATTAACACACGGAACATTACCTCGTGCATGAACCCTATCATATGTGATGGAAAACTGTTGTTCCCATAGTGTAAAACACATAGATTATGGATAGTGTGTGAGAAAGTGTGTGTAATACAAGTGTAGGTGTCACTTACTTGATCACTCCTCGTGAGAATAAAACAGAAAAGATCACATGGTTGAGAGAAACATTAGTTACTTAATATATGATATATTACTACAACTTCCATCTTGTATATTTTACACTATATATATATTCATCGCCATTATACAGTCTTGTTGAAATATAAAAACCTTATAGAATACAACCAGAATAGATTCTCTCACAGTATTATAAATATATCAAGTTAGAACTATAGAAATATTAGTTTTGAAGGCTGTTATACAACTTACACTGTGTTAACCCAACGAGGCATTCCCTACAAGCTAATAGTCAGTGTTCATTCATAGAATGGAATCTTAGAATACTGCAGTAGATGAAAATATTTCCTGTGTAGCTACTCACTACCTTTTGCTATCCACAAAGTCCTTAAAAGGCACCCAAGTTCCCCGTCTACTAATAACATGTTCATTTTTCCACTATAATCTACCTTGTCCAGGATCTTTCCTTAATTCATGGTATAACTTAACAGATTTTTGAGGACAACGGTGTGAGCTTTGCTCACACCAATGCAACATAACTGTCCTCACAACTGTCCTAGACACAAAGCAAATGCGACAGTAATTATGGATAATGTACATGTTATTATAAGACAGGGGTACTTATGTGCCTCTTAAAATGTGTGTATTATGGTAATATAGATGAGTGTACTCTTATTATATAAGTTGACTACTCTTGACAGGAGTAAGAGTAGAAAGAACACTGTGCTGTGGTATGATAGCACTCAGCCTCACTTAGTGGAGGAGAATTGTGCGCTAGTGATTAATGTGAGGTACACTGAGGAAGAGTGAGAGATGGTCTACACTAGGATCATCCTGCCCTCTCCCACTCCTATGTACTCCCATTCTAACACTGTCACTTGCCAAGTACTCTGACTCGATCGATTACAATCTAACTTGATTTCACTCTTATACACACTCACACTCTCTATCTCTCTCTCTCTCTCTCACACACACACACGTTGCAAGACTACCGTATCTTCCATACAATTACATATTCACATTTTGTGCTTGTATATCTAAATAACTTTTTAATACACAAAAAAAAACATTGTAGATAAAACTGAATAATGAAAGAAGCAAAACGAAAGAGTCGTGTGTTAAGAGACGCGTCGCTGGATCACTCTCTGCTTCAATAACACTTTTTTTAATATTGCAATCTAGAAACTCTTGTTTACTTGCATTTCCTAACTTAAAAACATAATGCAGGTCATCTCTGAAACTCTTTCCTCTAAATGGAAGTGAAAATTTAACAATATAAGTTGTAAGTTGACCGCAACACACACAATGGCTGTAAGAATTCTTTAAGTTGTATGTAGGTCGCGACTCACACATAATAAGGCCGAGGCTTCATTTTTCACTTTTGATCAAAAACACAGTTTGAAAACACAAACACTTATTTACGTGACTGTTTCAATAAATTCTTTTATAAGAGTTGCGTCACTTGACGTGTGTTTTGGAGGCGGTGAGAGACGTGTTCATGTCTGTTGTTGTTCCTGAAGTAACGTGAGGACGGGGTGGCAGGTGACGTGTGTCTTGTCAGATGTTATATAAATGCTTCAGAAAACTGACAAGAATGAGACACTTGTGCTATATTGGAAATCTTTACTGAGGCAACGTTTCGCCAGCCAGTGGCTTCTTCAGCTCAATACAGAGAATGGAGAAACACGAGGAGTTTGAGGTAATCAGTCCCTCAGTCAATGTGTTCAGACAATCAATCTTGATTGGACTGAAAATATCAACTCCAGGCTGAGGGACTGATTACATCAAACTACTCCTCGTCTTCCATCGTTCTTCTCTGTATTGGACTGAAGAAGCCACTGGCTGGCGAAACGTTGCCTCAATAAAATTCCCAAATGTGTCAAGTCTTCGTCTTGTGAGATACTTCCTTCCTCTACGACCCGTCTTCACAACACAAACACAGATCGTGTGTTTCTCCACGTTCTATACCTCCGTCTATCCTGCAAGTTTACCATCTATCTGCCACCAGCCTAAACCTCAACTTCGTTGCGTTAACGCTAAATTTGCATAACTTTTGTTAACGTTAACCTAAATTAACGCAATTTTAGGTTCCATTATATAGTGTTAATAATAATATAATAATATTAGTGTTAATATAATAATATTAGTGTTAATATAATAATAGTGTTAATAATATTAGTGTATATAATAATAATAATAATAATAATAATAATAATAATAATAATAATAATGAGAGAACACCTCACTGGTGTGATAGGCGAGGTATTACACCTCACAAATGTGATAGGTGAGGTATTATACCTCACTAATGTGATATGTGAGGTATTATACCTCACTAATGTGATAGGTGAGGTATTACACCTCACTAGTGTGACAGGTGAGGTATTACGCATCACTCCAGTAGTCATCAATGTGTTTCTTTGGTCAACACACTGCAAGATTGCACCATCACACGATTCTAGACTATGTATTTTGCAACTTACAAATCAGGCAATGTTTCACTCCGTCCTAAACCATTACCAAGTCCAAGACAGGCCGAAACGTAGCCTAATTTCATTTCCAGTTTGTTGGTGCCACGATACCCGGTACTAGTCACTAGTTGTATATCAGTAATGATCACCAGGCGTCACTACTCTTCTTGTGCAAGTGTTAGGGCTGGTGCAGTAGTACGCTCCTTGTCGGATAACACTGGTGACTCTCTGCCTGCTAAGTGTTTCTCGGGTCGTGTGGGTAGTGAAAATGCCCCGCCAGGTAAGTCATGCCCTGGTGAGTGCCCGTTGAAGCTACTGAAGGAGTATGCCTGTGTCCAGATCTCATCCTGCGGAGAATCAGAGTCATGACGAATTCTGAACGTGCAGGGAAGCCCAGGGCTCCGTGAAGGCTCGTCTCCAGCCAGTAGGAGCATACAAGGGGGTCCCTCGCTGGGCTCTAGCACCAGGGACGGCCGGGGCGTGAGGGACGGTCTAGGGGTGTGGAACGGTGTACCGTCTAGTTGACTGTCAGAAATGTTGCTTTCTCCACTTGGTGTAGCATCCAGACGACCCTCCAGCGCAGGAGTGTACTCTAGTGAGGGACGCGGAGTAGACCACGGAGTGCCTTCAGGTGGTGTACGGTACGCTGGGGACCCAAGCGGTGATGACTCAGCAGAAGAAAACAATGGAGATGCCGCGCGCGAGCGCGGCGTCCACCAGAGTTTGGCCGGTCCTGGTGGCAAGGTCAGAGAATCACGACGCGTTAAAGAGTCTCCGGCAAGGAAATCTGAAACACTGTCGTTCTTAAGAGAGTCAACACAAGCTATAACTGAGCACGCCACTGTTGATGACGGGGCTACAATGCTCTGAACGGTTGGAGCCACAGAACCTAATTGCAGTGGCCGGGAGTAGGAGAGACTTCGTCCAGATGCTGAGGAGGAGGAAGGAGAGATTCCCCGGTGGTTCATGGTGCCAGTTGACCTCCGACGTTGTTGTTGTACTCCTGCTTCCTCTCCAATGCTTAATAAGGGCCGCGTCTCGCTCTCCTGACATTCATCCACTAAGCTGTAATAGTCGCCAGAGACTGACTTCGACATTTTGCACGTTGCATATTCCTGAGGTTTCCATCCTCTGGTGTCATGTTGTGCTCCGCTAGTCAACTTTACCTGCTGTGCCATGCTCATGTCTTGTGGTAAATAATGTTTCACAGCTTCAGAATGTGATTCAAAGGTTAGATCGGCAGACTCCGTCAAGGATGACATACTCAGTCGTTCCCCGATATCCTGGTGACGGAAGTCTCCATCGTGGTTGTGTTTTTCATCTGTTTCCTGTAAGAAAGTGGTTTCCATGCCTGCGGCAGATGGCAAGTCTTCAAGAGACGTTGAGAAGGGAGACGAGGAAGAGAAGGGAGAGACGGGAGATGCCAGCGCCAGCATCTGTGAAGTGATGGATTGTGGTGAGAGGAGAAGGCCGCTACCATCATCACACGGGTCATCATTTGCTGCGGTGAGTGGTAACATGAAGCAGTGATGAGGCATCACATCATCACCAATAACTGCGACGTTGTCATGGCTTTCCCTGTCAGTGTGACAGATGGTGAACGGGGAGGAAGTGGGGTCATCCACGGTAGTGGCTGAGTGTGCGGATGGTGCTGGTGACCTCCCCGCTGGCTGAATGGGAGACCTCGATGACATGGTTGAACTACACGATAATACGTCCTCAGCTTCCTCGTGTAGCACAGACAACTTGCGTGACATCCTTGCAGCGTGCAATGATACATGATCAATTAAAGTGGTGCAGCTGGTAAAAATAATGACATACACAGATATGATGATACAAAGGAACACACACAGAGATGTAGCAGATAAAAGTGACATACATACTATCTCCTCTGGTTAAAAACGCCTGGGAAGGGTCACTTAAGTCGATATTCTATCATAAACATGTTGTCCTAACATCTAAATTGGAAACTGGACAAGTATCTCCACCAAATGGCAAGTCAACCAGGCTATGGATATGTGGGGCAGCGGGCCACCAGTAGCAACAGCCTGGTTAACCAGGCAAGCACCAGACAAGCCTGAATCAAGGCCCAGCTGTGAGTAAGAAAACACTCGACACTCGTCACAGGTATATGATACAGAAGAACACAGTAGTCACTTCTATAGTTATTCTATATAGTGCAATATATAGTGATATATATAGTGCAATATATAGTGCAATATATAGTGATATATATAGTGCAATATATAGTGCAATATATAGTGATATATATAGTGCAATATATAGTGCAATATATAGTGATATATATAGCAATGGCACCTGAGAAATGCATCCACGTCCTATTTAATTTTCGATGCCTTTTTTCAATGGCATTTACAAATAAAATGGCACTCTATATAGAGCTTAATGAGAAAGTTTACTGTATACTAAGAATGTCAGACTTTTTTGTAAAATACCTTTGATAAGTTCCTTGAGCTTTTCTTACTTCCAGAGACCGGCCATAGTCCAGGCTCTACTACCATCATAGTTCCGCTCCTGTAGTTACAAACATACCCAGAGAACATCTAGTGTAGCAAGACCTGCCCCAGTAGTGAACACTGTGGGTGGCCCAGTAGAACACTGTGGGTGCCCCAGTACTGAACACTGTGAGTGGCCCAGTAGAACACTGTGCTCCAGTAGTGAACACTGTGGGTGGCCCAGTAGTGAACACTGTGGGTGCCCCAGTAGTGAACACTGTGGGTGGTCCAGTAGAACACTGTGGGTGCCCCAGTATTGAACACTGTGAGTGCCCCAGTAAAACACTGTGCTCCAGTAGTGAACACTGTGGGTGGCCCAGTAGAACACTGTGGGTGCCCCAGTATTGAACACTGTGAGTGCCCCAGTAAAACACTGTGCTCCAGTAGTGAACACTGTGGGTGCCCCAGTAGCGAATACTGTGGGTGCCCCAGTACTGAACACTGTGGGTGCCCCAGTACTGAACACTGTGGGTGCCTCAGTACTGAACACTGTGGGTGCCCCAGTACTGAACACTGTGGGTGCCCCAGTACTGAACACTGTGGGTGCCCCAGTACTGAACACTGTGGGTGCCCCAGTAGAATATTGTGGGTGCCCCAGTAGAACACTGTGGGTGCCCCAGTAGAACACTGTGGGTGCTCCAGTAGTGAACACTGTGGCCGCCCCAGTAGCGAACACTGTGGGTGCCTCAGTACTGAACACTGTGGGTGCCCCAGTAGTGAACACTGTAGGTGCCCCAGTAGTGAACACTGTGGGTGCTCCAGTAGTGAACACTGTGGCCGCCCCAGTAGCGAACACTGTGGGTGCCTCAGTACTGAACACTGTGGGTGCCCCAGTAGTGAACACTGTAGGTGCCCCAGTAGTGAACACTGTGGGTGCCCCAGTACTGAACACTGTGGGTGCCCCAGTAGTGAACACTGTGGGTGCCCCAGTACTGAACACTGTAGGTGCCTCAGTACTGAACACTGTGGGTGCCCCAGTACTGAACACTGTGGGTGCCCCAGTAGTGAACACTGTGGGTGCCTCAGTACTGAACACTGTGGGTGCCCCAGTAGTGAACACTGTGGGTGCCTCAGTACTGAACACTGTGGGTGCCCCAGTAGTGAACACTGTGGGTGCCCCAGTAGTGAACACTGTGGGTGCCTCAGTACTGAACACTGTGGGTGCCCCAGTAGTGAACACTGTGGGTGCCTCAGTACTGAACACTGTGGGTGCCCCAGTAGTGAACACTGTGGGTGCCCCAGTAGTGAACACTGTGGGTGCCTCAGTACTGAACACTGTGGGTGCCCCAGTAGTGAACACTGTGGGTGCCTCAGTACTGAACACTGTGGGTGCCCCAGTAGTGAACACTGTGGGTGCCTCAGTACTGAACACTGTGGGTGCCTCAGTACTGAACACTGTGGGTGCCTCAGTACTGAACACTGTGGGTGCCTCAGTACTGAACACTGTAGGTGCCCCAGTACTGAACACTGTAGGTGCCCCAGTAGTGAACACTGTGGGTGCCCCAGTAGTGAACACTGTGGGTGCCTCAGTACTGAACACTGTGGGTGCCCCAGTAGTGAACACTGTGGGTGCCTCAGTACTGAACACTGTAGGTGCCCCAGTACTGAACACTGTAGGTGCCCCAGTAGTGAACACTGTGGGTGCCCCAGTAGTGAACACTGTGGGTGCCTCAGTACTGAACACTGTGGGTGCCCCAGTAGTGAACACTGTGGGTGCCTCAGTACTGAACACTGTGGGTGCCTCAGTACTGAACACTGTGGGTGCCTCAGTACTGAACACTGTAGGTGCCCCAGTAGTGAACACTGTAGGTGCCCCAGTAGTGAACACTGTGGGTGCCCCAGTACTGAACACTGTGGGTGCCCACTCAATACCTCACCAACATTCTGATGCATCTCTACACACCACCACTGTAGTAACTGTTCCAGTAATGTAACTATTATACAGAATATTACCTTACGTATCAAACACAAACAACTTTTTCTCAAAGTAACTTGTGTACAAAATATTACCGGGTATCAAACCAACATGGATTACCTTAAAATGTAACTATTATATAGAATATGGTAACAATACACTGCAGATTTGCACAGTCTCTCCCTCACAGCGGTGAGGGAGAGATGGAGAGGGAGGGAAGGATGGAGTGAGTGTCCTGGAGTTTACCTGGAGTTTACCTGGAGAGAGTTCCGGGGGTCAACGCCCCCGCGGCCCGGTCTGAGACCAGGCCTCCTGGTGGATCAGAGCCTGATCAACCAGGCTGTTGCTGCTGGCTGCACGCAAACCAACATACGAGCCACAGCCCGGCTGATCCAGGAAACTTGCATCTGTTCTTTTGTTTACACGAGGCACATCAATACTGTTACTCGTCAAAGGGACTTACTTCCATTGTGGTCCTTACCTCAATTATCTATCTCTCTATCTCTCTCTCTCCCTCTCTCTCTCTCCCCCCCTCTCTCTCTCTCCACGTAGGATAATCTTCCTGCTGCCTGGCGCGTTATTAAAGCAAAACAAGTCAAGCAGTGTGGCTTATCTCCACTGGGGCTCTCTGGTCCTCTTCCCCAGGATGCCAACCATGACAGTATTATTTACCGTGTGAACTAGGTTCAAAGTTGATCTTCCTCTACCACTGAACCGGATATCGAACCCCGGTTCCTTTAGTTGCGAGGAAAAGTTGATTGAATAATGTGATTTAAAGCCTGGTATAAACCTTGGTAATAGATACCCACAAACTGGTTTGAAAAAAACGCGTAAACAAACACTAGGATATATCAGAACGCGTTTGGCTCCAGCGTCCTTGATCAAGGACCCAACACCGAGACATTATGTCCTAGTGTTTATACTTTCAAAACGGATTAAAATCCTATTGACAACACATCAAGGTGCCCCGTAGTTGGGTTGGTGGAACACTCAGCTCACACAGAGGTTCGTGGTTCGATCCCCGGTACGGGTGGAAACACTGTGCGTGTTTCCTTAAGACACACACACACTCCCTGTTCATCTAGAAGTAGGTACCTGGATGTTAGTAGTCTGGTGTGGGTCGCATACTGAGGACAAAACTAACCTAATTTGCCCGAAATGCTCTGCATATCCAGGGACTTTCTAAAGTGTATCACTGATGTTACCTATGATCTGTTTACATGACTCACGAAATCGTAATGACACGATTGGAAACAAACCATACCACGGGTAGGGATAGAACCCGCGGTCAGTGTGTCTCAAAACTCCAGACCGTCACGTTAGCCACTGGGCCACCTAACCACAATAAAATTCATGAAACTAGTTAGCTTTCTACACCATAGGAAGGTTAGCATAGGCCACCACTGTGACCACAAATGCAAGTTTTTACAGACGAATCTCCAGCTAGCTGGTCCAATGGCTAACGCGACGGTCTGAAGTTTTGAGACACACTGACCGCGGGTTCTATCCCCGCCTGTGGTATGGTTTGTTTATGGTCTAAGTTGTATCATGTACTTGTAGAAATAAAGATTATTATTACGAGGGTGACTGAAACTGCACATCACCTGTTCAACACAATGTTCATACACACACACACACACAGACATACACCTCCGGGCATACATGGTCAAACAGGATTGTGCAGCACATAATGAAAGTATACAAACTGGAGGGGGAAGAGCGAGGTACCAGTGTTGTAACAGTGATGGTATCAGCGTAGTAAACCATCCTCTCAAACTATCGTAAATCATCTACACCAACGGGTAATAAACTTATGGAGAGCTCATAAAGCTCCGCTCAGCTCATAAAGCTCCGTTCAGAGCTTTATAAGCTCTGAACGGAGCTCATAAAGGACTCAGCGAGTCCTTATAAAAGTCTTGGAGAGGTGAGGCACAATCGTACAAAACACAATTTGACTAACAACAGACTAAGTGTACACCAGTGTGTAACAAACGACGTATGCGAGGGCTACGTCTGACAACGTTAGTCACACAAAACGTTCAAAACAACACGTTCGTTGTGTACGTAGCGAGGTTGACAACTATCCTCACGTTCGTAACTTTACTGTCCTAAGACGTTACCAGCGTAGCTTAACGTTTAATGTAGCTCTAGAGGGCCATGACAAGCAACACCTTGCTATCATTACTGATGACACGTTTCGCCTGCAGTACCACTTGATTCTTCAGACCGAAGTGGTGTGCGGGGGCGAAACGTCGTCTATAACAAAGGTAGGTTGTATGTGAACAGAAGAGTGGACGAGGGAAGATCCCGAACCGCGGTCTGCAAACCGACAGTCTGACGCGGTCCGAGGCCTCTCCTCTACCCTTCTCTGGAGTCACCGACACCTGTTTATCACAACCTCATTTCCGTCCGTAGGTTATGTCCGTGTTATGAAGCACAGGGGAGGGGGAGGGGTGAGCTTACCTGTACTGGTCCAGTTGGTCGTAGGCTGGTTTAGGAGCGTAGAGTGTGTGGTCGCTAGCCATGTCGCTGGCTACCACCTCTTGTAGAGAATCTTCCTCCTCCTCCACCTCCTCAGTCACTTCCACCCACTGTAACAGACAGTAATGTATTGTAACAGTGCTACAGTAGCACCACCACACACTGTAAGAGACAGTAATGTATTGTAACAGTGCTACAGTAGCACCACCACCACACTGTAAGAGACAGTAATGTATTGTAACAGTGCAACAGTAGCACCACCACACACTGTAAGAGACAGTAATGTATTGTAACAGTGCTACAGTAGCACCACCACACACTGTAAGAGACAGTAATGTATTGTAACAGTGCTACAGTAGCACCACCACCACTGTAAGAGACAGTAATGTATTGTAACAGTGCTACAGTAGCACCACCACACACTGTAAGAGACAGTAATGTATTGTAACAGTGCTACAGTAGCACCACCACACACTGTAAGAGACAGTAATGTATTGTAACAGTGCTACAGTAGCACCACCACACACTGTAAGAGACAGTAATGTATTGTAACAGTGCTACAGTAGCACCACCACACACTGTAAGAGACAGTAATGTATTGTAACAGTGCTACAGTAGCACCACCACCACACTGTAAGAGACAGTAATGTATTGTAACAGTGAAACATTAGCACCACCACACACTGTACATAATGATACACTCTGCTACATGATACACTCTGCTACATGATACACTCTGCTACGTGATACACTCTGCTACGTGATACACTCTGCTACGTGATACACTCTGCTACGTGATACACTCTGCTACGTGATACACTCTGCTACATGATACACTCTGCTACGTGATACACTCTGCTACATGATACACTCTGCTACATGATACACTCTGCTACGTGATACACTCTGCTACATGATACACTCTGCTACGTGATACACTCTGCTACGTGATACACTCTGCTACATGATACACTCTGCTACGTGATACACTCTGCTACGTGATACACTCTGCTACGTGATACACTCTGCTACGTGATACACACTGCTACGTGATACACTCTGCTACGTGATACACTCTGCTACGTGATACACTCTGCTACGTGATACACTCTGCTACGTGATACACTCTGCTACATAATGATACACTCTGCTACATAATGATACACTCTGCTACATAATGATACACTCTGCTACATAATGATACACTCTGCTACATAATGATACACTCTGCTACATGATACACTCTGCTACATGATACACTCTGCTACATGATACACTCTGCTACATGATACACTCTGCTACATGATACACTCTGCTACATGATACACTCTGCTACATGATACACTCTGCTACATGATACACTCTGCTACATGACACACACTGCTACATGATACACTCTGCTACGTGATACACTCTGCTACGTGATACACTCTGCTACGTGATACACTCTGCTACGTGATACACTCTGCTACGTGATACACTCTGCTACGTGATACACTCTGCTACGTGATACACACTGCTACGTGATACACTCTGCTACGTGATACACTCTGCTACGTGATACACTCTGCTACGTGATACACTCTGCTACGTGATACACTCTGCTACATAATGATACACTCTGCTACATAATGATACACTCTGCTACATAATGATACACTCTGCTACATAATGATACACTCTGCTACATAATGATACACTCTGCTACATAATGATACACTCTGCTACATAATGATACACTCTGCTACATAACGATACACTCTGCTACATAACGATACACTCTGCTACATAACGATACACTCTGCTCCATAATGATACACTCTGCTACATAATGATACACTCTGCTACATAATGATACACTCTGCTACATAATGATACACTCTGCTACATAATGATACACTCTGCTACATGATACACTCTGCTACATGATACACTCTGCTACATGATACACTCTGCTACATGATACACTCTGCTACATGATACACTCTGCTACATGATACACTCTGCTACATGATACACTCTGCTACATGATACACTCTGCTACATGACACACACTGCTACATGATACACTCTGCTACATGATACACACTGCTACATGATACACTCTGCTACATAATGATACACTCTGCTACATGATACACACTGCTACATGATACACACTGCTACATGATACACTCTGCTACATGATACACTCTGCTACATGATACACTCTGCTACATGATACACTCTGCTACATGATACACTCTGCTACATGATACACTCTGCTACATGATACACTCTGCTACATGATACACTCTGCTACATGATACACTCTGCTACATAATGATACACTCTGCTACATGATACACACTGCTACATGATACACACTGCTACATGATACACTCTGCTACATGATACACACTGCTACATGATACACTCTGCTACATGATACACTCTGCTACATGATACACACTGCTACATGATACACTCTGCTACATGATACACTCTGCTACATGATACACTCTGCTACATGATACACTCTGCTACATGATACACTCTGCTACATGATACACTCTGCTACATGATACACTCTGCTACATGATACACTCTGCTACGTGATACACTCTGCTACGTGATACACTCTGCTACGTGATACACTCTGCTACGTGATACACTCTGCTACGTGATACACTCTGCTACGTGATACACTCTGCTACATGATACACACTGCTACGTGATACACTCTGCTACGTGATACACTCTGCTACGTGATACACTCTGCTACATAATGATACACTCTGCTACATAATGATACACTCTGCTACATAATGATACACTCTGCTACATAATGATACACTCTGCTACATAATGATACACTCTGCTACATAACGATACACTCTGCTACATAACGATACACTCTGCTACATAACGATACACTCTGCTCCATAATGATACACTCTGCTACATAATGATACACTCTGCTACATAACGATACACTCTGCTCCATAATGATACACTCTGCTACATAATGATACACTCTGCTACATAACGATACACTCTGCTCCATAATGATACACTCTGCTACATAACGATACACTCTGCTACATAACGATACACTCTGCTACATAACGATACACTCTGCTCCATAATGATACACTCTGCTACATAATGATACACTCTGCTACATAATGATACACTCTGCTACATAATGATACACTCTGCTACATAATGATACACTCTGCTACATAATGATACACTCTGCTACATAATGATACACTCTGCTACATAATGATACACTCTGCTACATAATGATACACTCTGCTACATGATACACTCTGCTACATGATACACTCTGCTACATGATACACTCTGCTACATGATACACTCTGCTACATGATACACTCTGCTACATGATACACTCTGCTACATGATACACTCTGCTACATGATACACTCTGCTACATGACACACACTGCTACATGATACACTCTGCTACATGATACACACTGCTACATGATACACTCTGCTACATAATGATACACTCTGCTACATGATACACACTGCTACATGATACACACTGCTACATGATACACTCTGCTACATGATACACTCTGCTACATGATACACTCTGCTACATGATACACTCTGCTACATGATACACTCTGCTACATGATACACTCTGCTACATGATACACTCTGCTACATGATACACTCTGCTACATGATACACTCTGCTACATAATGATACACTCTGCTACATGATACACACTGCTACATGATACACACTGCTACATGATACACTCTGCTACATGATACACACTGCTACATGATACACTCTGCTACATGATACACTCTGCTACATGATACACTCTGCTACATGATACACTCTGCTACATGATACACTCTGCTACATGATACACTGCTACATGATACACTCTGCTACATGATACACTCTGCTACATGATACACTCTGCTACATGATACACTCTGCTACATGATACACTCTGCTACATAATGATACACTCTGCTACATAATGATACACTCTGCTACATAATGATACACTCTGCTACATGATACACTCTGCTACATGATACACTCTGCTACATGATACACTCTGCTACATGATACACTCTGCTACATGATACACTCTGCTACATGATACACTCTGCTACATGATACACTCTGCTACATGATACACTCTGCTACATGATACACTCTGCTACATGATACACTCTGCTACATGATACACTCTGCTACATGATACACTCTGCTACATGATACACACTGCTACATAATACTAACACAACAATGTCATTATCATCTTCACATAAATTAAAATATTACAAAGAAACGCCAAAATTTAGAACGGATTAATTTAAAACAGATGAATTTTGACTGGATTAATTTTGATGATTAATTTAGTATAGATGAATTTAGAATACATTAATTCAAAATGTAATAATTAGAATTAATTTGGAATGGATTTAGAATAAATTTAGCATGGATTAATTTAGAATGGATAAATAAAAGAGTAGATTTTAAAACAGTAAAGAATGGTGCTCATATATTGGTGTCTTCCCGAGCAACAACATTAAGTTAGAGTAACCACACACATCTTAACAATGTTTTAAATCCTCTACATCATAGTTACTTAATATAAAAATCTTGTACATTACCTTACAATGTAAGACATTGTAAATATGGTTGGCAAATCATACAGGAAGTTAAAACTTCTGCTGTACGTAGATTGTGATTGTGAGAGGCAGTGATACTTGTATTAATTACAACCAGGATTAAAGTGCATCCAACCACACACACCACACACACACCACAAACACACACCACACACACACCACACACACACCACAAACACACACACCACAAACACACCACACACACACACACCACACACACACCACACACACACCACACACACCACAAACACACACCACACACACACAACCACACACACCACACACACACACCACAAACACACACCACACACACACCACACACACAACCACACACACAACCACACACAACACACCACACACAAACACACACCACACACACACACCACACACACAACCACACACAACACACCACACACAAACACACACCACACACAACATACACACAAACACAACATACATACAACACACACCACACAAACACACACCACAAACACACACACCACACAACCACACACACACACAAACACACACACAACCACACAAACACACACAACCACACAAACACACACACCACACAAACACACACAACTACACACACCACACACACACACACACACACACACCACACAAACACACAAACAACACACACAACACACACAACACACACCACACACAAACACACACACCACACACACCACAGCCCCTGTAATCAACAACACAATGCACGCACTCTGGCGTGTGTACAGATGGAATACATTAGTGAGATATATCAGAGGTCAACTTAGTACAGTACAAGGATCCATAAGCCAGATATAACAGCTGAGAAAAACGGTGGAAGTCAGCCACAAAACACAAAGATATATACACATTCAAAACTTTTTTTTAAACGCACTGGTCATCTCCACAGTGTTTGCATGACCTTAAAAGGAAAACAAATTCACCATCATTTATTCCATAGCTGTTTTGTCAGTGTGTTGACATTATGTTTCTGATGAACCTCCGTACTGTGATATCCTGGTCCTCACTCATCCTTCAGAGTGCAGGCACTGTACTTCCCACCTCCAGAACTGTAACATCCTCACTCATCCTTCAGAGTGCAGGTACTGTATTTCCCACCTCCAGAACTGTAACATCCTCACTCATCCTTCAGAGTGCAGGTACTGTACTTCCCACCTCCAGAACTGTAACATCCTCACTCGTCCTTCAGAGTGCAGGTACTGTACTTCCCACCTCCAGAACTGTAACATAATCACTCATCCTTCAGAGTGCAGGTATTGTACTTCCCACCTCCAGAACTGTAACATCCTCACTCATCCTTCAGAGTGCAGGTAGGTACTGTACTTCCCACCTCCAGAACTGTAACATCCTCACTCATCCTTCAGAGTGCAGGCACTGTACTTCCCACCTCCAGAACTGTAACATCCTCACTTATCCTTCAGAGTGCAGGTACTGTACTTCCCACCTCCAGAACTGTAACATCCTCACTCATCCTTCAGAGTGCAGGTACTGTACTTCCCACCTCCAGAACTGTAACATCCTCACTCATCCTTCAGAGTGCAGGTACTGTACTTCCCACCTCCAGAACTGTAACATCCTCACTCATCCTTCAGAGTGCAGGTACTGTACTTCCCACCTCCAGAACTGTAACATCCTCACTCATCCTTCAGAGTGCAGGTACTGTACTTCCCACCTCCAGAACTGTAACATCCTCACTCATCCTTCAGAGTGCAGGTACTGTACTTCCCACCTCCAGAACTGTAACATCCTCACTCATCCTTCAGAGTGCAAGTACTGTACTTCCCACCTCCAGAACTGTAACATCCTCACTCATCCTTCAGAGTGCAGGTACTGTACTTCCCACCTCCAGAACTGTAACATCCTCACTCATCCTTCAGAGTGCAAGTACTGTACTTCCCACCTCCAGAACTGTAACATCCTCACTCATCCTTCAGAGTGCAGGTACTGTACTTCCCACCTCCAGAACTGTAACATCCTCACTCATCCTTCAGAGTGCAGGCACTGTACTTCCCACCTCCAGAACTGTAACATCCTCACTCATCCTTCAGAGTGCAGGTACTGTACTTCCCACCTCCAGAACTGTAACATCCTCACTCATCCTTCAGAGTGCAGGTACTGTACTTCCCACCTCCAGAACTGTAACATCCTCACTCATCCTTCAGAGTGCAGGTACTGTACTTCCCACCTCCAGAACTGTAACATCCTCACTCATCCTTCAGAGTGCAGGTACTGTACTTCCCACCTCCAGAACTGTAACATCCTCACCCATCCTTCAGAGTGCAGGTACTGTACTTCCCACCTCCAGAACTGTAACATTCTCACTCATCCTTCAGAGTGCAGGTACTGTACTTCCCACCTCCAGAACTGTAACATCCTCACTCATCCTTCAGAGTGCAGGTACTGTACTTCCCACCTCCAGAACTGTAACCTTCTCACTCATCCTTCAGAGTGCAGGTACTGTACTTCCCACCTCCAGAACTGTAACCTTCTCACTCATCCTTCAGAGTGCAGGTACTGTGCAGCCTCTCTGCTCCATCTGCTCTAAATGCCTAAATGATTTTTAAATCGCAAAAATTATCAATGTGAGAGATCACAAAAGCTCTTGAAGTATTACTATTTAATAAATAACAAGTCACAATACCGGGACTGGAACAATACACAAATAACCCGTACATAGGAGAGAAGAGCTTACCACGACGTTTCGCTCCCACTTGGTAATTTACAAAGTCTCACACACTTTTTTTCAGTCTATATATACCGGCACTCATAATCATAACCCTAATTTTTTAAAAGAGGTGGACCGGTAAGCCTGTGGAAGGCCTCGGTCAAATGACCAAAAGTTCCAGCTGCATCAGGAAACACTTGTCCCGTTTCCTGACGAACCTACCTAACCTAACCTCGTGTGTGTTAGTGTGACTTTGTAAATGGTCCAAAGTCGTCAGTTTTATAACGTGCGGGTTAATAATATGTGCTAGTGTTTGTTCTAGTGTGTTTTTAACCCTCTATTATAAAATTTACGTGAAAGTAAAGTGGTAGGCAGCCAGCCTGGTGGGCAGCCAGTCTGGTGGGCAGCCAGTCTGGTGGGCAGCCAGTCTGGTGGGCAGCCAGCCTGGTGGGCGGCCAGCCTGGTGGGCAGCCGGCCTGGTGGGCAGCCGGCCTGGTGGGCAGCCGGCCTGGTGGGCAGCCGGCCTGGTGGGCAGCCGGCCTGGTGGGCAGCCAGCCTGGTGGGGAGTGCTAAGGTGAAGTGTGGGAAGGCATCAAACAGTACAGCCAAGAAGTGTACTAGTATCACTGACCTGGCTACACAACTCAAGCTCCACGGATACACTGCCTCCCGTCACGCACACTGCCTCGCGTCACACACACTGCCTCGCGTCACACACACTGCCTCGCGTCACACACACTGCCTCTACCATCTCATCGTCAATACCTTAACTCGCTTGTGTTTGTGGCAAGTGTTAAAATAACATTAGATTATAACTCTTCATATATTAACATTTATATCAGTTAACACACACACAATAAATTATAAAATAATATCTTTGCAAGAGCAATATATATTGCATCCTGCAAGACTATCAGAGGTCAGGTGTTTCACTGACCTCTCACCTGACCAACAACGAGGTGATGCTTGCAGTACCTAAGTTTTATTGTACACTTAAGTGCTGGGAGAACCTGTGCGTCATCTGGTAAACATCTAGGTGCTTGACAGTACCTGTGCGTCATCTGGTAAACATCTAGGTGCTTGACAGTACCTGTGCGTCATCTGGTAAACATATAGGTGCTTGACAGTACCTGTGCGTCGTCTGGTAAACATCTAGGTGCTTGACAGTACCTGTGCGTCATCTGGTAAACATATAGGTGCTTGACAGTACCTGTGCGTCATCTGGTAAACATATAGGTGCTTGACAGTACCTGTGCGTCATCTGGTAAACATCTAGGTGCTTGACAGTACCTGTGCGTCATTTGGTAAACATCTAGGTGCTTGACAGTACCTGTTCGTCATCTGGTAAACATCTAGGTGCTTGACAGTACCTGTGCGTCATCTGGTAAACATCTAGGTGCTTGACAGTACCTGTGCGTCATCTGGTAAACATCTAGGTGCTTGACAGTACCTGTGCGTCATTTGGTAAACATCTAGGTGCTTGACAGTACCTGTGCGTCATCTGGTAAACATCTAGGTGCTTGACAGTACCTGTGCGTCATCTGGTAAACATCTAGGTGCTTGACAGTACCTGTGTGTCACCTGGTAAACATCTAGGTGCTTAACAGTACCTGTGCGTCATCTGGTAAACATCTAGGTGCTTGACAGTACCTGTGCGTCACCTGGTAAACATCTAAGTGCTTGACAGTACCTGTGCGTCACCTGGTAAACATCTAGGTGCTTGACAGTACCTGTGCATCACCTGGTAAACATCTAGGTGCTTGACAGTACCTGTGCGTCACCTGGTAAACATCTAGGTGCTTGACAGTACCTGTGCATCATCTGGTAAACATCTAGGTGCTTGACAGTACCTGTGCATCACCTGGTAAACATCTAGGTGCTTGACAGTACCTGTGCGTCGTCTGGTAAACATCTAGGTGCTTGACAGTACCTGTGCGTCATCTGGTAAACATCTAGGTGCTTGACAGTACCTGTGCGTCGTCTGGTAAACATCTAGGTGCTTGACAGTACCTGTGCGTCATCTGGTAAACATCTAGGTGCTTGACAGTACCTGTGCGTCATCTGGTAAACATCTAGGTGCTTGACAGTACCTGCCTGTCACCTGGTAAACATCTAGGTGCTTGGCAGTACCTGTGTTTCACCTGGTAACCGTCTAGGTGCTTGACAGAAATGGTTTTCACCTAATTCACTGACCTAGACCATCAACCTTTCAAGTGCTCTTGAACGAAAGAATAGTGCTGAGCCAGGTGGTGGGTTGTGAGGGGGGTGGGTTGAGGGGGTGGGTTGTGAGGGGGTGGGCTCTGAGGGAGTGGTGGGTTGTATAGTAGTGATGGATTGTGAAGTAGTGATGGGTTGTGTAGTAGTGATGGTGGGTTGTGAGGGAGTGGTGGGTTGTGAGGGGGTGGTGGGTTGTAGTATTGATGGGTTGTATAGTAGTGATGGTGGGTTGTGTAATAGTGATGGTGGGTTGTGTAGTAGTGATGGTGGGTTGTTTAGTAGTGATGGTGGGTTGTGTAGTAGTGATGGTGGGTTTAGTAGTGATGGTGGGCTGTGTAGTAGTGATGGTGGGCTGTGTAGTAGTGATGGTGGGTTGTGTAGTACTGACGGTGGGTTGTGTAGTACTGACGGTGGGTTGTGAGGCAGTGGTGGTGTGTAAGGTGATGTAAACAGTGACCGGCCAGGGAGTACGAGAGATACAGTAATGTTAGGTATAGAACAATCAACTCACAGAGCAGGCGGGGCTCGAACCCTTGCCAAGCAAATCCTAAAACTCAGAGACCAACGTGTTATCCACTAGACCATCGGTTTGAACCCCATCCGTTCTGCGATTCGTTTGCAATCGTATTATTACGATTACGCGAAATCTGAGGAATGTTAGATTTAAGACTAACACTCGCTGCTGTGCTAAGAGCAGTGCTGGGAGTGACGCAGTGCTGGGAGTGACTCAGTGCTGGGAGTGACTCAGTGCTGGGAGTGACGCAGTGCTGGGAGTGTCGCAGTGCTGGGAGTGTCGTGAAGGTGCAAGGTTAGAGACCCACCTGGCGCAGTGGACGGTGTTGGGGTGGGAGGCGCACCTGGCGCAGTGGTCGATGCTGGGGTGTGTATGGGTAGTGAAGACCCACCTGACGAAGGTCACGGTGCTGGGGGAGACGCAGGTGGGGGGAGTCCTGGTGTAGTAGCTCCTCTCTGACACAGACACCATCGTCTGCCTCCCACACTGTGGCAGGGGCACACGCCACAGTATCCTCACTCTCTGAAACAAGTCAAATAATTACTCAAGAACCACAATGGAACTACAAGGACCCTACTGGAAATATATGGGCCACAATACAAACAAGTCACTGACTTTTTTTTTGGTTATCCTGGAAAGTAATTTACAAACAGGTTACTATGTATGATAATTCGTGTAGGTATATATATGTACCTGTACCTAAGTAAACTTACTTTCCCTGCTTTTTTAACCAGTGTCTCACCTAGGTGGACGAATTTGGAAGGATATGTAAAAAGGAAATTAAAAGTGAACATAGGAAACAGCAAGGTGAGAGTAACAAAAAATCCAGACTCGTATCGCTGGATCGCTAGCGCACTCACCTCACACACTGAGGTCCGGAGTTCGAATCTCCGGTACGGCTGGAAAACATTAGGGACGTGTTTCCATAAGACACCTACTGTCCCTGTCCACCCATCAGTATAAAATGGGTACCTGGGTGTTAGTGGACTGGTGTGGGTCGCATCCTGGGACAAAACTGACCAAATTTGCGGGAAATGCAAGCAGCTTTCTATATAGTAGTATGTCACTGATGTCAACTATGGTCTGTATAAGTTGTATCATGTACTTGTAGTAAATAAATTATAATAATTATTATCAAAAGAATGTCAGACTGGAGAGAGTATGGAGAAAATAAATGCTTTGAGATAGTGATAAACATCATTTTCAATTCTATACTGGAACTTCGATGTTTGAACTTAAGTGGTTCCTAGGTAGTGTTGGAACTGCGGAAAGTTCGATGTGGGAAACACTATTTCCCAGGTTTTATCAACCTCACACACACTGGAGGATGCTGAGCCGACTCTTCCAAGAGTCTCTGAGAGTCAGGTCAGTGTCAGAGGTCACTTTAAATCACTCTTCAAACATGACTTTCCTGTAAAGCTTTTTACAGCTGAAATATAAACAAGTCAGAGCGTTCGGACTCCAGAAAAACGTTCAATGACCGGGACATTTTTTCTGAACAAAACTGTTCGGACTCCGGTTCGTTCTAGGTCCAGTGCGTTCCAACACCGAGGTTCCACTGTACTTATATTCACATCAACTTCAAGGCGTATGACCAGGCTACTCTGAGAGTGGGGTGTCATCACCCTGATCAGGGCTACTCTGAGAGCGTGGAGTCATCACCCTGATCAGGGCTACTCTGAGAGTGGGGTGTCATCACCCTGATCAGGGCTACTCTGAGAGCGGGGTGTCATCACCATGATCAGGGCTACTCTGAGAGCGTGGAGTCATCACCCTGATCAGGGCTACTCTGAGAGCGTGGAGTCATCACCCTGATCAGGGCTACTCAGAGCGTGGCCCAGGGGTGATATACCCCCGGGGGAGATTACTAGAGACGCTAACCTGGGGTAGCAGGAGCCGGTGATGCTGGAGTCTGGGTAGCAGTGGAGCCAGAGGGTCGAGGTGCACACGTAGGTCCACACAGATCACATTCCACACCCGCCTCCACACCTGAAATACAACACATAATACAGTACTGAATACTCTTTCATGCCAACATACACATAACATGTATTATAAATCATTAAATACAGTCAGGTTAAGATAAGGAGCTGGTGGTAACCAGTCCACTTGTGTACTGGACTGAAGAAATCACTGGCTGGAGAAACGTCTCCACAATAAAGATACGATTTATTTATATCTTTTAAGATGGTCAGGGTCATGGACAGGGCCGCGGGGGTGTTGACCCCCGGAACACTCCCCCCACATGTGCGACACTCAGGTGTTGCACATGTGAAGGGCGTTGATGAATAAGACATGTGAAACACGCAGGTGTTGCACATGTGAAGGGCGTTGATGAATAAGACATGTGAAACACGCAGGTGTTGCACATGTTTTATTCATATTTAAATCCTAACAGTTTACAACCCTCAATCATCAACAAACAGTAACACAAGTTACATTTACAGTAAGAACTGCCCGTTAAATTTGTTCATAAATACACACAAAGAAACAATGTAGACAACTGTCATAGTTATGTATATGTATACTCTAGGCCACGTCGCTCGGCTTATAACAGAAGGATGCCGTATTCGATTTCCAGGCAGTGAGAGACGTATGGTCTAGTTTCCTAACGCATGATTCACATATTTACCCAGCCGGGCTGTGGCTCGTACGTTGGTTTGCGTGCAGCCAGCAGCAACAGCCTGGTTGATCAGGCTCTGATCCACCAGGAGGCCTGGTCACAGACCGGGCCGCGGGGGCGTTGACCCCCGGAACTCTCTCCAGATAAACTCCAGTAATAATTAGGTACCTGGGTGTTAATGGACTGTCGTACATGGCATCCTGGGCAGGGTGAGATGTCTGGGCAGGTTTCCTTATACCTGTTGCCTCTGTACACCTTGCGGTAAATAGGTACCCTGAGTGCTAGTTGACTGTTGTAGTTGGCAACCTCGACATTTAGAGACGAATGAGCTACGGTGTCCCGTAGCTCGGTTGGTAGCGCACTCAGCTCACACACACACATGTCCGTGTTTCGATCCCCGGTACGGGTGGGAACATCGAGCGTGTTTCCTTAAGACACTTGCTGTCCCTGCTCACCTAGCAGTAAGTAGGTACCTGAGTATTAGTTGACTGGTGTGGGTCGCATCCCGGGGGACATAATTAACCTAAGTTGCAGGAAATGCTCTACATAACCAGGATCTATATAGTAGTATGTCACTGATGTCAGCTATGGTCTGTATAAGTTGTATCATGTACTTGTAGATATAAAGATTATCAAGTCTCCATACACTTGACTATTGTGGTTGGCATCTTGAAAGGGTGGTAGTACTTTATAATGGATCATAACAGACATAAAAACGAACAAAATATATAAATTAATCTTAGAATTAAAATGAAAGCCATTAACAAAACTGATTACATCAACATTAAGACAATAATGAGAAGCAACATGGAGAATGAGAAGCAGTGATGGTGTTACACAATCATGACACCAGGTGTGGTACCAGGTGTGGTACCAGAGGTATTGCCGGTGGATGGGAACAATGGTCACGTTGTTGCTCCACCAAGGTCAATAATGTTTTATAAGGCATACAGACTGGTGATTGATGATCCCGACCTCTGGTGGTGGTACCAAACAAGCCAGCCTCTGGTGGTGGTACCAAACAAGCCAGCCTCTGGTGGTGGTACCAAACAAGCCAGCCTCTGGTGGTGGTACCAAACAAGCCAGCCTCTGGTGGTGGTACCAAACAAGTCAGCCTCTGGTGGTGGTACCAAACAAGCCAGCCTCTGGTGGTGGTACCAAACAAGCCAGCCTCTGGTGGTGGTACCAAACAAGCCAGCCTCTGGTGGTGGTACCAAACAAGCCAGCCTCTGGTGGTGGTACCAAACAAGCCAGCCTCTGGTGGTGGTACCAAACAAGCCAGCCTCTGGTGGTGGTACCAAACAAGCCAGCCTCTGGTGGTGGTACCAAACAAGCCAGCCTCTGGTGGTGGTACCAAACAAGCCAGCCTCTGGTGGTGGTACCAAACAAGCCAGCCTCTGGTGGTGGTACCAAACAAGCCAGCCTCTGGTGGTGGTACCAAACAAGCCAGCCTCTGGTGGTGGTACCAAACAAGCCAGCCTCTGGTGGTGGTACCAAACAAGCCAGTACCAAACAACTCTGGTGGTGGTACCAAACAAGCCAGCCTCTGGTGGTGGTACCAAACAAGCCAGCCTCTGGTGGTGGTACCAAACAAGCCAGCCTCTGGTGGTGGTACCAAACAAGCCAGCCTCTGGTGGTGGTACCAAACAAGCCAGCCTCTGGTGGTGGTACCAAACAAGCCAGCCTCTGGTGGTGGTACCAAACAAGCCAGCCTCTGGTGGTGGTACCAAACAAGCCAGCCTCTGGTGGTGGTACCAAACAAGCCAGCCTCTGGTGGTGGTACCAAACAAGCCAGCCTCTGGTGGTGGTACCAAACAAGCCAGCCTCTGGTGGTGGTACCAAACAAGCCAGCCTCTGGTGGTGGTACCAAACAAGCCAGCCTCTGGTGGTGGTACCAAACAAGCCAGCCTCTGGTGGTGGTACCAAACAAGCCAGCCTCTGGTGGTGGTACCAAACAAGCCAACTTGAGGCACTGAACACCAATCAAGGCTGAGGGACCGAACACCTTGTATCAAGGCCTGGGGACCGAACACCTTGTATCAAGGCCTGGGGACCGAACACCTCTCAGGGTGTGGGACTGATCACCTCATCTTGCACTGTCGACAGAACATTTGTATTTAATATAAAATACCACTGCCTGATACCACTTGTTCACAATAAAGACAAGCGGAGTATCTTGTTCACCAAGATTCCCCTCACGAGAACTAGTGTTAGAAGTAGGGGGTTTAAGCCCATGATAAAGCAGTGGTAACACGAGTAGGAGTTATCCACTAAACCATACTCACCATACCAGGTGTACGTAATACAAGCACATACAAGCGACCTTACCAATGCAAAACAAGCTTGTGTATACTAGGAACATATACAAACACAAGGGCATGACTGAGAGACAAGGGCAATACTTGGGTATGACTGAGAGACGAAGGCAATACTTGGGTATGACTGAGAGACGAGGGCAATACTTGGGTATGACTGAGAGACGAGGGCAATACTTGGGTATGACTGAGAGACAAGGGCAATACTTGGGTATGACTGAGAGACAAGGGCAATACTTGGGTATGACTGAGAGACAAGGGCAATACTTGGGTATGACTGAGAGACGAGGGCAATACTTGGGTATGACTGAGAGACAAGGGCAATACTTGGGTATGACTGAGAGACGAGGGCAATACTTGGGTATGACTGAGAGACGAGGGCAATACTTGGGTATGACTGAGAGACGAGGGCAATACTTGGGTATGACTGAGAGACGAGGGCAATACTTGGGTATGACTGAGAGACGAGGGCAATACTTGGGTATGACTAAGAGACAAGGGCAATACTTGGGTATGACTGAGAGACAAGGGCAATACTTCGGTATGACTGAGAGACGAGGGCAATACTTGGGTATGACTGAGAGACGAGGGCAATACTTGGGTATGACTGAGAGACGAGGGCAATACTTGGGTATGACTGAGAGACAAGGGCAATACTTGGGTATGACTGAGAGACAAGGGCAATACTTCGGTATGACTGAGAGACGAGGGCAATACTTGGGTATGACTGAGAGACGAGGGCAATACTTGGGTATGACTGAGAGACGAGGGCAATACTTGGGTATGACTGAGAGACAAGGGCAATACTTGGGTATGACTGAGAGACAAGGGCAATACTTGGGTATGACTGAGAGACAAGGGCAATACTTGGGTATGACTGAGAGACAAGGGCAATACTTGGGTATGACAGAGAGACAAGGGCAATACTTGGGTATGACTGAGAGACGAAGGCAATACTTGGGTATGACTGAGAGACAAGGGCAATACTTGGGAATGACTGAGAGACAAGGGCAATACTTGGGTATGACTGAGAGACGAAGGCAATACTTGGGTATGACTGAGAGACGAGGGCAATACTTGGGTATGACTGAGAGACAAGGGCAATACTTGGGTATGACTGAGAGACAAGGGCAGTACTTGGGTATGACTGAGAGACAAGGGCAGTACTTGGGTATGACTGAGAGACAAGGGCAGTACTTGGGTATGACTGAGAGACGAGGGCAATACTTGGGTATGACTGAGAGACGAGGGCAATACTTAGGTATGACTGAGAGACAAGGGCAGTACTTGGGTATGACTGAGAGACAAGGGCAGTACTTGGGTATGACTGAGAGACAAGGGCAATACTTGGGTATGACTGAGAGACGAGGGCAATACTTGGGTATGACTGAGAGACAAGGGCAGTACTTGGGTATGACTGAGAGACAAGGGCAGTACTTGGGTATGACTGAGAGACAAGGGCAATACTTGGGTATGGAGTATTGGATCGATAACTTCACTGTGGCCAAACCTCGTACCAATACATACACAAGTGCTTATAAATGGGTCACATTTATAATGTACAAAGAAACTGTGTTACGACAATCTAGGAAGCTGAAGTTAGATTGCTAGGTTAGTTTTGGTAAATAACACTAGTTAATTTTGATCAAAGGTCATCTCTCTGAACCACACTAAGGTCACTAACAATGTTCAAAGGTCATCTCTTAGAACCACACTAAGGTCACTAACAATGTTCAAAGGTCATCTCTCTGAACCACACTAAGGTCACTAACAATGTTCAAAGGTCATCTCTCTGAACCACACTAAGGTCACTAACAATGTTCAAAGGTCATCTCTTAGAACCACACTAAGGTCACTAACAATGTTCAAAGGTCATCTCTTAGAACCACACTAAGGTCACTAACAATGTTCAAAGGTCATCTCTTAGAACCACACTAAGGTCACTAACAATGTTCAAAGGTCATCTCTTAGAACCACACTAAGGTCACTAACAATGTTCAAAGGTCATCTCTCTGAACCACACTAAGGTCATTAACAATGTTCAAAGGTCATCTCTCTGAACCACACTATGTATCACCAAACAGGGTGTTTAAAATAAATGATAGACAACACACGGTGTAGCATCACACACCCCACGGTGTGGTGACCATCACACACCACATGGTGTAGTCACCACACACCACATGGTGTAGTCACCACACACCACATGGTGTAGTCACCACACACCACATGGTGTAGTCACCACACACCACATGGTGTAGTCACCACACACCACATGGTGTAGTCACCACACACCACATGGTGTAGTCACCACACACCACATGGTGTAGTCACCACACACCACATGGTGTAGTCACCACACACCACATGGTGTAGTCACCACACACCACATGGTGTAGTCACCACACACCACATGGTGTAGTCACCACACACCACATGGTGTAGTGACAGTGTGCTAGTCTTAAAGTAGCGCACCTGTCACCATCCGGTCACTGATATTATCTCTCACACCAACACCTGGCATTTTATGAGAGGCTTTCACCTGTCTGCCTCACACCTGCATCAGGGAAACACCTGTCCCCAGCGCCACACCTGCATCAATGGAATACCTGTCTCCGGGGGCACACCTGCATCAGTGAAACACCTGTCTTTAGTGCCACACCTGCAGTGAAACACCTGTCTCCAAGAGTATACTTTCTGTCCCAGTATGTATTGTACTGTTTGCAATCCCCAGAAAGAGATAGAGAAAGTCACCTATATGTGGTTGCAGGGGTCGAGTCACAGCTCCTGGCCCAGCCTCTTCACTGATCGCTACTAGGTCCTCTCTCCCCCTGCTCCATGAGCTTTATCATACCTCATCTTAAAGCTATGTATGGATCCTGTCTCCACTACATCTCTCTCCAGATTATTCCACTTCCTGACTCGTCTGAGTTTCAACTGAGATTTGTGACCCTTTGTTCCTGTCTCCCATCTCTGAAGCATTCTAGCACTATCCACCTTTTCAATTCCTCTCAGTATTTAATATGATGTTATGTCCCCCCTATCCCTCCTGACCTCCAGTGCCGTCAGGTTGATTTCCCTTAACCTCTCCTCGTAGGACATACCTCTTAGCTCCAGGACTAGCCTTGTTACAAACTTTTGCACTTTCTCCAATTTCTTGACGTGCTTGACCAGGTGTGGGTTCCATACTGGTGCTGCGTACTCCAACATGGGCCTGACGTACACTGTGTACAGTGTCGTGAATGATTCCTTACTTGGATATATATATCAGTGTGTGTTTTCTTTTAAACTTAGTTTAATATAAACAAACCACAATGTAGTAGTTTCTTGGTATAGCTTCTTACCCTCATTATATATGCAAATTTATGTGTGTACATAAGACACCAGTGTTCCGCTGTGAACCAAGTTTAAACAAGTATATAATTACAGTCAAATATATAATTGCTTCATTAACCGAGTGATTAATTAGGTGAGTAACAATAACTGCGAGAATAACTAATCCAGCAGTTATAACCAAGCATATAACTAGCCACCAGCTATCATATACAACTTAATTATCAAAGCAAGTTTATCCAAGACAACTGTATTGTCTGCTAGAGTTAAATAACCAGTCAACAATAATTATACTTTAAGAGTACATTAACCGGGGAAATAAATCGCTTGTGTACAGAACAGTGCTTATACTCTGAAGGATGAGTGAGGATGTTACAGTTCTGGAGGTGGGAAGTACAGTACCTGGACTCTGAAGGATGAGTGAGGATGTTACAGTTCTGGAGGTGGGAAGTACAGTACCTGCACTCTGAAGGATGAGTGAGGATGTTACAGTTCTGGAGGTGGGAAGTACAGTGCCTGCACTCTGAAGGATGAGTGAGGATGTTACAGTTCTGGAGGTAGGAAGTGCAGTGCCTGCACTCTGAAGGATGAGTGAGGATGTTACAGTTCTGGAGGTGGGAAGTACAGTACCTGCACTCTGAAGGATGAGTGAGGATGTTACAGTTCTGGAGGTGGGAAGTACAGTACCTGCACTCTGAAGGATGAGTGAGGATGTTACAGTTCTGGAGGTGGGAAGTACAGTACCTGCACTCTGAAGGATGAGTGAGGATGTTACAGTTCTGGAGGTGGGAAGTACAGTACCTGCACTCTGAAGGATGAGTGAGGATGTTACAGTTCTGGAGGTGGGAAGTACAGTACCTGCACTCTGAAGGATGGGTGAGGATGTTACAGTCCTGGAGGTGGGAAGTACAGTACCTGCACTCTGAAGGATGAGTGAGGATGTTACAGTTCTGGAGGTGGGAAGTACAGTACCTGCACTCTGAAGGATGAGTGAGGATGTTACAGTTCTGGAGGTGGGAAGTACAGTACCTGCACTCTGAAGGATGAGTGAGGATGTTACAGTTCTGGAGGTGGGAAGTACAGTACCTGGACTCTGAAGGATGAGTGAGGATGTTACAGTTCTGGAGGTGGGAAGTACAGTACCTTCACTCTGAAGGATGAGTGAGGATGTTACAGTTCTGGAGGTGGGAAGTACAGTACCTGCACTCTGAAGGATGAGTGAGGATGTTACAGTTCTGGAGGTGGGAAGTACAGTACCTGTACTCTGAAGGATGAGTGAGAATGTTACAGTTCTGGAGGTGGGAAGTACAGTACCTGTACTCTGAAGGATGAGTGAGGATGTTACAGTTCTGGAGGTGGGAAGTACAGTACCTGCACTCTGAAGGATGAGTGAGGATGTTACAGTTCTGGAGGTGGGAGGTACAGTACCTGCACTCTGAAGGATGAGTGAGGATGTTACAGTTCTGGAGGTGGGAAGTACAGTACCTACACTCTGAAGGATGAGTGAGGATGTTACAGTTCTGTAGGTGGGAGGTACAGTACCTGCACTCTGAAGGATGAGTGAGGATGTTACAGTTCTGGAGGTGGGAAGTACAGTACCTACACTCTGAAGGATGAGTGAGGATGTTACAGTTCTGGAGGTGGGAAGTACAGTACCTGCACTCTGAAGGATGAGTGAGGATGTTACAGTTCTGGAGGTGGGAAGTACAGTGCCTGCACTCTGAAGGATGAGTGAGGATGTTACAGTTCTGGAGGTGGGAAGTACAGTACCTACACTCTGAAGGATGAGTGAGGATGTTACAGTTCTGGAGGTGGGAAGTATAGTACCTGCACTCTGAAGGATGAGTGAGGATGTTACAGTTCTGGAGGTGGGAAGTACAGTACCTGCACTCTGAAGGATGGGTGAGGATGTTACAGTTCTGGAGGTGGGAAGTATAGTACCTGCACTCTGAAGGATGAGTGAGGATGTTACAGTTCTGGAGGTGGGAAGTACAGTACCTGCACTCTGAAGGATGAGTGAGGATGTTACAGTTCTGGAGGTGGGAAGTACAGTACCTGCACTCTGAAGGATGGGTGAGGATGTTACAGTTCTGGAGGTGGGAAGTATAGTACCTGCACTCTGAAGGATGAGTGAGGATGTTACAGTTCTGGAGGTGGGAAGTACAGTACCTGCACTCTGAAGGATGAGTGAGGATGTTACAGTTCTGGAGGTGGGAAGTACAGTACCTGCACTCTGAAGGATGGGTGAGGATGTTACAGTTCTGGAGGTGGGAAGTACAGTACCTGCACTCTGAAGGATGGGTGAGGATGTTACAGTTCTGGAGGTGGGAAGTATAGTACCTGCACTCTGAAGGATGAGTGAGGATGTTACAGTTCTGGAGGTGGGAAGTACAGTACCTGCACTCTGAAGGATGAGTGAGGATGTTACAGTTCTGGAGGTGGGAAGTACAGTACCTGCACTCTGAAGGATGGGTGAGGATGTTACAGTTCTGGAGGTGGGAAGTATAGTACCTGCACTCTGAAGGATGAGTGAGGATGTTACAGTTCTGGAGGTGGGAAGTACAGTACCTGCACTCTGAAGGATGAGTGAGGATGTTACAGTTCTGGAGGTGGGAAGTACAGTACCTGCACTCTGAAGGATGGGTGAGGATGTTACAGTTCTTTAGGTGGGAAGTACAGTACCTGCACTCTGAAGGATGAGTGAGGATGTTACAGTTCTGGAGGTGGGAAGTACAGTACCTGCACTCTGAAGGATGGGTGAGGATGTTACAGTTCTGGAGGTGGGAAGTACAGTACCTGCACTCTGAAGGATGAGTGAGGATGTTACAGTTCTGGAGGTGGGACGTACAGTACCTACACTGAAGGATGAGTGAGGATGTTACAGTTCTGGAGGTGGGAAGTACAGTACCTGCACTCTGAAGGATGGGTGAGGATGTTACAGTTCTTTAGGTGGGAAGTACAGTACCTGCACTCTGAAGGATGAGTGAGGATGTTACAGTTCTGGAGGTGGGAAGTACAGTACCTGCACTCTGAAGGATGGGTGAGGATGTTACAGTTCTGGAGGTGGGAAGTACAGTACCTGCACTCTGAAGGATGAGTGAGGATGTTACAGTTCTGGAGGTGGGACGTACAGTACCTACACTGAAGGATGAGTGAGGATGTTACAGTTCTGGAGGTGGGAAGTACAGTACCTGCACTCTGAAGGATGAGTGAGGATGTTACAGTTCTGGAGGTGGGACGTACAGTACCTACACTGAAGGATGAGTGAGGATGTTACAGTTCTGGAGGTGGGAAGTACAGTACCTGCACTCTGAAGGATGAGTGAGGATGTTACAGTTCTGTAGGTGGGAGGTACAGTACCTGCACTCTGAAGGATGAGTGAGGATGTTACAGTTCTGGAGGTGGGAAGTACAGTACCTACACTCTGAAGGATGAGTGAGGATGTTACAGTTCTGGAGGTGGGACGTACAGTACCTGCACTCTGAAGGATGAGTGAGGATGTTACAGTTCTGGAGGTGGGAAGTACAGTACCTGCACTCTGAAGGATGAGTGAGGATGTTACAGTTCTGGAGGTGGGACGTACAGTACCTGCACTCTGAAGGATGAGTGAGGATGTTACAGTTCTGGAGGTGGGAAGTACAGTACCTACACTCTGAAGGATGAGTGAGGATGTTACAGTTCTGGAGGTGGGAAGTACAGTACCTACACTCTGAAGGATGAGTGAGGATGTTACAGTTCTGGAGGTGGGAAGTACAGTACCTACACTCTGAAGGATGAGTGAGGATGTTACAGTTCTGGAGGTGGGAAGTACAGTACCTACACTGAAGGATGAGTGAGGATGTTACAGTTCTGGAGGTGGGACGTACAGTACCTGCACTCTGAAGGATGAGTGAGGATGTTACAGTTCTGGAGGTGGGACGTACAGTACCTGCACTCTGAAGGATGAGTGAGGATGTTACAGTTCTGGAGGTGGGAAGTACAGTACCTGCACTCTGAAGGATGAGTGAGGATGTTACAGTTCCGAGTCTTTTGAACTGATCTTCACACATTTCTGGCAAGAGAATTATCGAATCATAGCGAATGTGTTTCCAATTCCCAGATCTGATTCACTACTTTGTGGTAGATAAAAAAAAAATCTTTATAACGTTAGATTTTAAAATAATAAAACAAATCCGCGTAAATAAATTAATGGTTGGGTATACTAGACAAAATATGACAATGTTGTAAGTCACATTACACTGATGGAGGTCATACAAGGTATTATAAAGTTTGCTCTCAGGGTTAACAAGGTGTTGTTATGACAGTGATGGCACAGTAACATCACTTGTGTGGGGAGTTGCCCACAAGGCAGCGGTATATATATATTTCAGAGGTTCCTGAGAGCATGGCCCCCGACATCAGAGGTATTAAGGAATACGGGGAAGTCAATGTAAAGTGAATGTAAGTAGAAGGTTGCAAGATTTCCATGTCAGTTGACATTCATGAGACTGAGAACACCAGCAATCATGCCACAGTGCAAAATATTTAACAGGCTTCCGTTTCACACCCGTACGATAGACTATTAGTACCTACCATTATAGACAGAAGGATGGTAGTGGAGTTGAACTTGCAGGGTTGTGTAGAGGGATGATCAGAATGTTCCAAGAACTGTATACTGTATTGCTATTGGCCGAGTAGAGATTATTTGTGTTGATGAGTGTGGGAGCAATGAAGGAGCTGTGGCAAGTTAGGTTACCATGTGAGTGGAGATCATTGTTGTGTCTAAGAGAGGTATTGTTGCTGGAGTATATACATCCTGGTGCTGGCGCCTCCAGCCTCCCTCTCCACTACTTCTGCCTACCTCACCCATACCTCACTCCTCACATTATACCAACTTAACATACGTGGGAGTGAAGAGGTAGTCAGTCAGTGACATTACTGACTACTGGTAGTGAAGAGGTAGTCAGTCACTGACATTACAGACTACTGGTAGTGAAGAGGTAGTCAGTGACATTACTGACTACTGAAGACTGCTGACGCACCAATACTCTATCATTCACCTCTAGGCTATATTCAGCGAAAAGGCAGGGCCAGGAGCTATGAACTGACCCCTGCAACCACAAATAGGTGGGTACATTACAGTAATGGGGGAAATATTGTACTATGCCCCACGTACTGTGGGTGACTTTAGTACATCAACCCACACTTGTGGGTCACAACCCACACTTGTGGGTCACAACACACACTTGTGGGTCACAACCCACACTTGTGGGTCACAACCCACACTTGTGGATCACAACCCACACTTGTGGATCACAACCCACACTTGTGGGTCACAACCCACACTTGTGGATCACAACCCACACTTGTGGGTCACAACCCACACTTGTGGATCACAACCCACACTTGTGGGTCACAACCCACACTTGTGGGTCACAACCCACACTTGTGGGTCACAACCCACACTTGTGGGTCAC
>NC_091372.1:11363641-11391511 GCF_038502225.1 Cherax quadricarinatus
AAAATGAGGTAATCTCTCAGCTGAGGTAGAAACTGAGGTAATATCTCAGCTGAGGTAGAAACTGAGGTAATATCTCAGCTGAGGTAGAAAATGAGGTAATATCTCAGCTGAGGTAGAAAATGAGGTAATATCTCAGCTGAGGTAGAAACTGAGGTAATATCTCAGCTGAGGTAGAAACTGAGGTAATATCTCAGGTGAGGTAGAAACCGAGGTAATATCTCAGCTGAGGTAGAAACTGAGGTAATATCTCAGGTGAGGAAGAAACTGAGGTAATATCTCAGCTGAGGTAGAAACTGAGGTAATATCTCAGCTGAGGTAGAAACTGAGGTAATATCTCAGGTGAGGTAGAAAATGAGGTAATCTCTCAGCTGAGGTAGAAACTGAGGTAATATCTCAGCTGAGGTAGAAACTGAGGTAATATCTCAGCTGAGGTAGAAAATGAGGTAATATCTCAGCTGAGGTAGAAAATGAGGTAATATCTCAGCTGAGGTAGAAACTGAGGTAATATCTCAGGTGAGGTAGAAACCGAGGTAATATCTCAGCTGAGGTAGAAACTGAGGTAATATCTCAGGTGAGGAAGAAACTGAGGTAATATCTCAGCTGAGGTAGAAACTGAGGTAATATCTCAGGTGAGGTAGAAACTGAGGTAATATCTCAGCTGAGGTAGAAACTGAGGTAATATCTCAGGTGAGGTAGAAACTGAGGTAATATCTCAGCTGAGGTAGAAACTGAGGTAATATCTCAGGTGAGGTAGAAACTGAGGTAATATCTCAGCTGAGGTAGAAACTGAGGTAATATCTCAGGTGAGGTAGAAACTGAGGTAATATCTCAGGTGAGGTAGAAACTGAGGTAATATCTCAGGTGAGGTAGAAACTGAGGTAATATCTCAGGTGAGGTAGAAACTGAGGTAATATCTCAGGTGAGGTAGAAACTGAGGTAATATCTCAGGTGAGGTAGAAACTGAGGTAATATCTCAGGTGAGGTAGAAACTGAGGTAATATCTCAGGTGAGGTAGAAACTGAGGTAATATCTCAGGTGAGGAAAAAACTGAGGTAATATCTCAGGTGAGGTAGAAACTGAGGTAATATCTCAGCTGAGGTAGAAACTGAGGTAATATCTCAGCTGAGGTAGAAACTGAGGTAATATCTCAGGTGAGGTACAAACTGAGGTAATATCTCAGCTGAGGTACAAACTGAGGTAATATCTCAGGTGAGGTACAAACTGAGGTAATATCTCAGCTGAGGTAGAAACTGAGGTAATATCTCAGCTGAGGTAGAAACTGAGGTAATATCTCAGGTGAGGTAGAAACTGAGGTAATATCTCAGGTGAGGTAGAATATATTAAGTACTTTAGTGGTGATCAGTTGAAGATGTCAGTACAAGTGTGAGCTGCAGGTTATGTGAAGGATGCTGCCCAGGGGTCAATGTCCTACCAGAGCAGGCCTCCCGGTGAATCAAGGCCTGGTCATCCAGGCTGTTACTGCTGGCCGCTCGCAGTCCAACACATGAAGCACATCCCAGGTAGCCAAGAACTGATCTGGGTAACTTTCCTTCAAGACAAGCAGCTGTGGCTTCAAGTGCATTTTAGGAAGCAGCACCAACGATGACCCGAAGATGGTGTTAGGTGACGCACGAAATAACACCATTACAAACAAGCCAAGAAACAAGCAACACATTGGTCTGGAGTGACAACACTGTGTTGACAACCTCGGTGTGGACCTCCAAGATCTTTGGTGTTGTCTTTCCCACGTACCTACTTCCACCATATCTGTTGTCTTTCCCACGTACCTACTTCCACCATATCTGTTGTCTTTCCCACGTACCTACTTCCACCATATCTGTTGTCTTTCCCACGTACCTACTTCCACCATATCTGTTGTCTTTCCCACGTACCTACTTCCACCATATCAAGACAGACACAGGCTTCAGAACAAGATTACTTAAGAACGACGTTTCGTTCTGTGTACACTTTCATCACTCTATGACTAGATAAGCTCTACACAGAGCGAAACATCGCCCCAGTATACGAAACGTAGGTTACCTGTCATAAAACACTGCTAACCACAGGAGAAAGCCACTAGTATGCTATCCACGGGTTCAAACTCCACCCGTTCTGTGGTTCGGTGTTCCTGATGGTATGACCGTCAGAAAAGAACCACACCAGCATACCAGGTCACCACTACAGGTCATACCACGCACACACCAGCATACCAGGTCACCACTACAGGTCATACCACGCACACACCAGCATACCAGATCACCACTACAGGTCATGCCACACACCAGCATACCAGGTCACCACTACAGGTCATACCACGCACACACCAGCATACCAGATCACCACTACAGGTCATTCCACACACCAGCATACCAGGTCACCACTACAGGTCATACCACGCACACACCAGCATACCAGATCACCACTACAGGTCATACCACGCACACACCAGCATACCAGATCACCACTACAGGTCATACCACGCACACACCAGCATACCAGGTCACCACTACAGGTCATACCACACACCAGCATACCAGATCACCACTACAGGTCATACCACACACCAGCGTACCAGATCACCACTACAGGTCGTACCACACCAGCATACCAGGTCACCACTACAGGTCATACCACACACACCAGCATACCAGACCACTACAGGTCATACTACACACACCGGCATACTAGGTCACCACTACAGGTCATACCACACACCAGATCACTATAGGTTATACCACACACACCAGCATACCAGGTCACTACAGGTCATACCACACCCCAGCATACCACGTCACTACTACAGGTCATATCACACCAGCATACCAGGTCACCACTACAGTTCATACCACACACCAGCATACCAGGTCACCAGTACAGGTCATACCACACACCAGCATACCAGGTCACTACAGGTCATACCACACACACCAGCATACCAGGTCACCACTACAGTTCATACCACACACCAGGTCACCAGTACAGGTCATACCACACACCAGCATACCAGGTCACCAGTACAGGTCATAACAGCATACCAAGTCAACAGTACAGGTCATACCACACCAGCATACCAGGTCACCAGTACAGGTCATAACAGCATACCAGGTCACCACTACAGGTCATACCACACACAGCATACCAGGTCACAACTACAGGTAATACCACACACACCAGCATACCAGGTCACCACTACAGGTCATACCACACACACAAGCATAGCAGGTCACCACTACAGGTCATACCACACACACCAGCATACCAGATCACCACTACAGGTCATACCACACACACCAGCATACCAGATCACCACTACAGGTCATACCACACACACCAGCATACCAGATCACCACTACAGGTCATACCACACACACCAGCATACCAGATCACCACTACAGGTCATACCACACACGCCAGCATACCAGATCACCACTACAGGTCATACCACACACGCCAGCATACCAGATCACCACTACAGGTCATACCACACACGCCAGCATACCAGATCACCACTACAGGTCATACCACACGCGTCACCACCTAACATGCAGCTTACTAAATTGCAGTTGTCAGGGGCACCAATACGGGTCCCGCCAGAGAGACGAAGAACCGGGAATGCAAATCACCGTCTTCAAGCTACTTACAAGTTTATACACACACTCGCCTCAATAACCGTACCAAATATGTTTACCAACCAAAACATCACAGTGTTACAGAATTTCATAGTTCCTAGCAGTTTGTAGGTGCTTTACTAGCTATATATAATGCACTGATCATTGTTTCTCCCACAATGTACCGATGGTGTTTTGTTTTTTCCGCTACAATGTACTGATGGTGTTTTGTTTTTTCCGCTACAATGTACCGATGGTGTTTTGTTTTTTCCACTACAATGTACCGATGGTGTTTTGTTTTTTCCTGCTACAATGTACCGATGGTGTTTTGTTTTTTCCTGCTACAATGTACCGATGGTGTTTTGTTTTTTCCTGCTACAATGTACCGATGATGTTTTGTTTTTTCCGCTACAATGTACTGATGGTGTTTTGTTTTTTCCTGCTACAATGTACCGATGGTGTTTTGTTTTTTCCTGCTACAATGTACCGATGGTGTTTTGTTTTTTCCGCTACAATGTACCGATGGTGTTTTGTTTTTTCCTGCTACAATGTACCGATGGTGTTTTGTTTTTTCCTGCTACAATGTACCGATGGTGTTTTGTTTTTTCCTGCTACAATGTACCGATGATGTTTTGTTTTTTCCGCTACAATGTACTGATGGTGTTTTGTTTTTTCCTGCTACAATGTACCGATGGTGTTTTGTTTTTTCCTGCTACAATGTACCGATGGTGTTTTGTTTTTTCCTGCTACAATGTACCGATGGTGTTTTGTTTTTTCCGCTACAATGTACTGATGGTGTTTTGTTTTTCCTGCTACAATGTACTGATGGTGTTGTGTTTTTCCTGCTACAATGTACTGATGGTGTTTTGTTTTTCCTGCTACAATGTACCGATGGTGTTTTGTTTTTCCTGCTACAATGTACTGATGGTGTTTTGTTTTTCCTGCTACAATGTACTGATGGTGTTTTGTTTTTCCTGCTACAATGTACTGATGGTGTTTTGTTTTTCCTGCTACAATGTACTGATGGTGTTTTGTTTTTCCTGCTACAATGTACTGATGGTGTTTTGTTTTTCCTGCTACAATGTACTGATGGTGTTGTGTTTTTCCTGCTACAATGTACTGGTGTTTTGTTTTTCCTGCTACAATGTACTGATGGTGTTGTGTTTTTCCTGCTACAATGTACTGATGGTGTTGTGTTTTTCCTGCTACAATGTACCGATGGTGTTTTGTTTTTCCTGCTACAATGTACCGATGGTGTTTTGTTTTTTCCTGCTACAATGTACCGATGGTGTTTTGTTTTTTCCTGCTACAATGTACCGATGGTGTTTTGTTTTTTCCGCTACAATGTACTGATGGTGTTTTGTTTTTCCTGCTACAATGTACTGATGGTGTTGTGTTTTTCCTGCTACAATGTACTGATGGTGTTGTGTTTTTCCTGCTACAATGTACCGATGGTGTTTTGTTTTTCCTGCTACAATGTACTGATGGTGTTTTGTTTTTCCTGCTACAATGTACCGATGGTGTTTTGTTTTTCCTGCTACAATGTACCGATGGTGTTTTGTTTTTCCTGCTACAATGTACCGATGGTGTTTTGTTTTTCCTGCTACAATGTACTGATGGTGTTTTGTTTTTCCTGCTACAATGTACCGATGGTGTTGTGTTTTTCCTGCTACAATGTACTGGTGTTTTGTTTTTCCTGCTACAATGTACTGATGGTGTTTTGTTTTTCCTGCTACAATGTACTGATGGTGTTTTGTTTTTCCTGCTACAATGTACTGATGGTGTTGTGTTTTTCCTGCTACAATGTACTGGTGTTTTGTTTTTCCTGCTACAATGTACTGATGGTGTTTTGTTTTTCCTGCTACAATGTACTGATGGTGTTTTGTTTTTCCTGCTACAATGTACTGATGGTGTTTTGTTTTTCCTGCTACAATGTACTGATGGTGTTTTGTTTTTCCTGCTACAATGTACTGATGGTGTTTTGTTTTTCCTGCTACAATGTACTGATGGTGTTGTGTTTTTCCTGCTACAATGTACTGGTGTTTTGTTTTTCCTGCTACAATGTACTGATGGTGTTGTGTTTTTCCTGCTACAATGTACTGATGGTGTTGTGTTTTTCCTGCTACAATGTACCGATGGTGTTTTGTTTTTCCTGCTAAAATGTACCGATGGTGTTTTGTTTTTCCTGCTACAATGTACCGATGTTTTGTTTTTTCCTGCTACAATGTACCGATGGTGTTTTGTTTTTTCCTGCTACAATGTACCGATGGTGTTTTGTTTTTTCCGCTACAATGTACTGATGGTGTTTTGTTTTTCCTGCTACAATGTACTGATGGTGTTGTGTTTTTCCTGCTACAATGTACTGATGGTGTTGTGTTTTTCCTGCTACAATGTACCGATGGTGTTTTGTTTTTCCTGCTACAATGTACTGATGGTGTTTTGTTTTTCCTGCTACAATGTACCGATGGTGTTTTGTTTTTCCTGCTACAATGTACCGATGGTGTTTTGTTTTTCCTGCTACAATGTACCGATGGTGTTTTGTTTTTCCTGCTACAATGTACTGATGGTGTTTTGTTTTTCCTGCTACAATGTACCGATGGTGTTGTGTTTTTCCTGCTACAATGTACCGATGGTGTTTTGTTTTTCCTGCTACAATGTACTGATGGTGTTTTGTTTTTCCTGCTACAATGTACTGATGGTGTTGTGTTTTTCCTGCTACAATGTACTGATGGTGTTGTGTTTTTCCTGCTACAATGTACTGATGGTGTTCGTTATTCCTTGACAGCTGCAACACAACACAAACATAACACAAGACAAATATCTCTTAGTTATCCCCGGCAGGAGATGCAACATTCCCCCGATGAAAAGCAGGGGCGCCACGAGTACACTGAGACAACAGAGTAAGTGTCCGGGGCCCAAGACTGTTCAATTGCCTCCCAGCATACATAAGGGGGGTTACCAATAGACCCCTGGCTGTCTTCAAGAAGGCACTGGACAGGCACCTTATAAAGTCAGTACTTGACCAACCGGGCTGTGGTTCGTACGTCAGCTTGCGCGCGGCCAGCAGTAATAGCCTGGTTGATGAGACCCTGATCCACAATGAAGCCTGGTCTCAGACAGGTAAACTCTCCAGGTAAAGGTGTTGTACTCAACCTGTGTATTAAGTCAATGTACACAAACGGCCCTAAAATCTGGAACTCCTGGGCTGAAGATTCCAAAGGTTCCCAACCTGCTAACCTCGTCAAAACTACTGCAAAAAAAACACCTCACTGTGATCTTGTCGGTTTTCAAAACCACTTCCATGACAGGTGTTAGACACAAAATGTTGGGATCTTGATACAGAGATTTCCTCAACGCTTGCCTAACCTACATATGCATGACCTACTTACACTGGTGGATTTAACCAATGGTGACTCCGCAGCCTGCTGCTTCTACTCACCTGACTGCAGTATATAAACCACTTCTCCACACATGTATATTGTACATTTATCAAGACTGATTTACTGAACACAGACTCCAGGCTGAGGGACTGATTACCTTAAACTCCACCTCCTCACCTTTCACTGATATTCTCCGTACTGGACTGAAGAAGCCACTGGCTGGCGAAACGTTTCTACAATAAAGATTCCCTAATATTGCACAAGTGTTTCATTCTTCAACAAAGACTGCATTGTAATAAAGTTGGTAGAATTACCGACAATATGTAAAGTAAAAGGACACAAGTGCAACTAATGTGACATTTATTGTGGCAACGTTTCGCTCTCCAGGAGCTTTATCAATGGCTTGATAAAGCTCCTGGAGAGCGAAACGTTGCCACAATAAATGTCACATTAGTTGCACTTGTGTCCTTTTACTTTACAAAGACTGCATTGCAGACAATGGTGTTGCAGACGTGTGAGTGCAGCTTAGACCTCTACAACACAATTATCCTGAATTAAAGAATGATCCTGGACTTCACTTTACGAAACAGTAAATGCGACAATTATGGACAAGGTGGATCATAGTGGAAAAATAACATATTAGAAAACAGGGGAATTGACGTTCCCCTTTAAGTATATTATCAAATAAGTTATGCCAGAGATTTACGCATCACTGGACTTTCAAATTACTGAATACTGTTAAACATTCCTAAATAAATTGTAAATAGTACTTTGTGTAAATAATTATTTAATAGAGTATAATGATAATGGAGGAGTTGTTATTGTTGTGACGCTCCTGCAGCAGCACTCACAAGCTAGACGAACTTCACTACCATCCCTCTGACAACCTGACAAGGAAAATCTTGCACGTGAACAAACACACCCAAGCCAAGCAAAGACAAGCTTTCAACACGAGTCCTTGGTAGTACGAGAACACCTGCTGCACTTCCTTCTGCCCACTGGTGATCTATTTCAAACAACCACTTCACACACAAAACAATTATGAAAACACCTGCCCACTGGTGCTCATACATAACACACAACAATGATGTTAAATTAGACACCTGTGCAACTCTTGGGTATCTTTATTGAGGAAACGTTTCGCCACACAGTGGCTTCATCAGTCCATACCTCCATCAGTCATCAGTCCACACCTCACCTACCTACGGTTTATAAGCTGCTTCTCCGCTCATATGCCGTATTCTATTCAAGATTGATGGACTGACCACATCGACTCAAGGTTGAGGGACTGATTACCTCATTCTCCTCCTGTCCTTCAAGTTTATCCTTTGTATGGACTGATGAAGCCACTGTGTGGCGAAACGTTTCCTCAATAAACATACCCAAGAGTTGCACAGGTGTCTAATTTAACAACGTGTCGGTTCTTTGAACCATTCATCTACAACACTTTTGTGGCTCCTCTCCCATCCACTAATAATCAAATTCATAATTAACAGTAGCACCAGCTGTGTTATCACAGCTCCTGGACCCATAGTGGAATACTTGACGATATCCTCCCTCGCCCTACTGATGTCACCCAGCTCAGGCTAACACATTTCATTACCTCGTGTATGTCACCCATCCTGTGTGATGGAATATGACAGAGAAACAGCTGGCTAAATTCTGTTTCCATTACGTAACTATCACTGAATTTAGTGTAGCCACACAACGCCTGCTACCCAACTGAGTTCCATAGTGTGCCTCCCAGCTGACAGCCGCCACCACCCATCTTTCCACTGAGTTCCACAGTGTGCCTCCCAGCTGACAGCCGCCACCACCCATCTTTCCACTGAGTTCCATAGTGTGCCTCCCAGCTGACAGCCGCCACCACCCATCTTTCCACTGAGTTCCACAGTGTGCCTCCCAGCTGACAGCCGCCACCACCCATCTTTCCACTGAGTTCCATAGTGTGCCTCCCAGCTGACAGCCGCCACCACCCATCTTTCCACTGAGTTCCATAGTGTGCCTCCCAGCTGACAGCCGCCACCACCCATCTTTCCACTGAGTTCCATAGTGTTCCTCCCAGCTGACAGCCGCCACCACCCATCTTTCCACTGAGTTCCACAGTGTGCCTCCCAGCTGACAGCCGCCACCACCCATCTTTCCACTGAGTTCCATAGTGTTCCTCCCAGCTGACAGCCGCCACCACCCATCTTTCCACTGAGTTCCACAGTGTGCCTCCCAGCTGACAGCCGCCACCACCCATCTTTCCACTGAGTTCCACAGTGTGCCTCCCAGCTGACAGCCGCCACCACCCATCTTTCCACTGAGTTCCATAGTGTGCCTCCCAGCTGGCAGCCGCCACCACCCATCTTTCCACTGAGTTCCACAGTGTGCCTCCCAGCTGACAGCCGCCACCACCCATCTTTCCACTGAGTTCCATAGTGTGCCTCCCAGCTGACAGCCACCACCACCCATCTTTCCACTGAGTTCCACAGTGTGCCTCCCAGCTGACAGCCACCACCACCCATCTTTCCACTGAGTTCCATAGTGTGCCTCCCAGCTGACAGCCACCACCACCCATCTTTCCACTGAGTTCCACAGTGTGCCTCCCAGCTGACAGCCGCCACCACCCATCTTTCCACTGAGTTCCACAGTGTGCCTCCCAGCGGACAGCCGCTACCACCCATCTTTCCACTGAGTTCCATAGTGTGCCTCCCAGCTGACAGCCGCCACCACCCATCTTTCCACTGAGTTCCATAGTGTGCCTCCCAGCTGGCAGCCGCCACCACCCATCTTTCCACTGAGTTACATAGTGTGCCTCCCAGCTGGCAGCCGCCACCACCCATCTTTCCACTGAGTTCCATAGTGTGCCTCCCAGCTGGCAGCCGCCACCACCCATCTTTCCACTGAGTTCCATAGTGTGCCTCCCAGCTGACAGCCGCCACCACCCATCTTTCCACTGAGTTCCATAGTGTGCCTCCCAGCTGACAGCCGCCACCACCCATCTTTCCACTGAGTTCCATAGTGTGCCTCCCAGCTGGCAGCCGCCACCACCCATCTTTCCACTGAGTTCCATAGTGTGCCTCCCAGCTGGCAGCCGCCACCACCCATCTTTCCACTGAGTTCCATAGTGTGCCTCCCAGCTGACAGCCGCCACCACCCATCTTTCCACTGAGTTCCATAGTGTGCCTCCCAGCTGGCAGCTGCCACCACCCATCTTTCCACTGAGTTCCATAGTGTGCCTCCCAGCTGGCAGCCGCCACCACCCATCTTTCCACTGAGTTCCATAGTGTGCCTCCCAGCTGGCAGCCGCCACCACCCATCTTTCCACTGAGTTCCATAGTGTGCCTCCCAGCTGACAGCCACCACCACCCATCTTTCCACTGAGTTCCATAGTGTGCCTCCCAGCTGACAGCCACCACCACCCATCTTTCCACTGAGTTCCATAGTGTGCCTCCCAGCTGACAGCCGCCACCACCCATCTTTCCACTGAGTTCCATAGTGTGCCTCCCAGCTGACAGCCACCACCACCCATCTTTCCACTGAGTTCCATAGTGTGCCTCCCAGCTGACAGCCACCACCACCCATCTTTCCACTGAGTTCCATAGTGTGCCTCCCAGCTGACAGCCGCCACCACCCATCTTTCCACTGAGTTCCATAGTGTGCCTCCCAGCTGACAGCCACCACCACCCATCTTTCCACTGAGTTCCATAGTGTGCCTCCCAGCTGACAGCCGCCACCACCCATCTTTCCACTGAGTTCCATAGTGTGCCTCCCAGCTGACAGCCGCCACCACCCATCTTTCCAGAGTTCCACAGTGTGCCTCTCAGCTGACAGCCACCACCACCCATCTTTCCAGAGTTCCATAGTGTGCCTCCCAGCTGACAGCCGCCACCACCCATCTTTCCAGAGTTCCACAGTGTGCCTCCCAGCTGACAGCCGCCACCACCCATCTTTCCAGAGTTCCATAGTGTGCCTCCCAGCTGACAGCCGCCACCACCCATCTTTCCAGAGTTCCATAGTGTGCCTCCCAGCTGACAGCCGCCACCACCCATCTTTCCAGAGTTCCACAGTGTGCCTCCCAGCTGACAGCCGCCACCACCCATCTTTCCACTGAGTTCCATAGTGTGCCTCCCAGCTGACAGCCGCCACCACCCATCTTTCCAGAGTTCCATAGTGTGCCTCCCAGCTGACAGCCGCCACCACCCATCTTTCCAGAGTTCCACAGTGTGCCTCCCAGCTGACAGCCGCCACCACCCATCTTTCCTGAGTTCCATAGTGTGACTCCCAGCTGACAGCCGCCACCACCCATCTTTCCACTGAGTTCCATAGTGTGCCTCCCAGCTGACAGCCGCCACCACCCTGAGTTCCATAGTGTGCCTCCCAGCTGACAGCCGCCACCACCCATCTTTCCACTGAGTTCCACAGTGTGCCTCCCAGCTGACAGCCGCCACCACCCATCTTTCCAGAGTTCCACAGTGTGCCTCCCAGCTGACAGCCACCACCACCCATCTTTCCAGAGTTCCACAGTGTGCCTCCCAGCTGACAGCCGCCACCACCCATCTTTCCACTGAGTTCCACAGTGTGCCTCCCAGCCACCACCACCCATCTTTCCACTGAGTTCCACAGTGTGCCTCCCAGCTGACAGCCGCCACCACCCATCTTTCCACTGAGTTCCATAGTGTGCCTCCCAGCTGACAGCCACCACCACCCATCTTTCCACTGAGTTCCATAGTGTGCCTCCCAGCTGACAGCCGCCACCACCCATCTTTCCACTGAGTTCCATAGTGTGCCTCCCAGCTGACAGCCGCCACCACCCATCTTTCCACTGAGTTCCATAGTGTGCCTCCCAGCTGACAGCCGCCACCACCCATCTTTCCAGAGTTCCATAGTGTGCCTCCCAGCTGACAGCCACCACCACCCATCTTTCCACTGAGTTCCATAGTGTGCCTCCCAGCTGACAGCCGCCACCACCCATCTTTCCACTGAGTTCCATAGTGTGCCTCCCAGCTGACAGCCACCACCACCCATCTTTCCACTGAGTTCCATAGTGTGCCTCCCAGCTGACAGCCGCCACCACCCATCTTTCCACTGAGTTCCATAGTGTGTCTCCCAGCTGACAGCCGCCACCACCCATCTTTCCACTGAGTTCCATAGTGTGCCTCCCAGCTGACAGCCGCCACCACCCATCTTTCCACTGAGTTCCATAGTGTGCCTCCCAGCTGACAGCCGCCACCACCCATCTTTCCACTGAGTTCCATAGTGTGCCTCCCAGCTGACAGCCACCGCCACCCATCTTTCCACTGAGTTCCACAGTGTGCCTCCCAGCTGACAGCCACCGCCACCCATCTTTCCACTGAGTTCCACAGTGTGCCTCCCAGCTGACAGCCACCGCCACCCATCTTTCCACTAATTTTAGTGAAGGTTCCATTGGCAGGTCAAATTACGGACACACGAGCCTTGAGTAAATACGACCCTCTCCCTGATTGGTGTTACTCCCAGAGTCCTCTGACCAACCACCAGCCTTCCTCAAGTCCCTCACCTCAACAATCACTATTCGTCTCACTGTTTCCATTGAGAGAGAGAGAGAGAGAGAGAGAGAGAGAGAGAGAGACAGACAGACAGACAGAGACAGAGAGAGAGAGAGACAGAGAGAGACAGAGAGAGAGACAGAGAGAGACAGAGAGAGACAGAGAGAGAGACAGAGAGAGAGAGAGACAGAGAGAGAGTACGAACAGCAGGGACACATCTGTCAGAACTGGTAGAGGGCGGGGTAGAGGACGTGGAGGAGGAAGACATCTACAGCCGTCTCACCCTCCACTAACACAGTTCCAGCGGCAGAATCTGAGGACAAATCTGCGAAACACAGGAGGTGCAACAAATCCTAGTCCACCCTCCCAGGCACCTAGGCTGTGCTCTCGCTGTCACCGGAAGGGGCACTCTGCCAACAACTGCCTGCGAGATACCAGGTGTAACTACTGCTACAAGAAAGGACATAAGGAGGACCAGTGTCGGAAGAAAAAGGAACTTGACAGACAGGGCCACCTGTTTAGAGACCTGTTCTCAGAACAAACCAGCAGGATCTCTGAATTGGTAAACACTCTCACACGTCACCCACTTAGCTACTCCTATCCCAGCCCAGCAGGTGGGATTGGGCCTTATACAAGACCACAGACCTACATCCCTGCAGCTGCCTCAGTACCCTACCTCTCTCAAGGGCAGGCACCTTACATTCCCTACACACCCACCACCTCAAGCTGACCACTTCATCATGAGGAGCCAGTCTATCAGCATCCTGTCGGCCAACATTAGAGGTTTCATTACTAATGTTGGAGAGCTCACACATAGCTTTGTGAACACTCGACGTCCAGACATGATAGCTGTTGTTGAAACATTTTTGGATGACAGGACTCCAGAAAATTTTGCAAGAATTGCTGGCTACACCTCATGGATGAGAAGAGACAGGCAAGGGCAAGGAGGTGGTGTTGCTGTGTGCTTCTCTAAAAGTGTTCATGCCCAGCACATAGATGTTGCCACCCCTACACATCTTGAAATGATGTTCTTCAAGCTCTGTATAAACACTAGTACCTCTGTACTAGCATGTGCAATGTACAGACCTCAGTGGCAACATGCAGACCCTATCAACTTCCTAATGGAAAATATTGACTCCCTTCTGCTACAACACAACTGTCAACATATTATAATTGTTGGTGACCTCAACCAGCACCTTATACAGAGGGACTTTGATGACCTTCTTGCAGTGTTTGACATGAGAAACTTTGTTGATTTCCCTACTCATATCTCTGGCTCCTCCCTTGACCCAGTAGTGAGTGATCTGGCAGAAGGCATAGTCACTTGTCAACCCCTCGGCTACGTTGGATCGTCTGACCACAAGGCTGTTTTTACCACACTTAAGATCCCAACAGAACGAGGTGAGGAGTCCACACGCACAACCTGGCTATGGGAAAGAGGTAATTGGCCAGCCCTTTGCTCTGAGCTCGCCACCACCGACTGGAATGCTCTTCTCCAGGGGGATGTTGACAACCAAGTGAAAGCCTTCACTGGACACATCCTTAATCTGCAACAAGAACACATTCCTCACCGGCAATATGTGACAAAGCCTACAGATCAGCCTTGGTTTGGCTTTCGTTGTAGAGAGGCTGCTACTGCTAAGTACAAAGCATGGCGAAGGTGTAAGAGACATCCTACCACCTATAACAGGAACTTGCACATGCAAGCCTGTAGGCATATGGGTGATGTTCAAAAGTGGGCCATTGCTAAATGGGAGGTGGACACTAAAAGAAAGTTAGCATCAGGTAGGGTAGGCTCCAAAACCTGGTGGTCCCTGGTCAAGGACAGACAAGGTTATCTGCCTGATGAACTTATTCCACCTCTAAATCGACAGGATGGGACCACCTCTACTAGTAGTCAAGAGAAGGCGGACCTCTTTGCTGAACACTTTGCTACCAAAATGCAAGTTCCTGATCCAGCAAGGGACCCTCCTTGGCTAGCTGCAAGAACTGTGTCAAAACTGTCAGTGGTGACAATAAGGCAGGAGGAGGTGCATTTCATTCTTAAATCACTTGACCAGGAAAAGGCTGTGGGCCCAGACAAGTTGAGCCCAAGATTGTTGAGAAGATGTGCAGACGAGCTAGCAGCACCTCTAACTCGCATCTTTCAGCACTGCCTAGTACAGTGCAAATGGCCCTCTCCATGGAAAGAGGCAAATGTAGTCCCTGTTCACAAAAAGAAGAGCAGAGCAGAAATCAGCAACTACAGACCAGTGTCACTCCTGTCAATCACTGGTAAGATCCTTGAGACAATAATCTCAAGACAAATGACAGATTTTTTTGACTACCACTCACTACTTGTGATCGTCAATATGGCTTCAGGAAAGGTTACTCTGCTGCTGATCTGTTGTTAAACCTCTCCACTAAGTGGCACCAGTCACTGGATGAATCCAAAGTCAGCTGTGTGGTAGCACTGGACATTGCTGGCGCTTTCGACCGGGTGTAGCACCAGGGCCTCTTAGCAAAACTTCAAGCACTGGGAATTGCAGGCTCTACGCTATGTCTCCTCAGTGATTACCTTCATGGTAGATCTCTAAGTGTAGTCCTCAATGGAACGGAATCAGCAAGGCATCCTATTGGGGCAAGCGTTCCACAAGGAAGTGTGCTGGGTCCACTGTTATGGAATGTCTACTTCAACGACCTTCTTCATCTCATCCCAGAATCACATGCATATGCAGACGACTGTACACTGACATTCACTTATCCAAGAGAAGAAATGCCAGCTGCTCTAAGCTACATCAATCACCAGCTGAGAGCTATATCAGCTTGGGAAAATAGATGGCAAGTAACATTTGCACCTGAGAAAACGCAAATGATGATCGTCTCTAGGCACCATGATGGTAATGCTGGTGCAGTAGTAAGGATGAATGGGACGATGTTGGCACCTGGAGAAGAAGTTGATATCCTTGGGGTGAAATTTGACTCCAAACTAACCATGAAGAACCATGTTGTAAATCTTGCAAACAAGGCAGCCAGGAAGCTTACAGCACTTCGCCGTATCTCGCATCTGCTTGACAGTAGGGGTTGCAAGATCCTGTACGAGGCACAAGTACGCTCACACCTTGAGTATGCTCCACTTTCTTGGTTTGCCTGCCCCCCCTCTCATCTGCGACTGCTTGACAGAGTAGAGAACAGAGCAAGACGTCTCATCTCTCGCCTGGACCCATCCTGGATAGATCTGTCATTTCAGCAGAGCCTTCAACATAGGAGGGATGTGGGTGGCCTTACTGTTATGTACAAGGCCAATATTGTCAAAATACCACACTTGGATCCACTTCGAGGACAGCGTGAAACAAGCTTTTATGCCACAAGACGGGCAGAAAGCAGCAACTTCACTCTGGCTGTACCCTTCTCCAGAACATCACTCCATCTGAGATCATACATACCCAGGATGACTCGAGTATGGAACACATTCGTACAGCATAATGTCAACGAGATAAAGTCAGTTGATCAAATGAAAATGCTGGCCCACAGATGGCTCCAACTTCATCCTGTTCCCTACTTGTATGTCTCATAACAATAAAAATGCTTTCAAATGAGCTGATGTAGGTAACAGCTCTTAGCTTGCCAATAAAGTTAGGAATCCTTAACCTGTAAATAGCTGTCAATAAAGCTAGGGATCCTTAACCTTGTCAAACACTGTGTATACCGAACAAGCGGAACAAGATGCAAAACAAGAGAACTGAATGAAAATGTAGGCCTTTCGTGTTGCAATCAACACATCTTCAGGAGCTTGCAATGTTGCAGGAACAAGTAGGAAGTACATACGTTCAAGGGAACGCCTCTAGCTAGCGTCCTTCCCTTGAACTAATGTACCTGGACTTCCTACTCATTCCTGCAACATTGCAAGTTCCTGATGTGTTTATTGCAACACGAAAGGCCTAGAGCTATCATTCAACTCCCCCCGTGGTTGTTTGCTGGTGGGTTCTACACACACGCTGATATCTATGATAATTTAGCTGTATTTGTGTACCTACAACTTACTTAACGCCATCTATCCAAGCGTTAATTAATACAATCGTATACAAGAACGTGCAATAAACTACGTATAGTTGGTAGTGTATATGTAAGTGTATTAATAATACTTCTCTGGCACTTAAATAACTACTAAATGATTTATACCACCAAGGACCATGATTTATACCACCAAGGACCATGATTTATACCACCAAGGACCATGATTTATACCACCAAGGAACATGATTTATACCACCAAGGACCATGATTTATACCACCAAGGAACATGATTTATACCACCAAGGAACATGATTTATACCACCAAGGAACATGATTTATACCACCAAGGACCATGATTTATACCACCAAGGACCATGATTTATACCACCAAGGACATGATTTATACCACCAAGGACCATGATTTATACCACCAAGGACCATGATTTATACCACCAAGGAACATGATTTATACCACCAAGGAACATGATTTATACCACCAAGGACCATGATTTATACCACCAAGGACCATGATTTATACCACCAAGGACCATGATTTATACCACCAAGGACCATGATTTATACCACCAAGGAACATGATTTATACCACCAAGGAACATGATTTATACCAAGGACCATGATTTATACCACCAAGGACCATGATTTATACCACCAAGGAACATGATTTATACCACCAAGGAACATGATTTATACCACCAAGGAACATGATTTATACCACCAAGGACCATGATTTATACCACCAAGGAACATGATTTATACCACCAAGGAACATGATTTATACCACCAAGGACCATGATTTATACCACCAAGGAACATGATTTATACCACCAAGGAACATGATTTATACCACCAAGGAACATGATTTATACCACCAAGGAACATGATTTATACCACCAAGGACCATGATTTATACCACCAAGGAACATCATTTATACCACCAAGGACCATGATTTATACCATAAAGGAACATGATTTATACCACCAAGGAACATGATTTATACCACCAAGGACCATGATTTATACCACCAAGGACCATGATTTATACCACCAAGGACCATGATTTATACCACCAAGGAACATGATTTATACCACCAAGGAACATGATTTATACCACCAAGGAACATGATTTATACCACCAAGGAACATGATTTATACCACCAAGGACCATGATTTATACCACCAAGGACCATGATTTATACCACCAAGGACCATGATTTATACCACCAAGGACCATGATTTATACCACCAAGGACCATGATTTATACCACCAAGGAACATGATTTATACCACCAAGGAACATGATTTATACCACCAAGGACCATGATTTATACCACCAAGGACCATGATTTATACCACCAAGGAACATGATTTATACCACCAAGGAACATGATTTATACCACCAAGGAACATGATTTATACCACCAAGGACCATGATTTATACCACCAAGGACCATGATTTATACCACCAAGGAACATGATTTATACCACCAAGGACCATGATTTATACCACCAAGGAACATGATTTATACCACCAAGGACCATGATTTATACCACCAAGGACCATGATTTATACCACCAAGGAACATGATTTATACCACCAAGGACCATGATTTATACCACCAAGGAACATGATTTATACCACCAAGGACCATGATTTATACCACCAAGGACCATGATTTATACCACCAAGGAACATGATTTATACCACCAAGGAACATGATTTATACCACCAAGGAACATGATTTATACCACCAAGGAACATGATTTATACCACCAAGGAACATGATTTATACCACCAAGGACATGATTTATACCACCAAGGACCATGATTTATACCACCAAGGAACATGATTTATACCACCAAGGAACATGATTTATACCACCAAGGAACATGATTTATACCACCAAGGACCATGATTTATACCACCAAGGAACATGATTTATACCACCAAGGACCATGATTTATACCACCAAGGACCATGATTTATACCACCAAGGAACATGATTTATACCACCAAGGAACATGATTTATACCACCAAGGAACATGATTTATACCACCAAGGAACATGATTTATACCACCAAGGACCATGATTTATACCACCAAGGACCATGATTTATACCACCAAGGAACATGATTTATACCACCAAGGAACGTGATTTATACCACCAACCATGATTTATACCACCAAGGACCATGATTTATACCACCAAGGACCATGATTTATACCACCAAGGAACATGATTTATACCACCAAGGACCATGATTTATACCACCAAGGACCATGATTTATACCACCAAGGAACATGATTTATACCACCATGATTTATACCACCAAGGACCATGATTTATACCACCAAGGACCATGATTTATACCACCAAGGACCATGATTTATACCACCAAGGACCATGATTTATACCACCAAGGACCATGATTTATACCACCAAGGAACATGATTTATACCACCAAGGACCATGATTTATACCACCAAGGACCATGATTTATACCACCAAGGACCATGATTTATACCACCAAGGACCATGATTTATACCACCAAGGACCATGATTTATACCACCAAGGACCATGATTTATACCACCAAGGACCATGATTTATACCACCAAGGATTTATACCACCAAGGAACATGATTTATACCACCAAGGATTTATACCACCAAGGACCATGATTTATACCACCAAGGACCATGATTTATACCACCAAGGACCATGATTTATACCACCAAGGAACATGATTTATACCACCAAGGACCATGATTTATACCACCAAGGACCATGATTTATACCACCAAGGACCATGATTTATACCACCAAGGACCATGATTTATACTACCAAGGACCATGATTTATACCACCAAGGACCATGATTTATACCACCAAGGACCATGATTTATACCACCAAGGACCATGATTTATACCACCAAGGACCATAACTTGAATAATTCACGTCTAACAAGAAAAATGGAGAGAGAGATAGAGAGAGAGAGAGAGAGAGAGAGAGAGAGAGAGAGAGAGAGAGAGAGAGAGAGAGAGAGAGAGAGAGAGAGAGAGAGAGAGATATTACACACTCACCAATATGTATTCACCTATTTGTGGTTGTAAGGGTTGATTCACAGCTCCTGGGCCCCCCCCCTCTTCGCTGGTCGCTACTAGGTTCACTTTCTCCCTGTACCACGAGATTTTATCATACCTCCTCTTAAAGCTACGTATGGCTCCTGCCTCCACTAAATTACTCTCCAAATTGTTTTACTTCCTGACAACTCTATGGCTGAAGAAATACTCCCTAACATCCGTGTGACTCAGACGAGTCTTCAACTTCCAATTACGACCCCTTCTTGCTGTGTCACATCTCTGAAACAATCTGACCCTGTCTACCTTGTCAATTCATCTCAGTATTTTATATGCTGTTATCATATCCCTCTTATCTTTCAGTGTCGTCAACTTGAGTTCCCATAACCTCTCCTCGTAGGACATACCCCTCATTTCCGAGACTAGTCTTGTTGCAAACCTTTGCACTTTCTCTAATTCACTGACGTGCTTGATCAGGTGTGGGTTTCATACAGGTGCTGCACACTCCAGTATGGGCCTGACGTACACGGTGTACAGTGTCTTGAACGATTCCTCACTGAGGTATCGGAACACTATTCTTAGGTTTGCCAGGCGCCCATATACTGCAGCAGTTTTCCGGTTGATGTGCGCCTCAGGAGATGTGTTTGGTATTATACTCACCCCAAGATCCTTTTCCTTGAGTGAGGTTTATGGTCTTTGTCCCCAAAGCCTGTACTCCGTATGTAGACAGCCTGTACTGTCTGCACAGACAGCCCATGCTGTCTGCCAGCTTAGTTCATATTTCGCGCCACTCAGGTGCTGCCCTCTGTAACCAGGCCTCTAGGTAGGCACGCCAGCCTGCCGGCCCATGCCTCTCCCTCACTCACACAGCGGCCTAGCAGGAAGACACATGTACTCCCAGCTCTCTCTCGTGGGATGGCCCTCCCGGGCCATGGGCACAACACAAGCCTGTGTACACACCACGACTTAATAAACGAAGAAGCCTCCGAAGACGTATCATTTACTACCCGCTACCAGAAAACCAAACTATGTAGACAGCCTGTACTGTCTGTACGTCTGCTGTCTTCTTTGTCCTTCCCCAAGCTTCATAACTTTACACTTGGCGGGGTTAAACTCCAGGAGCCAGGTGCTGGACTAGGTTTGCAGTCTGTCCAGTTGCCCTTGTAGTCTTTCCTGATCCTCGTCGGCTTGTATCATCTACATTAGTATCACATCGTCGGCGAACAAGTGACGCCTCTGACTTCCTTCCGTCATGTCATTCACGTATACGAGAAACGGCACCGGACCTAGGACTGACCCTTGTGGAACCCCACTCGACACAAGCACCCATTCCGACACCTCATCATGTACCATTACTCGTTGTTTCCTTCAAGTGTGTGTGTGTGTGTGTGTGTGTGTGTGTGTGTGTGTGTGTGTGTGTGTGTGTGTGTGTGTGTGTTAATGCGTGCGTGTTTCAGATATTGATTTAGCTAATCCACTTTTACGTCAGAGAAGTGGGTGGGTGGGTAAGTGGGGATGGGTGGGTAAGTGGGGATGGGTGAGTGGGGATGGGTGAGTGGGGATGGGTGGGTGAGGGGATGGATGGGTGAGTGGGGATGGATGGGTGAGTGGGGATGGATGGGTGAGTGGGGATGGATGGGTGAGTGGGGATGGGTGAGTGGGGATGGATGGGTGAGTGGGGATGGGTAAGTGAGTGGGGATGGGTGGGTGAGTGGGGATGGGTGGGTGAGTGGGGATGGATGGGTGAGTGGGGATGGGTGGGTGAGTGGGGATGGATGGGTGAGTGGGGATGGGCGAGTGGGGATGGATGGGTGAGTGGGGATGGATGGGTGAGTGGGGATGGATGGGTGAGTGGGGATGGGTGTGTTGGGATGGGTGAGTGGGGATGGATGGGTGAGTGGGGATGGATGGGTGAGTGGGGATGGATGGGTGAGTGGGGATGGGTGGGTGAGTGGGGATGGGTGGGTGAGTGGGGATGGGTGGGTGAGTGGGGATGGGTGGGTGAGTGGGGATGGTTGGGTGAGTGGGGATGGATGGGTGAGTGGGGATGGGTGAGTGGGGATGGGTGAGTGGGGATGGGTAAGTGAGTGGGGATGGGTGAGTGGGGATGGGTAAGTGAGTGGGGATGGGTGGGTGAGTGGGGATGGGTGGGTGAGTGGGGATGGATGGGTGAGTGGGGATGGGTGGGTGAGTGGGGATGGGTGGGTGAGTGGGGATGGGTGGATGAGTGGGGATGGGTGGGTGAATGGGGATGGATGGGTGAGTGGGGATGGATGGGTGAGTGGGGATGGATGGGTGAGTGGGGAGGGATGGGTGAGTGGAGATGGATGGGTGAGTGGGGATGGGTGAGTGAGATCAACTTCAACCTATGGTTGCAACAGTTTCCAGAAGGGAATGCAATCTTCCAGGACCATAATGCACCGATTCACGCAGCTAAAATCGTGTCTGAGTGGCACGAGGAACATTCCAGTGAGGTTGAGCATCTAATCTGGTCACCCCAATCCCCAGATCTTAATATAATTGAAAATTTATGGTGCATTTTGGAAAAACAAGTGAGTCGATACCCTCCACCGTCATCACTTAATGAACCGGAGACTGTTTTAACTGAAGAATAGACAAAAATACTCCTGGAATCTATTCAAACATTGTATGAATCAATTCCTCGTAGAATCCAAGGAGCAATTACTACCAAAGGTGGTCCTACACCATATTAGGGAGGGAGACCCGAAAAACAAGAAACACTCGCCATCACTATATTGACAGAGGCGCGCTGATACTACACCTCAAAATTTCCAATATTTGCACCCATCCTTCAGAGTGCAGGCACTGTACTTCAGGACTTGAGTCCGGCTAACCAGTTTTCCTGAATCCCTTCAAGTTACTTTGCTCACACTATTACAGCACGTCGTTATAAAAGCCATTTGTCTCCACTCGCTCCTGACACGCTCACGCATGCTTGCTGGAAGTCCAAGCTTCTCGCACACAAAACCTCCTTTACCCCCTCCCCCAACATTTCCTAGGACGACCCCTACCCCGCCTTCTTTCCTTCCTAAACGTGCAAACTATTTCAATAACCCCTCATTAACCCTCTGGATAATAGTTTTGGTAATCCCACACCTCCTCCTAATCTCCAAAGCTACGGATTCTGTGCATTATATTTACACCATACATTGCTCTCAGACATTATATCTTCACTGCCTCCAGCCTTCTCCTCGTTGCAACATTCACCACCCATGTTTCACACCCATATAAGAGCGTTGGTATAACTATACTCGTACATTCCCTTCTTTGCTTCCATTAACAAAGTTCACTGTCTCCACAGACTCCTCAGTGCACCACCCACCTTTTTACCTCATCTATTCTATGATTAACCTCGACCTTCATAGACCCATCTGCCAAAACCGTCCACTCCCAAATATCTGAACACAAACTACTCAAACTCAAACTAAGGTATCATACAAATATGCAACAACTATCTTTATCTGAAGGAGCTTCCATATGGCTTGACAAAGTCTTTGAATAAAGAGAGATGTGTGTTGTTCAACGTCTTCAAATAAAGATATTGTTGGGACCTTTAACCCGGGGAGGTTAACCACGCAGGATAACCCAAGAAAGTCACTGTGTCATCGAGGACTGTCTTACTTTCACTGTGGCCCTTCAATCTTGTCCCCCAGGATGCCACCCACACCAGTCGACCAACACCCAGGCACCTACTTACTTGCTAGGTGAACGGGGACAGCAGATGTAAGCAAGCACGCCCAATGTTTCCACCTCGCTGGGGATTGAGCCACGGACACTCATTGTGTGAGGCGAGAGCGTTGCCATCCAGACCACGGGTGTTGCATACATATGTACCTCGTGGGAAGTTTGCAAGGTCTATGTGCCATCTTACAAACGAGACAGAGAAGCCAGCATCAATCTTGCCACAACCAAGAACAAACTCCTCGCTTGGTAGGTTCACAGCATAATTTTTATTAAAGTACAAATGATGAGCATGACCAAGCCAGGCTTAAAGCCAGCAAACCATATATGTTCACTTCAAATTGGTGAAGTAAATACTACTACACACAAAACACGCGAACTCTCGCACCAAAACAGGAAGAGATCCACTCGTAGTTCACGCACACACGATCTCCTTAATAGGGAAACAACTATTCCACACCTGAGTGCTGGCCAGCACACAACATGCATAACTGTTCCACACCTGAGTGCTGGCCAGCACACAACGTGCACAACTGTTCCACACCTGAGTGCTGGCCAGCACACACCGTGCACAACTGTTCCACACCTGAGTGCTGGCCAGCACACAACATGCATAACTGTTCCACACCTGAGTGCTGGCCAGCACACACCGTGCACAACTGTTCCACACCTGAGTGCTTGCCAGCACACAACATGCATAACTGTTCCACACCTGAGTGCTGGCCAGCACACACCGTGCACAACTGTTCCACACCTGAGTGCTGGCCAGCACACAACATGCATAACTGTTCCACACCTGAGTGCTGGCCAGCACACACCGTGCACAACTGTTCCACACCTGAGTGCTGGCCAGCACACAACATGCATAACTGTTCCACACCTGAGTGCTGGCCAGCACACACCGTGCACAACTGTTCCACACCTGAGTGCTGGCCAGCACACACCGTGCACAACTGTTCCACACCTGAGTGCTGGCCAGCACACAACATGCATAACTGTTCCACACCTGAGTGCTGGCCAGCACACAACATGCACAACTGTTCCACACCTGAGTGCTGGCCAGCACACACCGTGCACAACTGTTCCACACCTGAGTGCTGGCCAGCACACACCGTGCACAACTGTTCCACACCTGAGTGCTGGCCAGCACACACCGTGCACAACTGTTCCACACCTGAGTGCTGGCCAGCACACACCGTGCACAACTGTTCCACACCTGAGTGCTGGCCAGCACACAACATGCACAACTGTTCCACACCTGAGTGCTGGCCAGCACACAACGTGCACAACTGTTCCACACCTGAGTGCTGGCCAGCACACAACCTGCAAAACTGTTCCACACCTGAGTGCTGGCCAGCACACAACGTGCACAACTGTTCCACACCTGAGTGCTGGCCAGCACACACCGTGCACAACTGTTCCACACCTGAGTGCTGGCCAGCACACAACATGCACAACTGTTCCACACCTGAGTGCTGGCCAGCACACAACATGCACAACTGTTCCACACCTGAGTGCTGGCCAGCACACACCGTGCACAACTGTTCCACACCTGAGTGCTGGCCAGCACACACCGTGCACAACTGTTCCACACCTGAGTGCTGGCCAGCACACAACATGCACAACTGTTCCACACCTGAGTGCTGGCCAGCACACACCGTGCACAACTGTTCCACACCTGAGTGCTGGCCAGCACACAACGTGCACAACTGTTCCACACCTGAGTGCTGGCCAGCACAACAACATGCACAACTGTTCCACACCTGAGTGCTGGCCAGCACACACCGTGCACAACTGTTCCACACCTGAGTGCTGGCCAGCACACACCGTGCACAACTGTTCCACACCTGAGTGCTGGCCAGCACACAACGTGCACAACTGTTCCACACCTGAGTGCTGGCCAGCACACAACGTGCACAACTGTTCCACACCTGAGTGCTGGCCAGCACACAACGTGCACAACTGTTCCACACCTGAGTGCTGGCCAGCACACAACGTGCACAACTATTCCACACCTGAGTGCTGGCCAGCACACAACGTGCACATGTACACATTTACGAGTACATGATGAGTACATGTACTTCAACCAAAGATTAACACAAATTATTCCCAATTATACGAATAAGAAGGGTTGGATTTGAGGAGGACCTGCCGTGTATAGGCCAGTAGGCCTACTGCAGTGTTCCTCCAGTGTTCTAACCCACACGATGCAGATGGCACCTACAACTTTATCACTGGTGACTTGATAATCAAGAGTAAACAAAAATGTCGACTGGTTTGCACCTGCAATATTGAAGTTAGATGAGACTTACTCTATTTTGACTGTTTTTATTATGAATTTAATCAATCGCGAACGAACGATAAAAGATACAGGGGGAGTTGAATGATAGCTCTAGGCCTTTCGTGTTGCAATCAACACATCAGGAGCTTGCAATGTTGCAGAAATGAACTAGAAACTCTAGGTAGAGTAGTTCGGGGAAACTATTCTCTCCTGAATAGGAATTTAAATATATGTTTGCTTGTAAACTATGTAAGTACTGAAACGAAGACTGACTGACTGACTCACTGACTGACTGACTCACTGACTGACTGACTCACTGACTGACTGACTGACTGACTGACTGACTGACTCACTCACTCACTGACTCACTCACTGACTCACTCACTGACTCACTCACTGACTCACTCACTGACTCACTCACTGACTCACTCACTGACTCACTCACTGACTCACTCACTGACTCACTGACTCACTCACTGACTCACTCACTGACTCTCTCTCTGTTTTATTTATTTACACAGGGTTTTAAAAAGGTTCGGTTCAGGATTTCTAACTTTATTTACGAGCTAAGAGGTGTTACCTATATCAGCTTTCAAATAAGCTAATGTAGGTAACACCTCTTAGCTTGTAAATAAAGTCAGGAATACTTACCCTAACCCTGTGTAGAGAGAGAATCCTTTATCCCCAGGATAACTCCAGTATGGAACACATTCGTACAGCATTATGTCAACCAGATAGTCAGGTGATCAAATGAAAATGCTGGCCCACAGATGGCCCTCAGCTGGCCCACAGATGGCCCTCAGCTGGCCCACAGATGGCCCTCAGCTGGCCCACAGATGGTCCACAGCTGGCTCCAACTTCATCCTGTTCCCTACTTGTATGTCTCATAACAATAAAAATGCTTTCAAATAATCTGATGTAGGTAACAGCTCTTAACTTGTTAATAAAGTTAGGAATCCTTAACCTGGCCTTCTCAAACCCTGTGTGTGTGTGTGTGAGAGAGAGAGAGAGAGAGAGAGAGAGAGAGAGAGAGAGAGAGCGAGAGAGAGAGCGAGAGAGAGAGCGAGAGAGAGAGAGAGAGAGAGAGAGAGAGAGAGAGAGAGAGAGAGAGAGAGAGAGAGAGAGAGAGAGAGAGAGAGAGAGAGAGAGAGAGGCTGGTGCTGCCAGCAGTGGATGATAAAGGATGCAGTATTAACCTCACCATGACACAGGTTGCACACACACACATCAACTGTAACAAGACAGTTATATGCAACACACTGGACTCTGCAGTTAAGAATTATAACAGACTACACAAAATACATTTACATTCTCTTATAAATCTGTCTTACGAAGTTCCTCTATAAGGCGCAGTTTCTTGTAAACGTGATCGAATTAAACAGTATTTACTATGAAAACCTCGTTCAACCTCATTCACCAAAAATTGCACTGTATAAAATGCATATAATAAGTATAACTTTTAAAGTGGAGCGGTAAGCCGGCTAAAGGCCTCGGTCAGATGACCAAAAGCTCCAGTTGTCGATTATTATATCATTAGACCCGCGTCAGGAAACACTTGTCCTGTTTCCTGACGAAGGTTACCTAACCTGCATAATGGAACGTTATGTGAGAGTTTACTGTATGTTTATAAATACTTAAGAAAATAAGAGGACACAGATAAAAGTCTGGGAAAGTCAGAGGGAGGACGAGATGACATGTGTTCAGATATCTGTACAACACTTGGGGATCTTGTAAATGTTTGGCCGATCAGTGGCTTTATTAGTCCAATACAGAGAAGAATGGTTAACAGTAGTAGTAGTTTGAGGTAATCAGTCCCTCAGACTGGAGTCGATGTGGTGAGCCCATTGATCACATCGACTCCTCCAGGCTGAGGGACTGATTACCTCAAACTGCTACTGATCTTCAACCATTCTTCTGTGTACTGGACTGAAGAAGCCACTGGTTGACGAAACGTTTACACATACAGTGCCAAGTGTTGCAGACGTATCTTAACTTACTGGTTGTGACAACCATTCACCAACATCACTCAGGCTGTACAATAAGTCCGGTACAAAACATTACCAGGAAACGACTAGTAAATGCCAAGAAAACTGAAATAACTGATAAATAATAAGGCCATTTTACAGCAAGCACTTAAAGCAAACTCGAGTACCCACAAATAAGTCGATACAAGTAGACATAACTCTCTCATATCCTCTTCAAACTCTTCTCCTCTCCCTCTTCTCTTCCTTCCTCTCCCTCTTCTCTTCCCTCCTCTCCTCTTCCTCCTTCATCTCCTTCTATCC